>NC_062968.1:21935574-21971980 GCF_023119035.1 Salvia hispanica | reverse complement strand
AATCTTGGTACGTTATTTCGAAAACATCTATTTACATTTTAATAAGTATTTGGTTAGAAAGTTGGAAGGTATGATGAATGATCTATGTGAGTGTGGAGATTTTAGTGCATATTACCTTGAAAAAGAAGGAAGCATCAATATATCAAACAAAGATAACATAAATCCTTCCTCTTTTCAAATGAAACATTTCTACTTCATGACTAGCTGTAATGCTCTATTTGATTATCATGGTCCGAATCGGACTAGTGAGTATAAGATCCTCCCCAAGCCGTATTCGAAACCCTCACCTTGCAGGTTCGAACGCCCACCTTGCACTGCTTGCTATCATGAAACAAGTGGAATGTGGTATGACCATTCATTACAAGATTGCAAAGTGGTGAATCTTGTTCATACTCGTTTCGAATACGAATTGAGTTATGATGACCATTCCGCTCATCACATCGAATTGTATTCACTCAAAACTAATTCTTGGAAGAGAATAGAATGCAAAGATTATGAATACAGCAGTTCACAAGATTGGACTCAGTCTTGTGATCTAAGTAGCGCGGCTTGCGTGTCCGGGACTTTTTACCATGCAATGTACGAAGCCATCCTTTCTTTCGACATTTCTACTGAAACTTTTTCCAGATTACCCTTCCCAGATGGTTGGTTTCACGAGCGTAGTTACATTGTAGAGTATAAAGGGTTATTAAGTGCTCTTGTATTCTCGGACAATGAAGATTCTGTACCTTGGAAATATGACGATCATGCGACTAGGAAGTATCAATTTTGGATTATGAGAGATGGATTGTGGACAAGAGATGAAATGGTTTTTCATATTCCTGGCATGGAGAGGCCGATATGGTTCTCACAGGACGGTATGCTGTTGTATTTTGAAAGCCTTCGTCATGAGCTAGTGTTGTTTGATTGTGCCACCGGAAAGTTGAAGTATCTCAGTGTCAATAGCCCTATGAGATGTCCAAAGATGGTTGAGATCTTTGGAGTTTCATGTCTTGAGGAGGTAAATTTCCTTTTGATTATTCTCATCAACTCATTATGATCAATTCATTATGCTTATCCTTCATTCAAATTGTTTAAAGTTGTGAGTAATTAATTATTATATGATTCTACTTAGGATCAGGTGAAACAAGAAGATGATGAAGACAATACTTTGTCTAAAATCAGCCTTATCCTCAACCTCGACGCTTTGTCTTTGTAAGTTATTTCTGCAGATTAGCAGTTGAGAAAACATGTATTTTCATTTTAATACTATATCTGACTTGTTTGTAGTATTTGTTTAAATGCGTGAAATTTTTAAACTTTGTTAGAGAGTCGAAGCTATGATGAATGATATGGTGGAAGCTATGATGAATGATACGGTGGAAGTTGGGATGGTTGATACGGCGGAAGCAGAAGTTATAATGGATAATACGAGAATCGAAGGTGCACCGCCTTTGAGGAGGAACAATGGAAATCAATTGGATAGAAATCGTTGGATTGGTATTTACAAAGTTTTTGTTTATAGTACTATATTTCTCCTTTTTTAATCTTCTTATATACTCCCTCCGTCCCATTTAAGATGACACGTTTTCCTTTTTAGTTTGTCCCAACTAAGATGACACATTTCCTTAGGAAACTTTCTCTCTCCAATTAATACACCCAACCACTTTTTCTCACTCCTATTAAAATATTCATCTTTCTTTCTCTCTCTATTTTAATAATTCTACCCACCTTTTCTCTCTCCAATTAAACACATTAATCAATAACTCCTAAAATCCCGTGCCGGCTAAGGAATGTGTCATCTTAGCCGGGACGGAGGGAGTACTCCATATATATGATTAAAAGAGGTAAAAATGTGGAAAATTCAAATGCATAATGTTTCCATTTTTACTATGTAGGTTACTCTGATGAACCTGATCCCGAAGTATCTGAGACAAAATGTGCATCACGCTTACAACTAGACATATGCCCTAAGCCTAAGCCTAAGCCTGACATTTTTGTCAATTATTGTGATTGTATTCCTGAGATTTATTTTGTTGCATATTCCCTATATTCCCTTGAAGAGGATGACACCCTCTCACCCAAGTATTTCATACATATCCCCACTTTTCTATCTGAACAAGAATATTACTTCACTAGTGCTACTTGCAATGGTCTGTTTCATTTTTATGATAGAATATCAGATAGACAAGCTCTTTGGAACCCAACAACAGGTGGGTATAAAATATTGCCTAAGCCATTAGTGGAACTCAGTCCTCGCGTTACATATTATCTTAATTCAACTGGGCTATGGTATGACCATAAATTTGAAGATTACAAAGTGTTGAATGTTGTTTCGGCTTATATCGAAGATGAAAGAGGGTATTTACTTGGTGTGAGTTATCACATTGACTTGTATTCACTCAAACTTAATTCGTGGAAGAGAATACCATGCCCTGACTTCCATTGTGGTGAGGAATCCAAAGGTGCATGCGTAGCTGGGGTTTTTTATTGTAGGGCAAGTCGTGTTATCCTTTCATTTGACTTTTCTACCGAAACTTTATCTAGTTTACCCTCACCATTAACCTCACTTGAGAATAAGTGTGACAATTATTTTTTAATGGAGTATAAAGGGTTGTTAAGTGTTCTTGCATGCTGGTATGATGAAGATATTCGACATTCAGCTGTACCTTTGAAATATGAGCTTTGGATTATGAACAATGGATCGTGGACAAGAGAATCTATTTTCCATATTCGTGGTGTTCAGCTGCCGATATGGTTTTCACAGGATGGTAAGCAATTGTATCTTGCAAGCGCGACAGACGAGCTAGTGATGTTTGATCGTGCCACTGGATAGTTGAAGCATCTTGGTATCGATTGGTCCTCGGCTTGTTGCAGGACTAGGCCAATGATGATTCCATTTTTTGAGAGCTTTGTTCAACTCAATTGAATTTCAAGGTTTGTTCAACTCAATTGAATTTCAAGGTAAAATTTCTTTTATCCTTTATAGTACTATAAAGTTTAATTTAATACTGTATATCGGTATGTAACATGTGTATAGTATTAAACAATTTAACTACATCATCAGAAGCTGTATTAAACAATTTAACTACATCATCAGAAGCTTGAGCATGAGAACTATGGAAAAGAAGGGGATGTGACTGAAGCAGAAATACTCTTGATTCTAACGTAGCTTGTTATCTTTTTGTTTTTTTGTTTTTGACATTAGGGATTCGAACAATATTTTCCAATAGGATTAGTTAGTTATTCCAAGAATGTGTCATGAATTTTGTTTTCCTTTTATTGTATTTTGGTATCCTTGTTATTGGATGAAGAGCCTGAGGGGCAAGCAAAACCCATTTTGGTATCTACCCATAAAAAGAACATGACTAATTCAATAAGACTAATTAACATGCTTATTAAACGTACGGCTAAGGCCAAATACGAGCTCTTAATTTGCTGTAACATAGCTTTGAAACGCTTCCTTACTAGTACTATGTTTTTCTTGTCCAAATATATATGATAAATGTAGGAGTATGGAAGAGGTTATAAAGATGGCAAACAACATAAGTATGATTATAACCTTGTGATAATTTGTTCATAGGTAAAACATATTATATTCCATAAGATATTTATGAAATATCATGTTATATTGTTAACTCATAGTTAAATTGCTAACTATAACTAAATGAGTACTCATTAGATCTTAAAATCAAAGACTAAGATCATCTATCTTCGAGTATCAATACATGCAACAAAAAATGTCAATTATGTTATTTATGTCAATTAACAGAAAGTAGTTATAATTAACTTTTAAAAAATATCTCATAACTTTGAATGTACTTCTAACTATCTCAATTTAAATTATTTTTTTTACACAACATTATCAAATTAAAGATAATTTTATAAGAATTCTACTGAGATCTTACATGCATACGTTTCAAAGTTAAAATTTGGATTTTTTTTTTTATATCAATACAAATTACATAATATGTCAATATAATGCTTGCATAATGTCAATATGAAATTGGGTTGACATTATCATTTCTTCATGTTGTTGATGTATTCATACATTATATTCACATTGTGTTTTTAAATCATAGTTGGTATTATTTTTTTAATATTAAAAATAAAAAATGAAATTCCAAATGACAAATCACAAGATTTTTAAATTGGTCTTTAATTAATTATACATAGCAATTAAATGACGAGTTAAGTACCAATAACAATTGTGAACGGATAGTCAGTCGAAAGAATCGGTAACGACGTCGTTTATTCCACTACTTTTGCATTCAGTTCCCAAACCCATATCTAATTCAACCAATGGCGAAACGCAAGAAGATCATCTACACAGATCCGCATTGGTACATTAATAATTTGATCCTAATATTTCTCTGTTTGTGCTGAATTTTACGGTGATTGTGTGTGAATTTCCAGATGATGCGATGTCAATATTTGTGGCGCTCCAATAACCGGAATTCGAAGTGATTGGACTCACTGCTATTTACGGCAATGGCTACACCGCACTCGCCACCGGAAATGCTTTACTCTTGGTGAATTGTTGCCTCTCTCTCTATCAAAATTTTAGTTTTTGAGAAATTGTATGATTTGAAGATTGTTCGGTGATTATAGTTGTTTCACTATATCAAAAGCATGTGGCAGAAGAGACTTATGTTTGTAAAAATTGAGATTCAATTAGAGTTTTCCATCTGGATTTAGCCGATAGTCAATTGTGAAGAATTTATTTGCTTATTGTTTCATATCCATGAGCCTGTTATATTGGTTAAGTTGCAATTCTGAATGCGCACGATTATGATGATTCTTTTTGGTGGTGACTGAATCAGGGGTTAGATCTTATCATATTCTAAGTGAGAGTCGATTGTACGGTTGGAGATTCCTGTGGCTGAGGATCTCCTGTGACCATTACTGTATGTGATACCATTTGCCATTAGTTATTTCCGTTTTTTACTTAATCAGAGCTTATGTGCTTGTGTAAACTATTAGTTCTTGCATCTCATTACCAATCCGATATCTGTCATTTTTCGGTAATACATACAATGTCTGCAGAAATTCTTACTTGATTGTCAGTTCTATATGCATGACTGGTACTGTTGAAGTCTTATGATCGACAATATGAACTCATTTGCTGATTTAATGGAGGGAAGGCAATCAAGTTAAAAAGTCTCTTCCTATTTACAGCAATGTCTACACCGCACTAGCCACCAAAAATGCTTTACATTTGGTGGCTTGTTGTCTTTCTCTCCTTCTCGAAATTTTAGTTTTCAGCTCTTGCGAAAATGTAGAGGAAATGCTAGATCTGCTTGATTTTACACTGTTAATTTTAATATTTGAAGATTGTTCAAAGATTATAGCTGTTTCACTTTTGCTACTAATATGTCAAAAGCATGTGGCAGAAGAGACTTATCTTTGTTGAATTTGAGATTCAGTTAGAGTTTCCATTTGATATAGCTGATAGTCAATTGTTAAGTTGCAAAGTATGAATGTGCACAATAATGATGATTCATTTTTGGTGTTGACTGAAGCGGAGCCTATATCTTATCATATTTTGTGTTATTCATTAGCTAAGGTTTGCAGATTATTGAGTATTTTGATAAATATTTCTAAGTGATGACTATAATCCAGTCTGATAGTTGGCTAAAGCAAAACACTAACATGATTCGAAAGTCAATCTTTGATTGGAGGCTCTTTATGCATCAGAAATGAACCTATTTTCTCATCAAAATCAATTGAACCATTTGATGCAGTAGCCAAGAACACCGCCTTGGTTATGTAGGACCATTTTTCGTCAATATGGACTATGTTGTGATAGCTTACTTTGCCATTTGATAAATCTGTCCCAAGGTGGCTTAAACACCACCTCAGCTCTCCTTGCTTTGAAACTAAGTTTTTACTAACCTCAAGTTAAGAAGCCATCTTCTCAAGGACAGACAATGCTCTTACACTGTTTCAGTCAATTCTCAGCTTATCTTTATGTTTGTATCCACTAACTCTTCCTTGTATATTGCGGCCTGCCCTTTTTCTATCTGTTGGAGTGCAATCTGAAAGTCTCATCTGCCTCTTTTTGAACTCCATGATGAACAGGATCTGTGCAACAAAGTTATTTTTGGATGTTAAACTTCATCCCTGTTTGCTCGACTTCATCTCTGTTCTATAATGGTTGCCCTATGATGAAAACTCGCTGTAACGACCCAAAGCTTTATGATATTATTATTATTAAAATTTAGCCTCGTTATAATTAATTATACATTAGAATAGCTATGATATAAACGAATATCCCTCTTCGTAATAAATAATCAACCGTTGGGCTATTTGGAGATCGAGCCAAGGCATATGCGAGAATAATAAATACATATACATATATTAATCCAAATAAAAGTTGTAATGTCCGGTACCCACGCGGAAAGTTGATGAAGTCTAAACGAATTATCTAAATATAATTTATTACAAGCTGGAGGAAGAAAAACGGGTAAGTCCCGGACAGTCGTTGAACGCCATGCTTCAAAACCAAGTTGGCTTGGTTCGTTGACCAGAGCCACAAATGGTTATGCTATAAGTTTGCCTACATGAAAGAAGGGAACACATTAATACATATTTTATAATAAGTTGAATTATGAACTACATTTGATACCATTGTCAAGTCCATATATTAAAATAAGTTTAGTATTCACCATATTTAAATTCCATGTCATGTCCGAATCCTTGATAAGGATTTACTCCAAGCAAGTCAGTAAATGTGATGAGGAAAAGAGAAACATGCACAGTATTTCACCTCTCTATTAGCCGTAGGATTTAGAGAGGAAGACCAACAAAAAGAATTAAGTACTGCAAACATTAAATGAAGGAAATCATTTCCTCAGTAAATGCTCAGGGGATATCAGAATGATATTGAATGCCAACAAAGCTTCTCTCAAATATTACTACAAGGAGTATCCAAAATATATTTTTGTAAGACCATCATAGATTGAGTTAGACATGGAGCATTTAATTTGTCACGGACCACTTGTCAAATCAAGGCATATATATACATACCTTGACCTCTCACTTTCACCCCATCACTTTCAACAAACTTTCACCACACACATCCGAAGTAAAAATCCAAAGAAGTGCAGTTTCACAAGACCAAAGGTCCCACAATCCCACTGTTCTTTTCTCACACAAGGTAACCTCAAGCCCCTTTCATTCTTTTTCCTTATGCATATACACCCATTCACACTAGAAACAAAATGTAGCAGTTCCACAAGATCAAGGCTCCACAAAGACCAAGGTCCCACCATATCTCTGTTCTTTCTTCACACAAGGTAACTTCAAACCCCTTTCACTTTCATATGCATACATATCCATTTACACTAGATATGAAACATAGGGATCTAACATAAATTCAAATTAATTGGGAACTCAAGACTAAGGAAAAACATAGTTTTATTTGCATCATCAAAAATTTCTACATCTTTTGAAGCTAAGAATAGTCGACTTGTATTTTTCCTTTCTCATAAAGGGAGAACTCGCGAGGAGTATAACACCGAGAAGCAAGGCTTAAAAATCTAAAAATCTTGGAAAGCGTACGAGGTGAACTTTTCTATCCTACATACTAATGTGGATAAAAATTATTTTCAAATGATTTTGAAAACTCGAACTTATGTTCGTTGCTCATTTTCAAATGATGTTGTCTTGCCATAAATGTTTTGTATGATGCCTATCTGTTGTTTACTTTGGCGTGAGGCCAAGTGATTTGTGAATCGAATTCGGGTCCAAGTGAGGGTGGTGTCCCTACTCGGACTAGTGTACACATGAGACCTATGGCCAGAGGGCAGGTCTGGTGACCGAGGAAGGTGGCCACCTTCCCGGCACAAGAATGTTGATGTGACCGTGAGAGAACACCATCTCTACGGCACAAGATGATCAGATATGGCTAAGTACAGGAAAAGGGCCCAATGTGAATATTTTTAGTAAGCTCAGATCTTTTCAATAAAACCCCGAGTGTTACTGTGATAATGGCTTGATAATAATTTTTTCAAATGTATATGTGTATATTTCGGCAATGTGATCACTGAGTACTTTTTGTACTCAGCCCTGCATGTATTTCTAAATGTGCAGGTTGAGCGGTGGCGGGGTGAAGTGAGTGCTGTTGATTCACCAAGAATAAACTCTCGGAGGTTCATGTCTCCATACATGGAACCGAGTTCTTTTGCTTCCGCGGTGCCTTTTTAAAGGCAACGTTTCTTTTATCTAAGACTCTGATATATTCTATTTCGTCTAAGACCTCGTTAATTTGAATATGTACGAACAACCGCTCGAGTCTGCATGATCGTGCGTATCTTGTGTTAAGTACTGTTTCCTTCATTTCATCTTGAATATTAAATTGTCGTTTGGCTTTTATTCTTCTCATTTCCCCCACTTCTTTCCCCCTCTTCTTCTATCCCCCCCTAGTCACGGTACCCCGAGCTAGATTATCCTTAATCAGCTACGGACGTGACACTCTCAGACACCTTCAATGTGAAATTAGTTTAATACTACTAGTACTATTTACATTGGGAGGTGAAAATGATTGGAATGTTGGAGTATTTGCTCAAAGTTCCCGTCCTTAATGCTTAATGAAAACTTTAGCAAATTTCGAAACAGTTTTCAATTTTGTTTCCATTTTAATCAGTAAGTCAATGTATATATACAATTAAATGAAATTTTGGAATAAAAAATATTGTTCACATTTAAAAAGAATGTAAAAAACAGAAACCACCAAATTCGACCCATTACAGTAGTACTCTGACAGAATTGTGCATAACCTAAATATGAACAAAATTATACTCCCTCCGTCCCACAAAAGATGTCACATTTCCCTTTTTGGAAAAAATTCTCTCTCACATGAATATAAAAATTATATTTCCTCTCTCCATTTAACACACAAAACAAAACCTCCTAAAATCCCGTGCCATTTTCAAAGTATGCCAACTTCTCTGGGACGGAGGGAGTACTACAGCAAATTTCTCTTTGAGACTGACACCTCTACTTTTTGCAATCGCAAGCAGTTGCTTCATCTGTAATATAAAACCAGTATAAATTAAGTGTAAATATTGTTAGCAAATGAAATTTCATTTAAAACTAAATACGTACCTGTTTTTTTTATGGTAAAATCACTAAAGTGCGTTTATCTATGGTTGCTTTCGGAGATTCCTTTTTCGGTTTTGCACCAGTATATTTAAATTCAGCTTTACGTCTATTGTTTATCGACCGTGAAATACGTCTATTGTTTATCGATCGTGAAAATGGTAGTCGTATGTCATTGATCGTGTGAGCATTATCAATCATACCAATTCCAATGTGTATCTCCGGATTCACTTCTGCCCCTATTGGTTTCCCAAATAACATTAGTTTACCCATCGCTCTTCTTATGCAATCTAACGCTTCTTCCAATGGGATTGGAATTCCAATGGGTATGCCGAAATCTGTAAAACAAAAGTTAAAAACTAACAATGATAAATTGAACAATCTAAGACTACAAATAAAAATACTTACTATCTGTTATTGCATCTCTAATGGCAAGTGCATAGAAGAGATACATTCGTGCACTCATACCGGTTTGAAGTCCGTGTCTCTTCCATTCGTACAAAAAAAAACACTTTCGCCGCCTCCAAACTCTTTGGATCTTTCAAACTCGGCCAATACATTAGTATTGCATCTTTGTAGTAATGAAACATCTGAAAAGAATTACTATGTTAAATCATAAATATCTAATAATAAAAAATAATTGAAGTATATTTATAGGACATACCCCATTAACCTCCGACAATCGGTCATGTCGCTCTTCAGCTTTATTTCTTAATTCGAGATTCGCATAATTATTTTTAGAGAACCAAACCGCTTTATCGTCTGAGAAAACCCCATGAATATAGAAATTTGGAATAATTCCGGCCAAGTTGACCCCATCCATCAGTGGGGCCAACAGAGGACAACTTCCATCTTCATACGACGTGTGCATGTGTAATAATATGGTGCTGGTAGCACGTACTCAAAAATGTCATTGGAAAAAGATAACTTGGTAAAGACGGCCCAGAAATTGTCTACAACAAAATAATAAAAGAAGTTAGTTAGACTTACTAGAAATGGAAAAAAAAGTTAAAAACTTAACATGTAAGAGCCCAATCAACAGGCTAAATTTTCAATCACCGCTGTCCTGATTCGCTCAACCGGCTAAATTTTCCAGCCTTTTTCCATAAGCCTCTCTTTGGACGTCTCAGTGATCGGTCTAACGACATTTCCGGTGGTTCGCGTTTCGGGTCTGTTAGCCGCCATTGCGGCTTCACCGTGACGGTAAATCCTCTGTTTTTCTCAACGTGTCCTTTTTTCTACTATTATCTAGGGCTCTAACCGATTAATATGTGTACGTGAGATATTGAGGAGGAGGGGGCATTTCTCACTTCATTTTTTCTTCTTTTTCTTTTCTTTAGAATGACAGTGGTGATAGTAGCTATGTTTATTAGTATTTTTAAGCACTCTAAGGTGATAGGAGCTATGTTTATTATTTTTTGCTTAATAGTATATTTCTAGATGCTTTAGATTATTAATAGGGGTTAAACGTATTAATTTATTCTTAAATTTGGACAAATATGAAAATTTTGTTGAAGAAAAATCAATTAATTCACAACATTAATTAATTTTGGTGATAAAATACATACTCCACTCACTTCGTCCTATAGAAATGGACCATATTGCATACAAATAGTCCAGAGTAGTGATCTAGGGATTTACTTAAATGCATAAGTAGAGAACACGAATTTAGTTCACTATAAGCATGATTTCGTTGACTATACAAAGGAGTGAACCAAAACGTCATTATAGTAAACTAAATTCTTGACAAAATAAATACTTCAATATAAAGGTATTTTTGTTCACTCTTATTCTTAAATTCATATTATCAACTAAATGTCCATATTGTGAACTAATCATTTTGATTTTGATCTAACGAGCGAGATTTGTTCGCCAGTCATGCATAGGAAGTACTCCCTCCGTCCCACAAAAGATGTCACACTTTACTTTTTAGTTTGTCCCACAAAAGATGTCACATTTCCATTTTTAGAAAAAGTTCTCTCTCACATGAATATAAAAACTATATTTTCTCTCTCCATTTAACACACAAAATAAAACCTCATAAAATCTTGTGTCGTCTCATAAGTGTGACATCTTTTATAGGACGGAGGGAGTAATAATTTATTCGAAAATAAGAATAAATTATTTTGGTGAAAGCCAAAGGTCAACTTTTCTGATTCATTTCTGAAAAGTAAAGACTAAAGAATAAAGACGGAGCCAGAAAATACATTTTCGACAGATCTAAATATCTAATGGAACTCGGAGAGTAATCCAAGTGGTCCAGGAGGGGGAGGAGACACCGGCGCCGGCGGTGGAAGATAGAGGAGAGAGGAGAAAGCTGTTGCGGTGGAGGAGAGGGAGAATGATATATGAGGGTGGAAGATCGACTGAGGAATCTGAAATTGGGTAAACCTTTCTATTGCAACCTTTTTTTTTTAATTCTGAGTTCAATTAGTTAATTTTGATCGGTTAGTTCAATTATTAGTCTGCGATCGACCCTAATCAGATCGTCTTTTATGCTATTTTTCTAAAAGAACTCTATCGTTTTAAGTTTACATGCATATAAATGCATATAAAACTAACCCGATTGAGTTGTGCTGGCGCCACAAACGATGACGGTCTCGGCCACCTCGGTTGTGCGACGGTGGAGGAGGAAGCAGGGGAGGTGCCAACCACAGCGGCATATGATTTTCTGGGCTTCCCCTGTTCCATCTCTGCACTGCGTAATTCAAGTTCTAAGTTTTATCAAATGTGATATTACTTAGTATTAAGGCCTATATATAATACTATGGATTATGCTTTTTTGCATTAGTAATTGGATTACATCAACATTTGTAATATTACATGCACCGTGTAAACGCATGCTGCATTGCTGTTAAGTAGTAGTACTAGTATAAATACAGTATTATTCACACAAATACGCATCTATATGTATGATCTGTGATAAATTATAGGAGTACTACTCTCTTGGTATCTATTGCGAATTTTGTTATAGATTAATACTATACTGTACTACTATTAGTAAGCATATGCTTTAATTCTTTAGTTTCAAAAATACTCTGCTCATTACAAATTGCCTAATCATCATTTTGCTTTTTTCATTCCATTCAAGGTATGTCAAAACTGTGCACATCACAAATCTCCTAATCATCATTTTGATTTTTGATTTCTGTTGATTGTGAATCGAACTTTGTTTTTCCAATATTAATGATCCATAGTTTGCTTAACTATAGCTTAGCCAAAAACAGTAGCATCATATGAATTCTGGCATTTATCTATTCATCTCTTGTATGATAATTATAAGTTACATTCATTACATGTAAATATTTTGGTTTTCCAGTGCTCTGCTTTCTGATCCACCAGGAGTTTTTGGCGGCTGTAGTAAGACCCGCAAGCTCTGGCCGGAGAAGCATGTACGATATGATCCCGCCCAATTCATGGGATGGGAAAGGAATGTCTGTCAGCAAGGGCAATTGGTAGTAAGAGTTGCAAGTAGGAATTTGTTTTTACAGTAGTGGTTTGATAAGGGCTTAACATGATTTTTTTAAAATTCTAGAAATTTAGAAATAGAAAATACTCTCAACGTCCTATAAAGTTTATCTCATTTTTCGTCCCACAAAATTTGTCCCATTTGGAAATTTTGTGAGATGGAGTGAGTAATTAAAAAAACCATGTATGTCCGCCCATGTCTGTCGGTTGTCGTGATAGAATGATGCCACATATTTCACCTGACCTCCTTGTATATTTTTTCTGTTGTGATTGAATGATGCCACATAATTCACTTGACCTTATTGTATATTTTCTCTCTCACAACCATGAGATCTTCCGTGTACACAGAAATACACTACTAGAATTGAATTCAAGATTCGTACACTATATTTGATTCATTAGATTAAACTATATACACAAAAACAATTCAATATAATTAGAATTCATCCCAATCATATTACTTACTTCACAAGTCTCGCTAAGGTAATTAATAGTTGTCACAATAAAAATAAAAAATAAAAAAAGAAAGAGAGAGAGAGAATTCAATTCATTTGCGTTCACATTTAGGTTGTTACTTGTGTTAACATTAGTAATTAATCTCTGTCACGGCAAAAGAAAGAAAAAAAAATTGTTCGAAATATTAGAATTCAGAGTTCAAGATTCATCCGATTGTTATATTTTGAAGTCACAAATCTATTAATTTTTTTCTCCGAGTGATAATGTATGTACAAATAAAGAAGCCCATAATTAAGTGATTATGATATTCCGAGATTAATATGGGCTTGGGCTTAGGATGATGACCACCAAAACCATGATTAGGCAGAAGCCGCGGTGGCATGGTCTACAACTTGTACAGCCCGGGACCGGACCCTCCCGAGTTCACGACGGGCTAGCATTCATGAACCCCCGCAACAACGACCTCTTTCAAATCAACGTTTTGATTGTGTAAATTGCAATTATCACTCTTTGTAAAAAGAGAGATAGGAGTAATTGGTTGATATAAATGACTTAGATAGAAAAGTTAGAATAGATAAATTAGAGAAGATATTACTCTTACTCTCTTAGTCATCTAAGTTGATTTTTCCAACATATATGTGGTCGATGAACCACTGTAACAATTTTGCAGATAGATGAAAAATTAAATTAGCTCCTAGTCAATTCAACCAAGTAGTTATCCAAGGTGATTTTTACAACATATATATACTAGTAATATAGCTGATTATTTAAAAAGCATATCATCATGATTTTACTTGATCAGCACATTAAAATATAGGGCACTAATATCTCAAACACAAAGGTCCGAGATCATCTCAAGCTCCAAGGAAACTCAAGATGATGAAAAAGGTCCGAGTAAGTGCATGATTCATCTCAATGCTGAGGTGAAGGAAGATAAGCGTAGTGTATCTTACAAGTTTCTTTCAATTTTTTTCATTGGTTGATTAGGATTATATTCGAATTAGTAACGAAAACAAGCTCGTCGGGGGGCAATTATGTATTTTCCGCATCTCATCCCCTCCCTGATTGCATTGACTTCTGTATTCAGTAATTCCATTACTGGATAGATGACTTGAATTCGAGCCGTCACCACAACACTCATCCTGGCTCGGTGGTGCCCCCACCCTTGAATCCACTCCACCATTACGTTACTCGAGTCTGGACGGATGACTTGAATTCAAACAGTTGTATTATTATTAGTATGACAATTTTGGGCTCTAACTATAATATTATGATATTCTTTATCAATTACTCTCTCCGTTTCTTAAAAATAAAAATTCTCATTTTTAGTTCAATTCCTAAAATAGAAATTTTTTATTTCTAATAAGGTAGGACTCATTAATGCATTTTTTTTTTTTATCTCTCTTATTTTATCAATCTTGTATTAAAAAATATAGTATATTTTAAAATAGAAATTTTGCATTAAAATACATTATGTTTTAAAAGTTTTATTTTTAAGAAATGGAAAGAATATAAGAGAAATAAAAGATTTCTTTTATGGTTACACTCTCTTGGCCTAAGGAATTATTTTCAAGTACAATCCTTGGGCCTCATTTAATTTAAGGAAATTACAACAATCCCTGCATGCGATTTCCTCTTCCGCGTAAATAAGGTACTAGCGAGTACAATTGATTTCTAATAGTATCATATTATTTACTTTTAATGCATTAGTATCATATTATTACATTACATCCTAGTTCCGTTGACCACATGTTTTCTCAAACCAGGAATATGTATGTCCACAAAATACTTGTTCCAGTCTATCTTTGTCGCCGAACACCTCTCTCTCCTCAGCATGATTAAGGGGAAATGATTGAGCAATAATAACTATATTTGGAAGAAATTTTGATATAATGTTTTTAGGTTGCATTCCTTTTGATTTGCATATTTGGTGGTTAAATTTTATTAATTCAATCTGTGAGGTTAAATTAATGGTCAAACCGTTTACTTTCTTAATTCATCTTTTTTATTAATATTCAATATGTATATATGAAAGTAAGATATGTACTACTTTTTATTTCAAATCATTTAAAACAAATACTCCGTATTAATTACTCCATCCGTCCCAAGATAAGTGACTTGTATTCCTTTTTGGGGTGTCCCACTATAAGTGACATATTTCCATTTTTAGCAAAAAGTCATCTCTCTTACTTTATTCTCCACCTACTTTATTCTCTCTTCTCTCCTCTACTTTTCCCTCTCTCATACTTTACTCTCTCCACTTTAACTTATTTAAATACCATTCCTTAAATCTCGTGCCCAAAATAAGTAAGTCACTTATCTTGGGACGGAGGGAGTATGATTTATGATACTCCTATATTGTGTAGTAGGGATATAATCAATTGCTAACTAATTACCAATCTCAAATTGAGACCAATTTTCAACCATTAGATTAGAAGATTTGTGATTAATATAATGCCAAGTGTAATATATTTTAAATTTAAATAATTATTAATTAAATTAAAGGGTATTAATGTCAAATCCTATTGGTAGTAATTATAACTAACTACTTTCTTTCTCCTCAAAATCATCTC
Source organism: Salvia hispanica (assembly GCF_023119035.1). Classification (NCBI taxonomy): domain Eukaryota; kingdom Viridiplantae; phylum Streptophyta; class Magnoliopsida; order Lamiales; family Lamiaceae; genus Salvia; species Salvia hispanica. The sequence goes on along the minus strand of NC_062968.1, from coordinate 21,956,402 downwards.
AAATCTTTAAATTTACGTAACTCTCTCAATTTAAATTATTTTTTCGCAAAAAATATATCAAATTAAAGATAATTTAATAAGGATTCCAACGAGATCTCAATTGCATATGTTCCGACGATGTTCGGGTGATGAAATTTGATAAATTATATTTCAATTTTCGTACATGTTGATAAGCAGCTTTTATCAACAAATACAACAAAAATCTCAATATATTGTAGGCAATATCTCAATATTATGCATGTCCAATCTCAATAAAAATGTGTTGATATTTTCTTGTCATTGTATTGATATTCTAATGTCATATTGTTGATATTTGTAATTAATAATGTTGATATAAAAAAATACCCATAAAAATTATCATATGATAACATAATGACGATATTACCCTTTTGTTGCTATTTTGTCTACTATTTATTGAGATTTGTGAGCTTTAATCTCATCCACTCATTTTAAAATCCAAGGGTGGAGATTTAGTCTTGATTTTGGATGATGGTATTATAAGCATTAGAATAGGCCTTGTGTACTATACAAAATTTATTTTTATAATAAATATTATTGAAATTAGGTATTACTTTTGAAATAAGACATATTGAATGAGGATATTGTTACACGTTATGGAGTATTGTTTTACTGATTCGATTAAGGGTGTCCACTATACATGGCCGGGCCAAGCCATAAAGTGTGGCCAGGCTACAAAATCGTGGCTGGGCCACCAATGCCCATGTTTTCCACTATAGTGGACATGGCCAAGCCACCAAATAATTTATTTTTTTCATTTGGTGTATATTTTAATTAAAAACGGATATATTTATAGAATTTGTGTAGGAATGAGGTAAAAAAATGTGTATACTTATAGAATTTTAAAAAAAAAAAAATCAAAAAATATGGAGAGCCACGACTCGTGGCCAATACAATAGGAGGGCCACGGCTCCCGCCCAAGAGCCGCGGCCGGGCCACGATCGTGGCGCGCCCACGTCCACCCCCCCCCCCCCCTCCCCCGCCGCGGCTGCTCACCCCAGTCACTATAGGGAGCCGCGGCTTGCGGCTCCCCTATAGTGGACACGCTAAGGATCCGTCTATATTGTTTACCTTTGGAAACTGAAGCGCATGTTTTCAGCTGGGCCGTTGCAGTATTCTACAATAATGGGCCGTACATTACATTGAAAAGCCCATTCGTTATCAGTTTAGTACTCCCTCCGTCCCGGCTAAGATGGCATATTGCTTAGCCGGCACGCGATTTTAGGAGTTATTGGTTAAAGTGTTTAATTGGAAAGAGAGATGGTGAGTGGAAGTATTAAAGTAGAGAAATAAAGAAAGATGAATATTTTAATAGGAGTGAGAAAAAGTGGTTGAGTGTATTAATTGGAGAGAGAAAGTTACCAAAAAAAGAAATGTGTCATCTTAGTTGGGACAAATTAAAAAAGAAAACGTGTCATCTTAAGCGGGACGGAGGGAGTAATTTTTTTCATTGAATATAAAGTAATCACTAATATATTAGATTTCTCTACAATTTGTTCACCTCTAATAATATTAACTAGTACCACGTCTGTGCTTTACACAGATTAATATATTTTTAAAACATTAATTTTTAATTTTAAATTAATTAAACAAATTAGAATCAATATTAACAATGAATAATATGAGTAATAATTTTAGTTATTTGAGAATCAAAAATCTGTATAAATCAACATTGAAGCATAATAAATTTGAAACAAATCACATGATATAATGTTTAAACAATAAATCATGGAGTATGGAGATAAAAATCTATCACAATAAAGAATTAAATACAATGGATAATTACTCATCATTTTTAAAAATTCTTTATACACTACATTAACTTTAAAATTAAAATCAATCTCATCATTATAAACTAAAACCTTCAATTCATAATTCGTTACTCTTCAACAAAACTCGTAGGTAATGCCGCCTGCCTTACCTAAAACTACAATAAAATAAAGAACAAAATTAATCTGCAATGCACAAAATCAATAATCAATATGTATTAAAACGATCATCCGTAGAGCAAAGCATAAGATGTATGAGACCTATGAAAGTACACAATCGAACAATTCACACATGATTTTGTGGAGGCTTCCCTGGTCATCCAAATCAAGAAGATAAAACTATAGTAACTATAAATTATCATCAATCAAAGTTACAAATAGAGAATAAAAGTATTTATTTACCTGACAATGGGAGAGGGAGGTGAATATGTCTACTGGAATTAAAGCGCCATGATGTAACCAAATGATTCAATGAATGTAACCAAAAGAAGCATCAATAAGAAGCAAAGCCAAAACTCAACCTATTAATTTCACCAAAATCAAATATAAATATAGTAGTTATTGTATACTACTCCCTCCGTCCCGCTTAAGATGACACGTTTTCCTTTTTAGTTTGTCCCAACTAAGATGACACATTTCCTTTTTTGGTAACATTCTCTCTCCAATTAATACACTCAACCATTTTTTCTCACTCCTATTAAAATATTCATCTTTCTTTATCTCTCTACTTTAATACTTACACCCACCTTCTCTCTCTCCAATTAAACACTTTAACCAATTACTCTTAAAATCCGGTACTGACTAAGTAATATGTCATCTTAGCCGGGACAGAGGGAGTATCAAATTAAAGTGCATTTGTGCCTGCTGCTTGAATCAGTATTGGCTGTCATCAATTGGATTGCAGTTACTTCCTCACTATTAAGGAGGAATATTGAATTCAATAATTGTGAGGATAAAATTAGAAGGTGATTTCGAATAAACTTTCTGAGGTCTAAATCCGAATCAACAATCATCATAGCTCAAAATTCTAGCATGTCTTCGGTAAACAATTATTCTCATTATAAAGAATTTTCAAATCAAGTTCATTCGCCCAGCTAGATAAAACATCAACTTAAACATAATTTCAATCAATAATCACTCACTAAGTCAAGAAAATAAAATCCACACACACAAAAAAAAAACAATGCATCAATAGTATATCATATAAAGGTCAAAGCATCTGACATTAAAACCAGACTGATATTCAAATTCAGAGACAAAATCATCTCTTTCAAAACAAAATATCGCAAAATTACTGAATAGAAAAGTAGCCGACATCAAATCAATTCAAACTTCAAAGCCTTAACAAAACATCGATAAAATACTCAGAACCTGAGCTTGGTGAAGAACCAGCGGTATTTCCCTGTCTTGAACCGCTCCTCAAACCGCGCCTTGGTCTCCTTGGCCGCAGTCACCTTCTTTCCTTCGAACACTAATGTCTTTCTCCTAAAAGAAGAAAGTAGTTCTACATGAAGCATGCTATGCAATTGAACTAATTGAAAGCAAAGTGTACTAATTGCATCACATATGAACTAATTAACCAAAGTTTGGCAGAATTCAAACTGAAAGCAAAATACATCCAATTGAAAACTCAGAAATAAAATAGCAAATTAGTATACCAAATCAAACTATAATCGGACAGAAGATGAGAGAATGAGAGCCGATTATCAAATTGCGATGAAGATAAAACTCAACAAGCAAATTTAGTGATTATTGGCTTCGATTTTATAGAAACGCATCAATGCTTGTGATTGACTTACAGCAATGAGGAATAGCGCAACAATCAGTCTTCGATTTTCACAAAATTTCCGGTTGGCTAGGTCGGCTTCGATTGACTTGCGAACTGCGGAACCATCCAATGTATCATGTTGCAAAAGTAGGGAGGAAATAATTAGGCACCGGAAGTAGGTGTTTCTATGGGATCATGCTAACCTCCCACTTACTCACATATATATGAAATATGGGAAACTAATCTTCACTAATAAGAAGAAACGTGGAAAACCAACTAAGTAGGATTATACTATATTTATTAGAATTAATTTCTGAATTTTATATTAATTGCATTTACATCCTCAGTATAAAATGATTATTCAAAACCTCCCAAAACTCTCCTTTTATATATTGTATAGATTAGGATAGTTAGTATACGAAAATAAAATTAGTGATACTAAAAGAACTTGGAAAAATGGAATGGTAACTGACAAATGAATGAAGTAAACATACATAGCTGTAAAGGGGAGTGATCAATTGCTAACTCGTTATTTAATTGCTAACTACAACTAATTTAAGGTCATATGATTTTAGAAAATGTGTGGTCTACAATTTGCCACGTGTAATTTTTGTTTTTATTAATTAAATTGAAAAAGATAAAAAAAAACTTCAAATTAGGGTTTTGGAAGAAAATGTCAATATAGTGTTCCGAAAATATCAACATAATGCTTTGAGAATGTCAACACAATGCTTTAAGAATGTTAACCCATTTCTTATATTGACATTCTACATGTATTATATTGACATATTTTATATAGTATGTTGACATTTCTGCTTGTACGAAAAAATTAAAAAATTTCGAATTTTTTTTCAAATTTTGACGTCGGAACATATGCATGTATGATATCGTTGGAATCCTTATGAAATTATCTTTAATTTGATATATGTTATATGAATTTAAAGTTTTGGGATTTCTATAAAAGTTAGTTATAACTAAACATGTAGTTAATTGATATTAATACCCCTATTGATATTTTTTGGAATTAATCCTATAGTCTTATTGACGTTTTTCGTTGATCGTATTGACATTTAGGGATTAATGATCTAAGCCCTTAATTTGAATATCTAATGGCTATTATTTAGTTGTAGTTAGCAATTAAGTTATGAGTTAGCAATATAACACTTCCTAGCTGTAAATTATTTCCAATTCAAAATTAAGGTAATTGTTAATTGAATCGATATGCTATTAGATAAAAGTTGAATATTCGAATTATTAATTCAAAAGTAAGATATGAGTTTTTTTATTTATTATTTTATTATAAAAATTTATTTTATGTAATATTATTGAAATTAATGGAATCGTTCCATATTTGAGCATTGCTTCTTCATTAGAAAAAACGAACAACACTTTTATTTAGCAAAGTGATGAATTCATTTTAGATACATCTTTGTGATCTAAAGATTTCTCACGCGATCTTTGTGATCTAAAGATAAAAAATACTAATAGTAATTAATAGCATAGTTTTTGCATTCTTTTAACTAGAAATCAACCCAAATTGTAAATCTTCTGTAAATAGAAGAACATACAATAAGCTAGGGCTAAGTAGAGCTGAGAATTTGTTGGATGTAAAATGCAATAAAGTAAGCCAATAACAATTATTATAATTAGTCCAAGTTTATTAAACAGCTGTTGGATTAGGGAAAGACTTAATTAAAAGGTGTGACAATAGTTTATTCTAATGTGTAGTTGGGATATCAATGCATGCAATTTGCATCTCTGAGAAAAGACATAATTTGTCAAATTTGGACTTTAGTTACAGTATGACCTGGTAACTATTATAAGTATGATTATTGAAGGATAAATATATGCAGGTTCTTTTTGAAATAACATAAATTTTGTTCGTGTTACAAAAATAACAATTAAATAGAAGAAATCTACAATGCATGACATAGATATTTAAATCGTGCATTTAACTGCATAATAATTTTGTTGCTTTTTTTTGTTGGTCCTCTAGCTATATCAAACTTCTTTAGTTTTGTCAATCTTTTGCTTTGAGTTTTTCTTCCAAACAACAAAATTGTTTGAATAAATGTATTACGGGTCATATTCTAATGCTTATAGCACCTTAATCCAAAATCAAGACCAAATTTCCACTCTTATATTTTAAAATGAGTGGATGAGATTAAATCTTACGAATCTCAATAAATAGTAGACAAAATATCAACAAAAGGGTAATATCGTCATTATGTTATCATATGATAATTTCCGTGAATTTTTTTTATATCAACATAGTGTATTACAAATATTAACAATATGACATAAGAATATCAACACTAGTACAAGAAGATATCAACACATATTTATTGAGATTTTACATGGTTTTATTGAGATTTTTTTATGTATTTATTGATAAAAATCTGTTATCAGCATTTGCGAAAACTAAAATGAAAAATATCAAATTTCATCATCCAAACGTCGTCGGAACATATGCAATTGAGATCTCGTTGGAATCCTTATAAAATTATCTTTAATTTGATATATTTTTTGCGAAAAAATAATTTAAATCGAGAGAGTTACGTAAATTTAAAATTTTTAGGTGATTTTAATGAGAGAAAATTGACATTAATATCCTCTAATTTTATTTATTAGTTTTCTTAAATAAAAATATAATACATGTGATATTATTTCAACCACTAGATCTTCTAATCTAATGGCTAAAATTTAATTTTAGTTTGAAATTGTTAATTAATTAGCAATTCATCACTACTTTCCGAATGTACTACTATATTTAAAGATAGGGTCGAGTAAACTTCAACTTGTTATTTACATTTATGGTCTGGGAAAATGTCAAATTACATAATTACTCCTATTTTTCATTGACATTAGTATAGTAATGTCGTCAAAATTTTTTACTCAAATTAAGGTCCCCCACGTCACAATAATCACTTTATATAAAATAAAATAAAATCACAGGCGCCATTAACACTGGGTTTAGAACACAACTTGAATATTCGATTTTCGTCTCTAACAAAATAATGAAAATGTGAAAAATATTGACGCCCAAACAAGTAAACATTGAATTTTAATTCAATTTTTATATTGTAGGATCTGGAAAATAAACTATGTAGCTAAGCTAGGTGATGAAGATGATGATGACCAAACATATTCAGGTTCACAAAAAAATTAATTCAACTTGTATGTGTGATTGCTTCCAGTATTAATGCCTACATTTGGAGATTATTGAACTTAATATTTACCATTTTTCAATCCAATTTTAAATAATGCACATATATTTTGGAAATGATAGAGCTTAATCCAATTTCTAATCTAATTTGGTGATAACGCGCGAGGAATACATAAAATATTTCAAATCAATCTACCATCAATAGGAGGATTAGTTAATTTATGCGTGTGATCATTTTATTCTTCACATAATCAATCTTAATAATTTATTGGTTTCTCTAAATCATTCAAATTATACGCTATTCAAGAAGAGAGTACCATATTAATATATACTACTACTTGTTTAATTTACCTGCTTTTGAATTTTTCAACTCTAACAACCAACTTTATATGATAAAAGTAACAATAAATTGAAAAAAGTATATTTGCAGATCTTAATTTGGTGTAATATAAGTACAAAGTTCAACTAAAGTATACAAAATGAAAAAAATGTGAAAATATAAAATTGGTACATGGATATTGGACATAAAAAGTGAACATGTGAATATCATAGGACCAAACCCTGTACATAATTTTAGCCAATTTAATTAGCCCCCTAAACTACAAACATATGAGTTCGTGGTCCAACAAAATAAACATTAAATCATTTTTATCCCCACTATTTTAGTCTTTTTGAATTTAATTTTTTGTCCCACCATGTTTATCTTACAAGTAATTGGAAGAGAAATTTTATATGTATTATGTTTAAAATATTAATGTTACACTTAACCATAGATACATCTGACAAAATATAATTTACTTAATCGAAATATTTTTTATAAATATCATTAGTCGTAAAATCTGAATGGGTAGTTAAACAACACAAACTAATAATATTAAAAATCCATAGTATAATATTTTATTATATAGATTCTAAAGAATGTTAATTTTATACAGGAATAATATGAACGTAAACAACCATTTAGTTACAAAACTATCTGCTTATACTTTTGTACCTATCTACTATTATATGGTTTACATATCCTTGTTATCTAAACATGGTTCCATAATTTAAATAATAGTTCAAATTAATATTAGTAATTAAGTTGATTATATATGTTATCCATAACTAATCCATCTAGGAAATTAATTTAAACACGAATTCAAATACTTATTTTTTAACAATTAAAAGATTTTTAGTTTATATATATGGTGATTATAAAAATTGGAAAACTTGAAATTATCGAAACTTGCTATACGTTTTTTTTTCTGAAATAAATTTGTATATAGTACAATCTCAAGATATCAACGTCACAACAAAAAACTGTCGGTTAGCAAAAAATCTTGTTGCTAATTATCATAATTCAGTTGGTAAAATTGGTTAACAACGGATGAACAACAGATCTGTTCCGTTGCTAAAAACTTCGCTGCTAAACTTTAGCAATGACTAAATTGTGTTACTAATATTTTAGTAACGAGTTAGCAACATAACGAGTCCGTTGATAAATGTTGGCATCAAAAGGGATCGAAAAATTTAGCAACAAATATAGTATGTTGCAAATTGTTAGCAACGAATTAGTAATGCACCAAACTTAGTCCGTTACAAATTGTTAGCAACAGATTAGCAGCACACTTAATCCGTCCTAAATTGTCGGCACTAATTAGGCATAAAAAACTTTATTAACATACACAATTCGCTACTATTTATTAGCAACGAAGTAGCAACAAACTCAATTCGCCTCTGATGTAGTATTCTTTAAAAAAATCACAGATTGGTATTCCGCTAATAGTTAAATACATATCATTGTTTAATTATTTATTTGCTTATCCAATTACAACAAATTGGTCCCAACAAACCAACAAATTATCAAATAAATAACATCAATTTGTAGACAAAAATAATATAGTAATTGATAAACTAATAATGTATTCTTAAAAAAAAACATGATAGCTAAACTTCTAACCATCTATAAAAAAAAAAGGTTGTCAATCTCCTAATTCTACAAAATCATGTACTGGTCTATCCTTTCTTTTATAGTCTTCACTTCTTGTGTTGTGCCATGAACGAGTCATACATAGTCACCGATAGGAACACCTTTTTCCACTGCCTATTTATCAAAAAATATAATAAGTCTAACATTATTACAAATAATAAATCTACTATAAGAATTTTTATATACACCACACTTACCAACTTCGTAGCTTTTGCTGTGACCGATGATGAACCTCCATAATTCTTGTTAACATCCTCAAGTATAGCATACATATCTTGAACAAATATAGTAGAAAATGCTAAGTCTCGTCAACTTCACTAATATAAGTTGAACAAATATAGTACTCCAACTTATTAATGTTAATATGGACCCAGACTTAAAATCACAAATTAGGACTGAGGTATGTTAGTACTGATCCCCAAACTTAAATTAAAAAGTGTAAATTTCTTCTTAATCAACAAAGGGACAAAAGCAATCTAAATTCACAACCACTTGTGTATGATATTCATATAAAGCAATCAAAATTCACAAGAACATTTATATATATAATATAATGCTTTAGCAAAATTAGAAGCAACATTAGAAGAGATAGAACCGTGAGAGCACTCCCAATGGGGGTGGCGAAAATCCGGCGAAAAATCGCCGGATATCGCCGACTTATCGCCGGCCATTGGGAGGATTTCGGCGATTTTTCGGCGAAAATCCTACCGATTTTACGCCAAGCGGCGTTTTTTCGCCGGATTATCGCCGAGCGATCGCCGGCCACTGTGGGCGACGCTCGGCGATAAATCGGCGATATTTAATTTAATTTTTTTTTTTTTTTTTTTTTTTGCTATTTTTACATCCCACCCCTATAAATATTTCCTCCACTTCCTCCATTCATCACCCACAATCTTCATTCTCTCCATTTTCAATCTCTTCTCCCAATCTTCAATCTTCATCAATCTTCCAAAAATTATGAGCTTTTGTTTAGAAAAATTTTTTATTTGTAGTTTTTTTTTTTCTCGTTGTATTATATTTTCCAATGATTAATACAACGATGAATTGTTCATTATTAGTCTATTTATTAAATACATTTGTAGGGAAAATTAAATAATATAAAAAATAATGATGTAAAAATGAAATGTTGAGTTAGGGAGAAATAAGGGAGAAATAAGGGAGAAACCAATGTAGCAGTTGGCTAAAAACTGGGGATAAAATGTGATGCTGATGTGGCGCTGATGTGGCAGGAGTTAGGGAGAAATAAGGGAGAAATAAGGGAGTGCCATTGGGAGTGCTCTGAGAGGAAGGTTTAGAAGGTCGGCGAAAACCAGTGAAGGAGGTGGCAGAAGCAGCGGCAGCGGAGAGGAAGGAAACCAACTACAAGACGAAAATCTTCACTGCAAATTGAAAGAAACGAAGATAGTGAAAGGCAATAAATAAAGACGATGATGAATAGGGAGAAGAAAAACAACTGCACATTAGGGTTCCAAATATCTACTAATACTCCGTTTTATCATTATTTTAGTGGGCCATAGAACTGGGTCACCTAGCAAAATTAGGTTGCACGATTATTTTTACTTCCTTTTCTTTTTTTCATCTTTATTTTTGTTTTATATTTATATTTATTTACTAGATTAAACAAGATGATAAAAGTACACTAATAATTAGCAAATAATTAAAAGTAGAAAATAGAATACAACAATGCTAAGTTGTATTCAAATGTGCTGTTTTTGAACAAACTATGTAGTTTTAGAATACTTTTTCTTTCATCTACCTTTTTATGTGTTATTCGTTTAATTGTGTGATTATTTTAAAATAGAATAAGAGTCTATTACTACATAATTAAAAAGTTATTTGTAAACTCATTGTGTTACAAGTTCATGGACAAAAAACTAAAAATCAAATAATGGAATACAAAGTTTATAAATAATAGTTGACTCAAATAAAATATAAAAACTAAAAAATAATGATAACTTAATTTTAGTTATAAACATCAATAATTTTAGATTAAGATTTTTACAATTAGCAAAGACATTATATTACAAAAAAAAAAACCTGAGATTTACAATTTTTCATAAATATTAATAAAAGATATAGTATTTGGTCATTATGAATAAGATAATATATGTAACAAACTATCTTACTAGTTTTATTCAACAAGCTTCAGTAAATATAAAAGTATAAGAATGAAGAACTCATAGTTAGATAATAGATTTCACAATATAAATTTCGTTAGCGACAATAGCAATGTCAAGGGATTTATTATTATTATTTTTTAATTTATATTAAAATAAATGCAGATAATAATTTAACTTAGAGTAATTATTAATTAATATTTTACAACTTTTTGTTAAAATAATTATTAATATCTGGCTCCAAAATTGTGTTTGGATTATATGTGTCTATTTATTTCTTCATTGAAGAGAAATATATTACAAACGAAATTCTTCGCTACTGATTCCCAAAGACCAATCTCTATTAGTGCTTTTGGCAACCAAGATCCACTACAATTCCGTTGGTAATTTTTTTACCAGTGGCATTTGTCCATTGATAATAACTAGCAGACCACTTTACGCTGCTAATTCATAGGTATTTTATTGCCCGCAAAATTTGTCCGCTAATAACTACTCACGAGCCATATTCTGTTGCTAATTTGTTGGTAATTATTACTAGCAGCATTTTTTTCATTGCTAAATAGTCGCAAATCATTCATCGTTGCTAATCTCTTGATAATTTATTACAAACGACATTTGTCTATTGCTACTTACTAGTGAATATTATTCCCCTGTAATTTCGTTGTTAATTTTTTTACCAACGACATTTGTTTGTTGCTATTTACTAGTGAATATCAATCCGCTGTAAATTACCAACGACATTGGTTCGTTGCTACTTACCAGTGACCATCAATCCGTTGCTATATACGCTGCTAATTATGACGCATGATGGATGCATCAAAATCCATCATAAATTTACCACTAATTCCGCTTGTAAAATTAGTAGTGGATATTCCTTTGCCAATCCGCTACTAACAGCAACACACAATATCTGCTACTAATTTTCGCTTGTAAACCGACAATTTTTTTTAATGCGTGTAACAATAATTTTCCACATGCTTAAGGTTGGAAACGTTATCCATGTTCGAGAATAGTACAAAATTAAATTCACAAATTGCTTTCTAACATAATTAAATTTACGCAATTTTTAACACATCCATGATCAAACCACAGAATTATTAATTTTTATGTCTTAATAGGATTCATTTTTTCCTACCTCCAACGGTAAAGAAAACACGATATACACATGCCTAAAATCAAGAGCCTATCCATATTAGGATTCACATGTGTCTGTCTCACCTAAGTAGGAGATTATTATCTATTGAAGCAAAACAAACACTAAGAATCACCAAAAAGAAAGTACTCCTTCCGTCCACGAATAAGAGTTCCGTTTTTTCATTTTAGTCCGTCCATGAATAAGAGTCCCGCTTCATAATTACCATAGATGATAAAGAGACCATACATTCCACTAACTCATTCTACTCACATATCATTTAAAACTAATATATACAAGTGGAACCCCTATTCCACTAACTTTCTTCTACTCACTTTTCTTAACATTTCTTAAAACTTGTGTCATTTAAAAATGAGACTCTTAATCGTGGACGGAGGGAGTAAAAGAAGAACATACTCAAAATCAAAATAATAATATATGCAATGGTTATTGTTTCTTTGATTGATTCAAAATGTAGCTACGTTACAAACTTAGAGCATAGCTCGGAAGCATCTAGAATGGATTCTTAATATATGTACGAGATCATAATCTCTCCTTATAGAGTTAATCAATACAGAATCGGCTATATCATCTTTGTTAAAATGGACAAGAGGTGAATAATTATAAAATATTTTGTAAATATTGATTTCGGGTTTCGTGTATAAAAGATTATGTAAAGAAGATGGCAAGTAAACATGTCCATCATTATTAATTACTAGTATTTCTCCCGTGCTATGCACGGCACATTATAGTATTTTTTTCCGGAATCTATATAATACTTACCAAATAATTATGTGGAATAAATATTAAATGAAAACTAATTTATCATAATTAATCCATAAATATTAATGAAAATCTTTACATATCTAATATAAAAATTTGGAACACACATCAACAACATATAATTAAAAAATATATAATTCAATAATATAACACTATCACCAATAAAAAATACAATTAAAAACTCATGATGAAAAATTAAATGGTAGAAGTACATCGTGAGACTAAAAAATAAATCAAATTTACATTACACAAAACAAAAAAACAAAGAATGTATAATTACCATTTCTCCAAATGAGATTTTAGATATTGTTAATCAAAAGCTATAATCTAAGATTGCACTGGCGAGACACTTCCTAGTCGAGCTTCATTTTATTGCAATATAGTGACCCTATACACTAAAAACCCAAACCTTGAAACCTAAATCCTAAACCCTTAACTTTAAAATATACTCATCATGACTAACAAATGAGCCAAATATCAATAAAATCCTCCCTCCGTCCCAATTCAATTTTACTTTGTTGATCACTTATTTTATTTGAAAGTTTTAGATTTGTTGATAATCCTTACAAAACATATAAAATCACAAAACTGATAGAGAATACAGTACATTACCTACAAATAAAATCATAAAGACGATTGGGTGACGATATACCACTTGGAAAATTTCTTCATTGAAATGATAATTTTAGTTAAAGGAATTCAAATTTATAGAAGATTTTTAACGTTTAGAATTCTATGAATGACTTTTAGTTATCCTAATGTCCATTTTTTCCGTATCACGTTGTTGACATAATTGCAAAATTAAGAATCCTTAATCACACGTTTTTTTGTTTTGGATAACTGCAAATTTATAGGCTCTTTTAAATCACACGTATTTAACCTTAATATAGTCTTTATTGGCTTTTCAACAGTAATATAATTTTTTAAATAAAATGGCATTCTTGTAAATTTTTCCCAAAACTCCCCTTTTATATATGTATAGATATAATCATTTAATTTTCAACAAATTTCATTTGCAACCCAACTTTTATCCTAGCAATTTTAATTATAATTTCTTAAAAATTTTATAATAAAAAGTACCAATTCATAATTAATAACTTTACGAACAAATCTTAATATAATTTTAGAATTATTGATTATATTTGAATCATTATTAATAATTAAAAAGTACTCCATACTTTAATTGTTGGATCAATTAGAGATAATATTTTGCCGATCCTCCTCCTCCTTCGGAAGCTGCGATGGTTAATTCAGAGGAAGTTAGGATGATTATATGAGAATCGACGGTGCACCGCCTTGAGGAGGAACAATATATGAAAATCAATTGGATAGAAATCGCTGATCGGTATTTCCAAACTTTTTATTTACAGTGTGTCTATCCATTATTTATCTTGGTATAGTACATACTACATACGAACAAAAGAGGGAAAAAATGAAAAAAAAAAGCTATTATTTATAAAATCTTAAAGGCATTTTTAAAATTATGAATTACAATAATATAATCATTATTATGTTTTCGATTAATAACTATTCAAACATGTAATTTTAAAATTAATTATTCAAATATTTGGTCAATTAGAGATAATTCAGTTAATATTTGTATTGATTATTCAAATATAATAGGTACAAAATCCGAAGGTAAAGATAAGTTGTGACGACTGATTTATTCTGTTTTGCTTTTCTAGTTGAGGCGTGCTTATAAAATTGTCCTATTTAATTGCATTTATTTTCATATATTAAAGAATATTTTTCCCACCCGTAATATATAAGCCCACATCCACTATATATATTTAATCGTAAAATCAAGAAGAAAGTCTCCAGTTCTTGGTACGTAATTTCGAAAACATCTATTTTCATTTTAATTAGTATTTTGTTAGAGAGTCGAAGCTGTGATGAATGATATGTGTGAGTGTGGAGATTTTAGTGCATATTACCTTGAAAAAGATGGAAGCATCAACACATCAAACAAAGATAACTTAAATCCTTCCTCTTTTCAAATGAAACATTTCTACTTCATGACTAGCTGTAATGCTCTATTTGATTATCATGGTCCGAATCAGACTAGTGAGTATAAGATCCTCCCCAAGCCGTATTCGAACCCCCACCTTGCACTGCTTGCTATCATGAAACAAGTGGGATGTGGTATGACCATTCATTACAAGATTGCAAAGTGGTGAATCTTTTTCATACTCGTTTGGAATACGATTCAAGCTATCAAGATCATTCCGCTCATCACATCGAATTGTATTCACTCAAAACTAATTCTTGGAAGAGAATAGAATGCAAAGATTATGAATACAGCAGTTCACAAGATTGGACTCAATCTTGTGATCGAAGTAGCGCGGCTTGCGTGTCCGGGACTTTTTACCATGCAATGTACGAAGCCATCCTTTCTTTCGACATTTCTACTGAAACTTTTTCCAGATTACCCTTCCCAGATGGTTGGTTTCACGAGCGTAGTTACATTGTAGAGTATAAAGGGTTATTAAGTGCTCTTGTATTCTCGGACAATGAAGATTCTGTACCTTGGAAATATGACGATCATGCGACTAGGAAGTATCAATTTTGGATTATGAGAGATGGATTGTGGACAAGAGATGAAATGGTTTTTCATATTCCTGGCATGGAGAGGCCGATATGGTTCTCACAGGATGGTATGCTGTTGTATTTTGAAAGCCTTCGTCATGAGCTAGTGTTGTTTGATTGTGCCACCGGAAAGTTGAAGTATCTCAGTGTCAATAGCCCTATGAGATGTCCAAAGATGGTTGAGATCTTTGGAGTTTCATGCCTTGAGGAGGTAAATTTTATTTTAATTAATTCTCATCAATTCATACTCAATTCATTATCCTTATCCTTTATTTAAATTGTTTAAAGGTGTGAGTAATTAGTTATATGATTCTACTTAGGATCAGGTGAAACAAGAAGATGATGAAGACAATACTTTGTCTAAAACCAGCCTTATCCTCGACCTCGACGCCTTGTCTTTGTAAGTTATTTCTGCAGATTAGCAATTGAGAAAACATCTATTCTCATTTTAATACTATATCTGACCTTATCCTCGACCTCGACGCCTTGTCTTTATAAGTTATTTCTGCAGATTAGCAATTGAGAAAACATCTATTCTCATTTTAATACTATATCTGACTTGTTTGTAGTATTTGTTTAAATGCGTGAAATTTTTAAACTTTGTTAGAGAGTCGGAAGCTATGATGAATGATACGGTGGAAGCTGGGATGGTTGATACGATGGAAGCGGAAGTTATAATGGATAATACGAGAATCGAAGGTGCACCGCCTTTGAGGAGGAACAATGGAAATCAATTGGATAGAAATCGCTGGATTGGTATTTACAAAGTTTTTATTTTATAGTACTATATTTCTCCTTTTTTAATCTTCATATATTCTCCATATTTATGATTAAAAGAGGTGAAAATGTGGAAAATTCAAATGATAATGTTTCCATTTTTACTGTGTAGGTTACTCTGATGAACCTGATCCCGAAGTATCTGAGACAAAATGTGCATCATGCTTACAACTAGACATCTGCCCTAAGCCTAAGCCTAAGCCTAAGCCTGACATTTTTGTCAATTATTGTGATTGTATTCCTGAGATTTATTTTGTTGCATATTCCCTTGAAGAGGATGACACCCTCTCACCCAAGTATTTCATACATATCCCCACTTTTCTATCTGAACAAAGATATTACTTCACTACGGCTAGTTGTAATGGCCTCTTTCATTTTTATGATAGAATATTGGGTAGTCAAGCTCTTTGGAACCCAACAACGGGTGGGTATAAAATATTGCCTAAGCCATTAGTGGAACTCAATCCTCGCGTTACATGTTATCTTAATTCAACTGGACTATGGTATGACCATAAATTTGAAGATTACAAAGTGTTGAACGTTGTTTCGGCTTATGAAAGAGGGTATTTACTTGATGTCATTTATCACATTGAATTGTATTCACTCAAACTTAATTCCTGGAAGAGAATACCATGCCCTGACTTCGATTGTGGTGAGGAATCCAATGGAGCATGCATAGATGGGGTTTTTTATTGTAGAGCAAGTCTAAAAGGACAGTCTGGTTTTATCCTTTCGTTTGACTTTTCTACCGAAACTTTATCCAGTTTACCCTCTCCTTTACCCTCACCTGATCGCCCTGACCATTATTATTTTCTGGAGTATAAAGGGTTGTTAAGTGCTCTTGCATGCTGGTTTGATGAAGATAATCGATATCGAGATTCTGTACCTTTGAAATATGAGCTTTGGATTATGAGCAATGGATCGTGGACAAGAGAATCTATTTTCCATATTCGTGGTGTTCAACTTCCGGTATGGTTTTCAAAGGATGGTAAGCTATTGTATCTTGCAAGTGCGACAGACGAGTTACTGATGTTTGATCGTGCCACTGGAGAGTTGAAGCATCTTGGTATCGATTGGTCCTCGGCTGGTTTCAGGAATAGGCCAATGATGATTCCATTTTTTGAGAGCTTTGTTCAACTCAATTGAATTTCAAGGTTAATTTCCTTTTTATTATTTTCACCAGCTCATTTTCAATGCCTGATGCTTATCCTTTATAGTACTATAAAAAATTAATGTAACATCTCGGAATTTAGAACCCTAATTTTAGAGCCCTAGAATTTATTTGTGATGACGTGGAGTCGTGAATGCATTTATTGCATGTGATGCTATGGCCGAGTTGAGTCTAGGGTTTGCGTTGAAAGTTTGAAAAGTCAAACTTATTGATTTTATGATGTGGCATGTGATTTATTAAATTATGAGATTTATGTGGTAAATTAATTGTTTAAAGGTGAGTGAGAATATTAGAGAAAATTTCCATAAATACTTGTCACCCTAATTCTTGAGATTTTCGACCCCTTGAATTTTTGAAGAAGAAATTCTATTTTTCCGGATTTAATTTAATTCTTGGGATATTTATCCAATTAAATCCAAGACCCAATTATTCCTTATCTCTAGAGAAAATCGAAAACCCCCTTTTATTTATTAGTGATTTTCGAAAATCACTATATTTGGGAAGGAAAGAATTATTTTATTTTATTTGACTCCTTACTTGATTTCCTTCCATACCTAAAATTTAATTATTCTACCAAATCTTTCCATACTTCAAGAGATCTTGCCTTACCTTATTCTAGGCAATATTAAAAATCCATATCTTATTTAAATAGGCATGGGGACGCCTATTTCCATCCCAAGTTGGGAGAATCCTTACTTTTTATTTTGCTCCGTGATATTTTATTCTACTCCGTAAAATATACCAAAACAAAGCCTTGGCTATTTTGGGAGCCTAATTTTCGAAAATCATGAGATTTTGCCCTAGGATCTATTTTTGTTAATTCTTCTTCCCTACTTCACAATATTATTTTATTTATTGCGTAGAATAAAATCTTACCAAATATTCTATTCTAATTACCTAAAGATCTTGTTGAGCACTATAAATAAGAGAAGACCCCAACCTAGACCCCAAATTTTCGTCCCCCACCATTCCTCACTCTCTCAAATTTTCTTCTTCCACACACCAATATTTTGTCATCCTTTGAGAAGAATTTAGAGTTTGAACGCCAAGATTCTTGAAGAACCAAGTCTCTACTTTGTTTCTACCGATTGTTTTTCTCTAAAAAGGTATTTTGTTTATGAGTTCTTCTTATTCTTCTTCTACTTCTTCTTTTTCTTCTTTCTAACCGATTAATCGGTCTTCTTGAACCCTAATGCATCTTGGTTGAGTGAAAGTGGGATAAAAGGGATGTGGGAATATGTTCATGAGTGTGTGTGTGTGTGGCGTTTGTGTGTGTGTGGCGTGCGTGTGTGTGTGTGTCGTGTATGTGTGTGTGTGTGTCGTGTATGTGTGTGATGAGTAGTGTGTAGTTGATGGCTAAATAATCTTGTGAGATAAACATGATCTTGATTAATTAGTAATGATAAGATAAATCAATGGAAAAGGGAAAAGAGGTATTGAGACATGCATGAGTAAGAGTAGTATTGAACCTAATTTGTGATATGTGCCTATGTGATTAAAAGGTGAAACTTTGGTTGCGAAGCCGGATAACGGAAAAGCGAAACTACTTGAAAACTAAGCAGTCGAGGTGGGCTTTACTCTAAAAACTCTCTTTTATTTTATCTAAATGTTGTTTGGTGTTATAAGGGTGGTTTAACTGTTATACCATGCCTATGTTTGTTTTTAATGTGATATTGGATATGCTTATACGAATTCGGGTCTGAGTATGGGCCGCAAGTCCTACAGGGCTGTGTACACGATGGGATCGGGAGCCGTCCTTGCTAGTCGGCCGGTCTCGTGGGCGAAAAGTGTGGCCACACTTTCGTCGCACCATGGAATGTTGTGATTGTTATTTTGATGAGAAAATGGGGGATTATTTTGACTGGCCAGTCTATGAAAATATATTTTGTGATACTCGTGATATTTCTCTTTTAACTGCTTAAAACTCGAGTTCACTTGGTAAGGGTGGCATAACTTATAAAATATTTTAGCAATGAGCTCACTGAGTATTTCAAAATACTCAGCTCTGCATGTGTTTTTCTTATGTGCAGGTTGAACGATGACGAGCGGTGGCGGGTGTTGAGCAGGATAAATAATTAATATGGATATGTTGAACTTCAAGCGTAGTTGTGTCTTCATACATAGCTATTCTTTCTCTTGGTCGTTTTCCGCTGAATCTTGATACTCTTTAGAACTTTTGGGATATTTGCACCTTAGCCCTTTTCTTGTGTTTTTCTTTAATCTTGGATATTTTGTCGTACTCTTCAGACATTTTGATCGTCATTTATGATACCTTCCTTCTTCTTTTAAACTTCTAGGTTTAATAGTTGTTTTAAATGCTCTGATGTTTCCTTTATTAATTTGGCCAACACTCTTTAAATGAAATCCTAGCCTATGTTTACTTCTTTGGAGTCCGTTTGGGTAGCAGCCGCCGCATTTATCGTACCCTAAGAGGGCGGGCTGTTACAATTAATTTAATACTGTATATCGTTATGTAACATGTATATATAGTATTAAATAATTCAACTTCATCATCAGAAGTTTGAGCATGAGAACTATGGAAAAGAAGAGGATGTGACTGAAGCAGAAAGACCTTTGATTCTAGCGCAGCTTGAAATTTTTTGTTTTTTGTTTTCGACATTAGGGATTCGAACAATATTTTACAATAGGATTAGTTAGTTATTCCAAGAGTGTCATGAAAAATCTTTTCCTGCTTGTGTAAACCTATTAGTTATTCCATCGCATTACCAATCCCATTTGTGGTTTTCCCATAATGCATACAAGTATGCTTCGGAATGTGTTTGTTATTACTTATTCACTGAAATTCTTACTCTGTTCTTTATACGGGGGCAATGTTCTAAACAATTATTGCCATACAATTGATTTCTAAAAAAGGTTATAAACAAGCAAATACAAATAACCACATGATTGATGTGTTAAATGACATTTTAGTGATGCATGAAGCCATAACTGTCCTGTTTCTACTCCTCCGAGAGAACAATAAATAAAGGAATCAAATCTGATCAGTATCAGACAATAATGAGTGATGAAGTAGTCTCTGTAAGCTTTATTTTATCTAATCCCTCTCCTCCCTTTCTTTGAAAGTAATGAACTCAGGTGCATATTTACCTGATTTGCTGATTATTGTCATTGGTTTGTGTCAAATCCTAATTTTGGTTTGCTTTCTTAATTTTTATCTTGACTTTACTTTTCCATATGCTGATTGAGATAAGCTAGCAGAATGTGCAAGACTCTTGATGTTAACTTATTGGAAGTTGTTATTCGTGTCCAAACAATGGCCATCACAAGGGGTCTAACATTGTTCTATAACAAGCAAAAAGGGTACAACTTCTTCCTTCAAATGTGACTCTTAAAATGCAAACTTAGTACAAACTCAAAATTCTTCAACACAGTTTCAACACATTTTCAATACAATATCAACACAGTGTAAAATTTTAAAATTTTAATGGCAACACAGTATCAACACAATATCAACACAGCATCAACCATTGACTATCGTTGAAATTCTGTTGACATTTTCCTGTTGATGGTTTTTTTTGATCTGTTGACATTTTTCAATGGTTCAGAAC
>NC_062968.1:21903474-21935474 GCF_023119035.1 Salvia hispanica | reverse complement strand
TATATATCATGTTAAATTTCATATAAAACAACTTCATGGAGTAGTATTTATTTATTGCATGATTTTTTTTATTGTTCGAAACTTTTACAGTTTGAACATTATAAATTTTGAGATTAGTTATTTCATATAGATGGTCTTTTAGTAATGAACTATATATGTTGTTAAGATATGATTGCTCTTTTAATAGTATAAATCCGAAAATATTCTAATCAACATATGTGCTTTTATTATTTTTATCGTAAACTTATTTAATTTTATGTTTTTAGTTGTCAAACAAAATGTTATGATAGGAGTATTTATTTATTTTAAAATTGCATAGTTTCTCATTTTAGTTACCACGAGAAAAATATCATTTCTCATTTTAGTTACCAAGAGAAAAATAAAATATGTCGTGCAACGCACGTGGGTGATACTAGTAATTAATAACGATGGCCTTGTCTACTTGCCATGATAGAAATCTATGGGTTCCATCCTAAAATCAATTGGTGATATGAGGAGTGGTCCATGAGATTTATATTAGTTTCAGTTTTCTCTTGACACCGATGTGGGACAGTTATATGTTATTGTTTTAGTTTCAATTGCTAACACCCTCCCTCAAATTCTTCAAAGTAAATCTTGGAGGAGTTGGACTGTAATAACCCAAAATCTTATAAGTTTAGAAATTAGAGATTAGATAGTTAATTAGTGATTTTATATATGTATATGCTTTTATTAGTTTAATGTTATAGAAATATAGGAAATAGAAATAGGAAAAATTAGAATTAAGAAAAAGAATGAGATAAAGATGGAAATTAGAAAATAAGAAAAGAAGAAAGAATAAGAATATAGAGATTGATGAGTAATAGAGGAAACGTGTCTTGTTTAGAAAAAATAGGGGAAAAGAAAAAGGAATTAAGTTTTTGAAAACAGATCCAAAAAAATTCCATCCTTCACTTCTTTCTTTCGTTATCATTCTCTTTGCGCATACTCCCTCCGATCAGCCACCACAAATATTCCGGCTACTCCACCGTGAAACATGTAATGCATACCACCAATCCAAGCTTTCAATCCCCCTAGTTTTTCTCAATTTTTGGAGCTGAGGTTGCAAACCCTTCTCCACTTAGCTTTGCAAATTAGTTGAAATTAGAGGTTAGACTCCTGCATAACCTCCTTAACATTGTTTCTAAGCGTAGGAATGATGTTAGTTTGATGTGATTCTTGTTGTGGGAGTCGAAATTAGGATTCTTGAATTGGTGATTTTGGTGATTTGATGCTTTTGTGTAAATTGACTATGGAATTATGCAATTGGAAGTATGTTATGACATTTAAGCATGAAAATGATGGAAAAATTTGAGTTTGAGGGTAGTATGTGACTTTAAGCTCTTGATGGTGATTTTAAAGTTACATTCTTGATGGTTTTGATATGGGTTTTTGGATTTTTAAACCAAAACATTTCCCCGAATTCCGGTTTTTCACATGAACTATGAGATTTGTTTTTAAACCCACGAACTTTCATTTCGTTAGGATTTTTCCAACCCGACCCGAATAACACATTTCTGGTAGAGAAGTTGTCGAAAAAATGACATGGATGGCGGATATAGGACCCTAAAACGAAGTTGTTTTATGACTCAATCACATTTAAATATTACTCAACTCACCTAAACTCGAATTCAGCCAGCCAATTTAATCCTAAAATCGAATTCCGACATCTTCGTTCATCCGCTCACTTCAAAATCAGGCATCTTCGTTCTATCTCAGGTAGGTGAGCAGGTTGCTTTTGGACGTCCTCGTTTTGGGCGTGCCGGCTGCGGATGTCCTGGCAGTGGGCGACCTGGCCGTTAATGACAAATAGGATTAAAATTGACACGTAGACAACCCGGATTTCGCCGTTGACCCGCCAGGGGAAAATCCTAACAAAATGAAAGTTCGTGGTTTTAAAAACAAATCTCATAATTCATGGGAAAAACCAGAATTCGGGGAAATGTTTTGGTTTAAAAAGCCAAAAACCCTTTTGATATTGTATAAAGTTGGAGCTGCCTTGTGGTGAAGTTTGATGTTGATTTTTGTTCCATATTCAAGCTGAATTTTTTAAAAAGGATTTGGTGAAAGAGGTTTAGTTGTTGGTTGTTATAAAAAGGTTTACAATTGAAGTTTTAGCTTCAAGACGTGAAAATTTTGTGTTAACTTCAAAATGAAGTGGCTGTCCCATATTTGTAAAATTAACTAGGTTTGTTTTATGGCGGAAAATGAAAGTGTGAGGCTTATATTTTTGGGACAGCCGGGTATAACTTTCATTTTCCGAAGCTATTGAATAATATTATCGAATTTCTTAGCTTCTTTTTGGTATGAATGAAGTTAGAAATGTTTTAACTTGTATATATGTTTTATTTGGCTTAGTTGTGATGAAGGAAAGAATATGGAAAGTGAAATAGATAGATGTGATGATTTGGTTTTTCTTGTGTTTATTTATAAATTGTATATGTGATTGTTTGAAAAATTAGGTGAACCGAGTGCAAACACAAGCGATAGGGGAAAGGGGCATATCCATGGTTGACTAAGAAAGTAATAGCGTTTTTCTGACATGTACAGGTAATGTACGCGTGTTCTATAGTTTAATCCCTTAAACTTCGAGACATATTGCTATGTTTTTATATGTTTTATTTGCTTGTGCAATAGAGATTAAATATGATTGTGTGAATGGTATAACTTAATGACATAAAAGAGATATGGAAAGGTAAAATGTGAGAATTATGTTTTGAAATTGTGAATTGGTGTGATATATGATATGCAAAGTGATTTAAATAATTATATGTGTCGAATAATGTGAAAGTTGATATGAAATAGTTGTTTTATGCCCCATTGCTTGAGTGAATTACAGGGTATAGTTTTTTTTTTTTTTTTTTTACGCCTTCATGGCGGAGGGTTAGGCAGACCCTGAACCTTTACATATCCACAAACATAGAGGTTACAAATTAGCCCAAAAGTGGCAAGAGGTACAAAAGACTAATTACGCTAAAGAGTAGATAGGGGACAAGCCTACTGCGTAGGGATCGACACCCACATACTCTAATGTAAGATGAAACTAATCATTAAGGCTATGGACGAACACAGGTCTCCGTATCTTTGAAACTGACGTAAGGCACTCCGCGTTGTTCGAGACAGATAATGGCTCTAAGAAGCCTAGAGATGGAGCCAACTTCCAATCTACGAAAAGAGCTTGGGGTATCGCTCAACGAGGCAAGGTGGGTTGCGGACGTGTTGCCTTCCTTTGGAATGGTGGTAAATTTGGAGGAACACGATCGACGGAAGAGGGTGATGCTTGCCAGGATGTGTCTTGTGTGGGCTGGTCCCTTATTCGTCGAGTTGATGAGGGCAGTAGCTTGCAAGGTGTCCGATTCCACCCAGATGCTATCTCCCAATTCTTTTGCAATTGTTAGGCCCCGTTGAATAGTTAAGAGGTCAGCTTCTAATCCAGACTTGGCCGTTAGGGGTGTGGAAAAAGCTATTAAGAATTCTCCTTGATGGCCCCTGACGATGCCTCCCCCACATGCCCCTCCTGAGTTCATTTTGTATGACCCCTTCGTGTTTAACTTGATCCATGGAGGGTCAGGAGGGTTCCATTTGATTTGCTTGGGTGGCCGAACTGAGAGTTGTCCCCTGATCTGGTTTGGAATCGGGAAGGCCAAGATGACTCCTTTCCATTGTTTGGGACCGATGCGTCCGTTGCTGATGAGGTTTCGGACGTGCATTTGAACTTGCCACATCACGTTTTGAGGCTTGACGAGGACCTCTTTGTGACGACACTTGTTACGTTCCATTGTTTGGG
This sequence comes from Salvia hispanica, assembly GCF_023119035.1. Classification (NCBI taxonomy): domain Eukaryota; kingdom Viridiplantae; phylum Streptophyta; class Magnoliopsida; order Lamiales; family Lamiaceae; genus Salvia; species Salvia hispanica. The sequence continues at coordinate 21,931,669 of NC_062968.1, read as the reverse complement.
TCTTTTCCGTTTGTTGTATCCTCTTCGCCCATCTTTCAAGCCGATCTGGGATTGTGTCTCCGTTCCACAGTGGCTCGGTTGGGCCATCAAACCAGCCATCGAATGCTCTCCAAACTTTAGCAGCTCCCCACCCATGGATGAAAAGGTGCTGGAGTGACTCGGTGTTAGGCCGAAGCGGGTAGCAGCAACATTTCGAGGCCAGGGCGATCTTTCTCCACTGGATTTTAGAGTCTACTGGAATACGGTTCAAAAGTAGTCTCCAGACGAAGATAGATATTGAAAATGTCAGCCCCTCGTTCCAGATATCATCTAGAGCGGGGATGATCGGCCGTTGCGATCGTGTGGTCTCCCATGCCGAGGCAAAGGAGAAATTTCCATGGTTGGTCACGGTCCATCTCGGAGTATCCCGTTCATCGACAAGGATCGGCGTTTGAAGTACCTCGTCGATAATTTGTTGTGGAAGACCTGCTTGGTTGTGCAGCCACTGCAGTTTCGTCCGGCTCCATTGCCCATTTAACCAAAAGTCGGAGATTTTTATCATTGAGTTCACCCTCTCATCCAGGCAAAGCTCTCGGAGCGGAGTATCGTTGAGCCAGATATCATCCCATAAGAGGATATTTCCTTTTTCGATGACCCACCGCATATGAGGATGCGCTTGAAACCACGCCCTTGAGAGTGTCTTCCAAGTAGGACTGCTTCTCCCCGATACAGAGGAGCAAAGGGGGGACGATGTTCTGCATTATTTATTATGCATGTGGGTCACCCAAAGAGAGTCTTGTTCTCGGAACCTCCACCAAAGCTTTAAGTTAAAAGCTCTGAGTACTTCATCAAATTTTCTGGTCCCGAGACCCCCTTCTGAGGTTGGTAGGCAAATCTGCTCCCACCCGATCCAATGAGTCCCTCTTCTGTTCACTCGTCACCCCCCAGAAAAACCAAGCAAGTTGTTGCTCCAGCGACTTAAGGGCTCCACTTGTTGGCTCAATAGCTTGGAAGATATGAAGAGGAATGGCCTCGAGGGTAATTTTAATAAGAGTGAGCCTACCTCCGAAGGAAAGATGTCTATGGGCCCATCCACTAATTCTCCTAGCAATCTTCTCCCGAATGAAAATGAACATGTCTGTCCGTTTGTGTCCTCGATAAATCGGGACACCCAAATAGAGGAATGGGAAAGTACCTCTCGGAAAGCCGCCTTCATTTTGGATTGAGGTCACCCATCCTTCATGCGCATCAGCAATGTAGAAGTTACTTTTATCAGAGTTGATCCGCTGCTTCGTAGTTGTTGAGACACTGTCGGAGACGCCGCATTGCGTTCGCATTGGCCTGAGTAAAAATAAGGATATCGTCAGCATAGGCAAGGTGGCTAATTTCCTCACATCCTCTCGTGGATTTGAATGCCAGCTCCTTTTTCCCAAGAATGAGGTTGTCGAGCGATCTTGAAGGATACTCTGCAGCGATGACGAACAAGGCAGGGGAGATGGGATCCCCTTGTCTGAGTCCACGGGTCGATTTGAAGAAACCAGAGGGACCCCATTGATTAAGATAGAGAACCAACACGATCCAATACATCTCTCAATTAGATTGATCCAAATCTGGGGGAACCCCATTTGCCTGAGAACTTTGAAGAGAAATGGCCATTGAACCCGATCATATGCTTTGGCCATGTCAAGCTTAAGCGCAACATTTGGGGAGGGGTAGCTTCGACCGAGCTCATGGAACATTTCCTGTGCCAATAAGACATTATCATGGAGCAGTCTACCTTTGACGAAGCCGCTTTGATTGGGAGAGATGGCAAGAGGGAGAAGAGGCGTGAGTCTGGCGGTGATTATCTTAGTGATGATCTTGTTCGTCACGTTACATAGACTGATTGGACGGAAATCCGCCCATGTTTCGGGGGACTTTTTCTTGGGGAGAAGGACGACCGAGGTTGCTGTGAAGCTTTGAGGAAGATATGCTCCCGCAAAAACCTGTCGAACTGCTTCGACCACATCTGGGCCAACACAAGGCCAGCATGATTGGAAGAAAGTGGTCGGGAACCCATCAGGTCCGGGTGTGCTATCTCCGGAAATATCGAACACTGCCTTGATCTCTGTCTCTCCCGGGAGCTCTGTGAGTTCATCCCATCAGGCGGGGAGGGGGCGGATGAGATCCAGGTTAGGTTCGCAAAGATGTATCGGGTATGGGGCTAAGAGCTCTCTGAAGTAATCTTCCGCAGACTTGCGAATATCAGCTTCCTCAGTGATGGTCGTGTCTCCCACTCGAATGGCATGAATATGGAGACGAGTTCTTTTTTGCTTTACCCAGCTTTGGTAGAACTTGGTGTTCTTGTTAAATCAGATACGGATCTATTTGACCGATTATGCGATTAATCAACTCACATGTTAAACAGATAATTGCATGCTAGAACGAAAATAACTCATGCTTAGAAAAATATAAATCCTAAACATGATTTCTATGGTTTAGAGTTACCGATTTGATTCTCAAAGAATCGTCGATTGCTCGCGCCTTCTCCACGTGATGATCTTCGATACTAGACCATGGATCTTCTCTCTGGTTCCCGAAGCTGTATCTCGATATCAGGGTGGGCTGGTCTTATCAAAATACTAGGACTCGAATAAAGAAGACAGAAAAATTCCTCACGGAGGAGGAGCTGATATTCTCACGGAGGAGAAAATCAAGAAAAAATCGCTTCCTTCTGTAGAGAGAAAGGAACGAAATTTTGTAGAGAAATTAATGAATCATTCTGTCTCCTTTATTTTCCTATTTATATTAAGTTCCTTTTAGGCCCAGACAGGGATCTATGGAAGGTTTTGGATATGGGCTCCCCCAATTAGCTTTTTACTAATTAAATTGAACCCACAATTTAATACAAGCTTATATTGGAATATTACGAGCAGCCACTACGAAGTAATATTGAACTTTCCCCATCCAAATCCGAAATTACAAGTAATCCGGGTTTCCACTTTGTTTATTATTTATTTCTCGCGCTTAAGATATAAATGTCCATTAATTAATTAATGTCTGTCATGGACTTAATCAATTAACATCTTATTAATTCCAAGAGTGGACTTAGCAAGAAACACTTAATTATTATTCATAGAGCGATAAAACTCCAACTGGCTAGTTTTCTGAATAATAAAACCTTGTTTCGAGCTCCTCTTGAGGACATTATCAAACGAGACTCACCTCGCGCACGTTTCAACATAATAGCAATCCTAGCACCGCTAGATATTATTCACCACTACCCAATATATCGGGATTATTGGATTGCGAAAACCCGCACCATTTGATAAGTCAAAGTAGTGCATAATCAATACCGTATGTGCAATGCTAACATATGTAGATTAAGAAATAGTATTCTATCAAGACCTAGTCTTTCGGTAGATAGCATAAAGACACGTCTTGCTAACTTGTTAGATCCGTTCGGTGCTATACCACACCAATGTCATCTTATTTCGGTAAGGCTTAGAAATATGCGGATTTGACATTGCAACCTTTCACGATAGGTAGCCAAAGCCTATCTAGGTTGTGAAATTCTTCTTTTATTTTGCAAAGCATTGCATAGATCTGACGTGTTACCTTAAAGTGGACACGCCCACAACCGGTCTAATAAGCAAAAGACTTAGACTTTGTTTACTTCTTATGCATTTAAATGTTAGTAAAACATGTAATAAATGCACAAGCAAACACAATGTAATAATAATAGTGATTCTTTTCGTGCGAGACTGCTCGAATAATACGAATCGGGTTAAAAGTGGATTGTAGAGTTTTACCTATACAAGCAAGATTCTATTCGCGTGAAACTTGCTCGAAACATGCTTTTCAGTATACCAAACCTAACAAAGGTTGTGTAAGTAGTTATAGCTTAATCTTTTAGTAGTGTTGTGGCTTAGAGGTTTGCTAAAAAAAAGTTATACAGGTTAAATAGACATGTATTAGTTTATCGATTGCACCGAGATATGACACCACTTATTCGGTTAAAACTAACCGAGTAAGGGGTGTTACATTTTGGTATCAGAGCTTAGGTTCAGGCGATTCTAGGCTTTGATCGAGTCTTTAATATGTATAGAAGCATGCCACATAGGATTTGATATGTCCGTGACTTGACACAACTGTCGTTTTAGTCGAGTTCGAGAGGCCTTGTAACGAAGCCTCTAGTCATATATAGGTTTCTAAGTTGGAGAATGTTCCTTTAACCTCCATTGATGCTCTAATCATGGGGCAAAACGAGATTTTACATACCTTGACAACTCCTATGCTCATATTGTTGTAAATGATCTAGGACTGAACCAAATGCGATATGTATGTCGAAACATACCATGCGGTAATATGAGATATGTTTGTACTAATTTATGCAGTTGTCACCGATAATTAGACTAGTATATATTAGACATCGTTTTATCATGTGGGTGTCCACCTTGTCCTTTTGGTTTTTCATCTTGTTAATATTATTTGCATGTATCAATTAAGTTGTGTTTGTCATATATGAAAATTATTTTGACAGAACATGGTTTTAAATAGAGTCCAAAGAATTCATCGAAGTTAAATGAAAATTGAAAGATATGGTGTGACAGTGAAAACATATACGTTTTGTTTTTGTGCTTATGTGCAGGTAAATGTAACTAAGATATGAGACGTAGTCTCAATGTGACTGAGAAGGTAGTCGTGTGGAACTGGCCATTCCACATAGCTCAAATCTCGGTAGTGTCACTTTCTGGAAAAATAAATAAATAAATAAATAAATAAAGAGTTATGACTTCGGTTTATTTCATTTGACTAGTCATTCTACAACGGTGCATTTTAAATTAGGACTTAGTTCTTGAATTATGCTTGTGATATTATATATGTGAGATTATGTGCTAATTGGTGAGTTAATATGCAAACGTGAAGGTTTTATTTTGTCGCTTGGAATGTGTTGGAAATGAGTGTTGATATGAGATACATGATATGATGGGAGAAAAGATATGTGACGTCAAGTGTGATTGGATGGAAGTGATGTGTGATACATGGTATGATGGGATGAAGTATATGCGATGTGATGTGTGATGGGAGGAAATACTAAGATATGGTATGATATGAGGAGTTGATCAATCCCCTTTTGGGTGCATGTGTGTAACAAATATACCTATATTTATAGTTAAGCGCACTTGGGGTAAGTGAGTGCATATATGTGATAATTTCTATTATACTGTACTTTGGTAAGATGTATATGATAATATTTGCATTACTATATATGGTAAAATATTGTGTTGATAATTGACATATGAGGAGGTCAGATGATCGGTACATGTGTTGGTATGGGATAATATCTGTGGATTATATACGGGTTGGTGCGTGGATAAAAACTATGAATACACTAATGTGTGTAAATCTGATGATAGTGAATTTTAGAACTATAACTGACAAGATTAAATGTTTTAAGTTTAACGGAAATATACTTAAGTAAAAGTGATATACTACTTTTGCTTTAATAGTGTTATCTCATATGTTGTGGGTCTGAATTGTTTATAGTTATTCATATATTTGATGTATAACGTACATAGGTTGTATTACTTGAAAGAAATATTAAGGATTTCTATAGAAAAAATCATTTATTGCATAACACGCTTGATTATAATCACTTTAAGTTTCTAGGTATGGAATAACATATGCCAAATATTGTATATAGTTATAATTACTCTACTTCAGCAGAGTGTCATTTAATTAGTGATGATGTCATGTAAGATTTGAAAAAAAACACTTTCGCTAATTTCACCTGAATCAGAATAAGAGTATACTATATTTAGTAATACATCACATAGTGGTTTAGGTTGTGTATAGATACAAGTAGGCAAAGTGGTTGCTTATGCTTCCCAAGAGTTGAAAACTAACGAAAGAAATTATCCTACACATGATCTCTAGTATGTAGTTAGTGTGTTGATTTAAAGATACAGACATTACCCATACAGTGAAAGATAATCACACTTGTCACCAGAATTTTAAGTAATTGCTTACACAAAAAGGAACTGAATTTGTAACAGAGGAAATAAGTTAAATTGCTTAAGGGCTATGATTGTATTTTTGATAATCAACAAAATAAAACAAAATTTTAGGTGCACTCAGGAATTGTAGCGTTCAGATCAACAAACACGAATAGAAGTATTAGATAGTGACACCTTTTATGAATGGACTTAGAGTGAAAAGCAAATACGATGTAGCGAATAAAGATTCTCAGTAGATCGATGATAAGGAGTACATGTGAGTAGACGTGATAAATACTTACTTTTAGAGAAAGATTATGTGAGTCAAAGGATAAAGAACTAAAGAACGTAATACTCTACGAAGCACAAAATAGTTTGTACTCAATATTTATAGAAATAGTGGCAAGATGCCTAACATGTTAACAAGTCAGAGTTGAACATTAAGTTCTATCAAGTTTGTTGCAGCCAATCACTATACGATAGTGGAAATGGAATTAAATCACGATGGACTTCGTAGTATGCTTTCATTACCTCGGAAAAAGATTCAGTTGGATGATTGTTGATCGGTTGACCAAATCAGCTCTCTTGCGGTAAGAACTGATTATATTATTATAAAAATTGGCTGAGTTATATATTAGTGAAATTGTGAGATTACATGGAGTACCTAGCTAGATAATATCTGACAGAGATCCACGATTCACTTCAAGATTCTGGAATAAATTTCAAGAAGCTTTGGGTTCTCGACTACACCATAGTACAACTTTTCACCCACAGTCAGATGGTTAATCGGAACGAGTAATACAGATTTTAGAAGATATGTTGAGAAGTTGCGTCATAACTTTGAAGGTAGTTGGGAAAAATAATTTTCGTTGGTGGAATTTGCATATAACAATTGTTTCAATCTAGTATTCAGATTGTAACACCCCCTACCCGACTAACACTTAGCCGAATAGGTGGCGTCACAAAGAGGTATCATCACAGCTATATGGTGAACTAAATATCCAATCTTAAACCATTAAATTATTTGTGAGAATTCTAAAATAATTTACAAACACAGAGGAAGCTAATACAAGTATTCAAATTCAATGCATGCCATACCTTACAAAATTGGACACATACGATGCAAGCCATGATCAGTAACTCTAGGAGTTTGTAGCCGTTATGCTAATCTGATATAAGGGAATTTCAATTGCCATTCTTCGAACCAACAAAATAGTAGAACTTCTAAGACATGTCATAATTCTCTACAAGTAATAAGCACATTTTCATATTCTTTTAAGTCTTACATTACTTATTCTATTTATATGTCATTTATCCTTGTAATATATTTATTTATCAATTTAGGACAGAATTTGATATCATATTCCCGATAACTATTATAGAACAACATGACAATAGAATATCTAAATCAATAATTAACACAAGTTCAAACGTAAGTTCAATAACCATCAATAGACACATAGTCATCACAAAATCACATACCACAACCATAGCACCGTCATCATGCTCAGTTTAACCTCTTGGATATGTAGATAATTCACCAATTCAAATCAACATCGACCGACCACACGTAATCAAGTTCATCATCAGCACATACATCACCTTATTAAGCCCTCATCCACGTGCTTGGCAATTGATGGAACTGGCAGCGGAAGCGGTGCGACGGATTAACATAATTTAACAATTATTAATCGCACAAATAAATCACATAATAATCAGATCTATTTAGCAGATTATTTAGACAAAATCTATTCGCGTAATTCTCACATGTATCATGCTCATAACTTGAATTAATCATGCTTTAAGAATATTGATACCTAAAACATGCTTTTCTACGGAGCAGAATAATACCTAATTAATTCTCCAAAGAATTGAAGATGGCTAGCGAGCTTCTCCATGTGACGCTTTGAATACTAGACCATGAGATCTTCTCTCTGGTTTCCGAACTGTACTCCGATATCAGTGTGGGCTGATCTCACCAGAATACTAGGACTTAAATAAAGAAGACAGAAAAAATCCTTTTTGGAATAGGACAAAAATTCCAACTCCTCTGCTATATGGGGAGGAACGAAAATTATGAGTATTAAAACTTGTGATTTTTGTCTCCTTTATTCTCCTATTTATATTAAGTTTCTTTTTGGGCCCAGACAGGGATCTATGGAAGGTTTTGGATATGGGCTCATCCAATTTACTTTTTACTAATTAAATTGAACCCACAATTTAATATAAGCTTTAATACGAGCAACCACTATAGAAGTAATATTAAACTCCCCCCATCAAAATCCGAAATTATAAGTAATCCGAGTTTCCGTTTTAACTTTCATTTCCCGCGCTTAAGATAAAAATGTCCATTAATTAATTAATGTCTGCTATGGACTTAATTAATTAACTTCTTATTAATTCCAAGAGTGGTCTTAGCATGAAACGCTTATTTATTTTCATAGAGTAATCAAACTCCAACTAGCTAGGTTCCGAATAATAAAACCTTGTTTCGCGCTCCTCTTGAGGACATTATTAAACGAGGCTCACCTCGCGCACGATTCAACATAATAGCAATCCTAGCACCGCTAGATATTGATCACCACTACCCAATATATCGGGATCATTGGGTTACGAAAAACCCGCACCTTTTGATAAGTCAAAGTAATGCATAATCAATACCGTATGCTCAATGCTATCCTACATTGATTAAGAAACAAATATTTATCAAGACCTCGCCTTTCAGTAGATAGCCTAAGGACAAGTCTTGTTGTTAGATCCGTTCAGTGCTATACCACACCAATGTCATCTTATTTCAGTAAGGCTTAGAAATATGCGGACTGACATTGCAACCTTTCTCGATGGATAGTCTAATTCCAACTAGGTTGTGAAATTCATCTTTTTCTTTGTTTAGGACTGACCGTGTTATCTTAAAATGGACGCCGCCCACAACCGGTCTACTAAAACAAAGACTTAGACTTTGTTAAGTTAACTTATACATTTAAACATGCATTAACATTCATTAAATGTAAAACATAACAATATTATGACAAAAATAATTTGTTTTATTCCTTGGAAAATAAAATAAGAGTTTTACAGTATTCAATCACTCGAAACGTGATTTCTAGTATACAAACTCTAACAGCAACACCATGGGTACAGTGTCAATATATATATGCCCCCACGTGAGGCCCGATCGAATCATATAATATTCCACCGTGTGTGGACCGATCGAATAAGCTGCAACACATAGCACTCATACATGTACCACCTGGCCTTATAGTTCATGGGGCAATTCATCATATATCAACATGAACCGCCTGGCCTTATAGCCCCATGAGGGAACATAGTGCACCCCACTTAAATACACCACCTGGCCTTATAGCTCATGGGGCAATTCCGCATCAAATATTATAAACCGCCTGGCCGTATGGCCCCATGAATAAATGTGGTGCACAAACATATCATTGCCACCGCGCGTGGCCCGACCGAATCAATCACATCACATCACATGCCGAATATGCCTAATGACATCAACCAAGCACGTGGCATCACATTAGTCATCATGCTTACCCATAATTCCATCTCATTCCCGATCCATTAGTCAAGTTATTTCATTACCATATTCCATCCAATATTCTCATATTTTATATGTCATGTCCAACTATGTTAACATATTGAAGATTGCATAAATAATCATACGGGATCAAAAGTATACGATCATCACATAATAGCACATAGCACCACACATTTCATTTTCATACTTATTTCACATCATTAAACTATCTAACTAAAATGCATCAAGTTTCTGTTACTATTCACCCAAACACTATTTACAACCAATATTAGTAAATTAATCAATTCATTACGAATATCGTATGATTATAACTAGTTCTCAATTTAATTATACTCATTCCTTATATTATCGTTTATGATATACACTCACTTCTTATCTATTTGACCTCATTAATTTATTTACTATATTAATTTATTTTCCCTGTCAACTCCATTATTATAACAAGTTTTGCAAAATATATCAACAATCTTCGTAACCATTAATAAAATTACAGTATGCATTTTATCATTTCTAGGTCACATATATGCATTCCAATAATCAAATAAAATTCATAGCATACACATGCATATATCCGATAACCTAAATCTTCAACATATATTTCATTTCCTAAACAATTCTCCCTCTAATTCATGTTAACTCATCATATGATCACCACAATCTTCACCATATATTTCATTTCCTAAACAATTCTCCATCTAATTCATGTTAACTCATCATATGCGAATTTCAATAGCCTAAATAGCATCAAAATTCTAAGATTCAATTATGAATATTTTGGGGACTCTCAATCGTATCATGCTAGAATTTTATTGTTTTAACTCAATAATTAAAACATCTATGCACATCCAATGATTTTATATTCATGGTTAACTCAAGAAATAATCTACATAGCATAAAAATAGCCGACCATCCAAATCCTTCAATCTCAATTTTTTTCATCTTTTCTTTTTGATATAAAAATTATTTAAGATTAGAGTATTACCTTATTTGCTAAAGCTCACCCAATCCTTGTTGATTTAATAACGACCGATTGTGCAAGACAACAATTGCTTGGTTTCTAATGGCAATGAGCGGTGGTCGACTTCCGGTGCACCAAGTAAGACGTCGACTTGTAGAGTGTGTGTGTATTTTAGGTGTAAGTGCAGAAATAAGAAGAAAGAGAAGAAAGATGAGGGATTCAATTTTTACCCCTCGTTTTCCTCCTCCCCCCGATTAGTATCCAAAAACAAGAATATATAGGAGATGATATACTCTCTCTAGAATCGTCCCCCACTTACCATTAAACTTTTACTAATTTATTGTGCCTAATTAGTTTCTAAAATATTTTAGACTATTCCGTCAAGGCTTTCCTTAAGATTTTTTCACGACACCTCACTTTAATATAGATATATGTATTTTAAATGCTTATTTACTTAACATGTGGCACCACTAGAATTAATATACTTATATAATAATTCCATCTTTCAACACTAATGGAGACACAAATATCTTTACTGACAACTCCATAAAATATTTGTTAATGTGATTATTTGCACCATAAAAAAAAAAAAGCTACTTGATTTCCTTTCATTATTCTATAATAGTTTTAAAATCACTTTCTTTTAAATCCTTAATATCTCACGGTAATCAACTCTCTACTTATTCTTACATGTACTAATACTAATTTTAGCATTTCATAACTATAAAATGTAAGTCCTAAAAAAAGAATCATGAAAAACTATTTCAAACTTTTCATCGATTTACGCTAATTTGATAACTCTTTTATTTTTTTTATTCATTTTTTTTCTTCTTAAATAAAATAAATATGTCTAACCCTATTTTCATGATGTTACACAGATGGCTCCGAACGAAGCATTGTATGGCTGTAAATGTCGAACACCGTTATGTTGGACATAGCTGGGCGAGAACAAGATAGTGGGTCCTGAAATTATAAAAGAGACAGAAGAAAAAGTCAGATTGATACGAAATCGACTGAAAGAAGGATCAGATAGGCAGAAATCATATGCAGATTTGAAGAGGAAATACATTAAATTTTGTGTTGGTGACAAAGTGTTTTTGAAAGTATCTCCGTGGAAGAAAGTGTTGCGATTTGACAAGAAAGGGAGGTTGAATCCGAGATTTATTGGCCCTTATTAGATTTTAGAACGTGTCGGTCCAGTAGTATACCGACTTGCATTACCCATAGGCATGAAGAAAGTAGCCACATCGCTGGGTTAATTAGTCAGTTGACATAAAATTTTTTGGCATGTTACCCATAGAAGTCGTACCTAAACGCAAAAACATTACAGTGGGTAGATAGAGACTTAAATAACAACCAAAATGATAAGACAAATATAACAAAATATAATTACAATGAATACTTAGATAACAAACACGTACATATAACAAATTCCTCAGTCAAACAAGAAGGAAAAGATATTTCATGTCCTACTAGAAAATGTAGTTCGAATCCATAGTGACTATTGTCCAAAACAAAACTAAAGGATAACAAGCTACACCAGAATTAAAAGTCTTTATAATTCAGTGACAAGCGAGGGAAATAAGATTCTTATAATAAATGTATATGTAGTTGAAAAATAAAAAATAAATTAAAAAAATTAAAAAATAAATTAAAAATAAATAAAAATTAATAAAAATTAAATAAATAAAAAATTAAAAAATTAAAAAAAATTAAAATTACAAATTAAAAAAAATATTTATTGAATAAAATGTACCATGATATTACTATTCTGCCCTTTCTTAATTAATTAATCTAAAGATATTTTCCATGTGGAAAAATCTGGACCACTCATTTAATAAAAATGAGTGGCTGATATTGCATCTCATTTCTCAATTAGCATAAAAAATCTCAATTGATCACAATCCTATAGGGATGTGATCATATCATAACCCATATTTATGGTGATAACCTAATAACCCTCATTTTATGGACGAAAAATATCATTTTATGGAACAGAATATCATTTTATGGATTAAAAGTATCATTTTATGCATGCTGAAAAATATATCATTTTATCGTGTATAAATATCATTTTTAGTAAAAATGATACTTTTGACCCATAAAATGATAGGGTTATTAGATTATCACATAAATATGAGTTATGATATGATCGCACCGCTATATATATATATATAGGGTTATTAGGTTATTAGGTTATTAGGGTTATTAGATTATCACATAAAATGATAGGGTTATTAGGTTATCACATAAATATGAGTTATGATATGATCGCACCGCTATATATATATATATATATATATATATATATATTAATGTATACTCCATATTTTTTTTCGGTTTTTCGTTTTTTTTTTAAGTTTTGGTTTTTTCGATTTTGTTCGATTATTAAGTTCGGTTTTCGGTTTGGATTTTGAACTAAATTCGGTTTTTCGGTTTGGGCAAAATATCGAACCGAAATCCGAATGCTCACCCCTAGTCAGATGCTTCTGAACCTTGATTCTCCGGAAGATAGATTAACACTTCGTTGTTACAAGTACAAAATGGAATCATCTTAGTTATTAATCGTCTTATTCAATTAATAAAGATAGACTGAATATATCATAATTCCAAGATTAACATCATGGTATGTTTATACTTCTAAATTCTAATTGAGGAATGAGATAGAAGAGAAATAGATTAATGTTTATACTTTTCTCTTCCTAAACTTGATTATCAAAGTTATAAAATACTCTCCTCATCCCACTTTAGCATTCTCAATTTATCATTTTTGTATATTTCGTTTTAGAAGTCTCAATTGGATATTCCATATTTTAATATTTTAAATTTTAACTCGCACAACTCTCAATGCAAATGTGTAATAAAATGTGTCTTCATATAACAATCTTTTCCGATGCACAGATACAAAAATTGACCAAAAACTCTATTTATTTCACAAAAATTAGTTACTTAATCCCAAACTATTTGCTCATTATTCATTTTAAATAGTCCTATGTTGTTTGCTTCATTTCCTTTTTATTATTTTTATTTATTATATTTCATTCCATTATTTTGTTTGATTCTTATTTTGATTTTAATTATATGTACATGGTAACTTTATGTCTTATAAAAAATATCATTTTTTATAAGCATCCACAGTGGTGCAGATGTCTAGGCGGACTTTCCAAAAACACCTCATGTCATATCATAAGGACCTCCCACTGCACTGCTATGTCATAAGAGCATCCTTAACCCCGTCCCGGATTTGGGCCGCAAGTCCCCTCCACGTCATCATTCCCTCAAATTAGGGGTTCCAGGCTACAACTCCATTAACACCGCATGCCACAACTCGGGCCACAACTATTCATTTACATTATTCACAACTACAACCTATCTTACTCGTAAAATAGAATACGTTGAACAATTAAAATCGAAAAAATTATTTTTAATTCAAAATTAATAAATTATAAACAAAAAAAATTAAAAATTAGAACAACAAAAAAATGCAAATTTTTTTTATTTACTATTATTCATCTTCCTCTCGCCCCTCTTCTTATTCAAAATGCGAAAAAAAATGCAACGAAAAACAGAATTTGAGGCTCGTCGCCCCCTCTTCTTCCTCTCCCCATCCCTCTTCTTCCTATTCCAAATGCAAAAAAAAATCATAAATTGAGAGGCTCCATCGCCCTCTTCCTCCCTCTTCTTCCTCCCCCTCCCTCTTCTTCCTCCAGAAATTGGGGCCCGGGACGGAAATAGCTCACCTCCAACGCCGGCCAGGCCGTATTGCGGCACGTCCCACGCCGTATAACGCCGAGCTGGGCCGGACCCCGGGAGCGGCCCAGGGACGCAGTCCCGAGCCGTGCCGCTCTCCCCTCCAACGCTGTTCTCGGGCCGGGACTCGCGATTTGCGGCCCGGCCCGCCTGCGTTAATGATGCTCTAAGGACATCTCACTGCACAGTAGCGGACATCCCCAAGAACATCCCGACAGACATCCACAATAATAAAAATTCACAAATTCACAAATATGCAATTTATGGAATTAAAATTTCGACACGAATAAATGCAACAATTATTTTTTTTAAAAAGCATACATGTTTAAATTTAAAAAAATACATGATTTACCCAAAAAAAAACTCATCCCAAACCAAAAAACGATTCAAACAAAGTTACATGTTATGCTTTGAATTTGTATAGTTTGCTGCTAGCCGAACGGGGTCTCGCAATTTGCAACCCAATTTTTATTTTCAACAAATTTCATCTGCAACCCAATTTTTATCCTATCAATTTTAATTATAATCTCTTAAAAATTTTATAATAAGAAGTACCAATAATTGTAAAACGTGTTCATAATTAATAACTTTAGGAACAAATCTTAATATAATTTTAGAATTATTGATTATATTTTAATCATTATTAATAATTAAAAAGTACTCCATACTTTAATTGTTGGATCAATTAGAGATAGATAATATTTTGCCGATTATTTATTTGAATATAACGTATTATTCGGAGTATTTTGTTTTCGACTTGATTTTAGTTTTTGGGTAAAACCAGAAAGAAACCTCAACACCTAAAATCGGCGACGCCTCTTCTTCGACTTCTTCGTAATTCGTAAGTTTTCTGCATATTAACATTTCTTACTGCTTGTTTTGTTTAAATGCGTTAAAATTTTGAACTTTGTTAGAGAATCGGAAGCTGCGACGGTTAATTCAGAGGAAGTTAGGATGATTATATGAGAATCGACGGTGCACCGCCTTTGAGGAGGAACAATGGAAATCAATTGGATAGAAATCGCTGGATTGGTATTTCCAAACTTTTTATTTACAGTGTGTCTATCCATTCTTTGTCTTGGTATAGTACATACGAACAAAAGAGGGAAAAAATGAAAAAAAGAAGCTATTATTTATAAAATCTTAAAGTGATTTTTAAAATTATGAATTACAATAATATAATCATTATTATGTTTTCGATTAATAACTATTCAAACATGTAATTTTAAAATTAATTATTCAAATATTTGGTCAATAGGAGTTAATTCAGTTAATATTTGTATTGATTATTCAAATATGATAGGTACAAAATCCGAAGGTAAAGATAAGTTGTGATCGACTGATTTATTCTGTTTTGCTTATATTGCTAGAGGCGTGCTTATAAAATTGTCCTATTTAATTGCATTTATTTTCATAAATTAAAGAATATCTTTCCCTCCCGTAGTATATATATAAGCCCACATCCACTATATTTAATCATAAAATCAGAAAGAAAGCCTCCAGTTCTTGGTACATTATTTCGAAAACATCTATTTTGTTAGAGAGTTGGAAGGTATGATGAATGATCTGTGTGAGTGTGGAGATTTTAGTGCATATTACCTTGAAAAAGATGGAAGCATTAACACATCAAACAAAGATAACTTAAATCCTTCCTCTTTTCAAATGAAACATTTCTACTTCATGACTAGCTGTAATGCTCTATTTGATTATCATGGTCCGAATCGGACTAGTGAGTATAAGATCCTCCCCAAGCCGTATTCGGAACCCCCACCTTGCTGGTTCGAACCCCCACCTTGCACTGCTTGCTATCATGAAGCAAGTGGGATGTGGTATGACCATACATTGCAAGATTGCAAAGTGGTGAATCTTTTTCATACTCGTTTGGAATACGATTCAAGCTATCAAGATCATTCCGCTCATCACATCAAATTGTATTCACTCAAAACTAATTCTTGGAAGAAGATAGAATGCAAAGATTATGAATACAGCAGTTCACAACATTGGACTCAATCTTGTGATCGAAGTAGCGCGGCTTGCGTATCCGGGACTTTTTACCATGCAATGTACGAAGCTATCCTTTCTTTCGACATTTCTACTGAAACTTTTTCCAGACTACCCTTGCCAGATGGTTGGTTTCACAAGCGTAGTTACATTCTAGAGTATAAAGGGTTATTAAGTGCTCTTGTATTCTCGGACAATGAAGATTCTGTACCTTGGAAATATGACGATCATGCGACTAGGAAGTATCAATTTTGGATTATGAGAGATGGATTGTGGACAAGAGATGAAATGGTTTTTCATATTCCTGGCATGGAGAGGCCGATATGGTTCTCACAGGACGGTATGCTGTTGTATTTTGAAAGCCTTCGTCATGAGCTAGTGTTGTTTGATTGTGCCACCGGAAAGTTGAAGTATCTCAGTGTCAATAGCCCTATGAGATGTCCAAAGATGGTTGAGATCTTTGGAGTTTCATGTCTTGAGGAGGTAAATTTCCTTTTGATTATTCTCATCAACTCATTATGATCAATTCATTATGCTTATCCTTCATTCAAATTGTTTAAAGTTGTGAGTAATTAATTATTATATGATTCTACTTAGGATCAGGTGAAACAAGAAGATGATGAAGACAATACTTTGTCTAAAATCAGCCTTATCCTCAACCTCGACGCTTTGTCTTTGTAAGTTATTTCTGCAGATTAGCAGTTGAGAAAACATCTATTTTCATTTTAATACTATATCTGACTTGTTTGTAGTATTTGTTTAAATGCGTGAAATTTTTAAACTTTGTTAGAGAGTCGGAAGCTATGATGAATGATATGGTGGAAGCTATGATGAATGATACGGTGGAAGCTGGGATGGTTGATACGGCGGAAGCAGAAGTTATAATGGATAATACGAGAATCGATGGTGCACCGCCTTTGAGGAGGAACAATGGAAATCAATTGGATAGAAATCGCTGGATTGGTATTTACAAAGTTTTTTTTTATAGTACTATATTTCTCCTTTTTTAATCTTCATACATACTCCATATATATGATTAAAAGAGGTAAAAATGTGGAAAATTCAAATGCATAATGTTTCCATTTTTACTTTGTAGGTTACTCTGATAAACCTGATCCCGAAGTATCTGAGACAAAATGTGCATCATGCTTACAACTAGACATATGCCCTAAGCCTAAGCCTAAGCCTAAGCCTGACATTTTTGTCAATTATTCTGATTGTATTCCTGATATTTATTTTGTTGCATATTCCCTTGAAGAGGATGGCACCCTCTCACCCAAGTATTTCATACATATCCCCACTTTTCTATCTGAACAAGAATATTACTTCACTACGGCTAGTTGTAATGGCCTCTTTCATTTTTATGATAGAATATTGGGTAGTCAAGCTCTTTGGAACCCAACAACGGGTGGGTATAAAATATTGCCTAAGCCATTAGTGGAATTCAATCCTCGCATTAGACATTCTCTTAACTCAACTGGACTGTGGTATGACCATAAATTTGAAGATTATAAAGTGCTGAATATTGTTTCGGCTTATATCAAAGATGAAAGAGGGTATTTACTTGATGTGATTTATCACATTGAATTGTATTCACTCAAACTTAATTCCTGGAAGAGAATACCATGCCCTGACTTCGATTGTGGTGAGGAATCCAATGGAGCATGCATAGATGGGGTTTTTTATTGTAGAGCAAGTCTAAAAGGACAGTCTGGTTTTATCCTTTCGTTTGACTTTTCTACCGAAACTTTATCCAGTTTACCCTCTCCTTTACCCTCACCTGATCGCCCTGACCATTATTATTTTCTGGAGTATAAAGGGTTGTTAAGTGCTCTTGCATGCTGGTTTGATGAAGATAATCTATATG
Organism: Salvia hispanica; assembly: GCF_023119035.1. Taxonomy (NCBI): domain Eukaryota; kingdom Viridiplantae; phylum Streptophyta; class Magnoliopsida; order Lamiales; family Lamiaceae; genus Salvia; species Salvia hispanica. The sequence continues at coordinate 21,913,580 of NC_062968.1, read as the reverse complement.
AAGATTCTGTACCTTTGAAATATGAGCTTTGGATTATGAGCAATGGATTGTGGACAAGAGAATCTATTTTCCATATTCGTGGTGTTCAACTTCCGGTATGGTTTTCACAGGATGGCAAGCTATTGTATCTTGCAAGCGCGACAGACGAGCTAGTGATGTTTGATCGTGCCACTGGAGAGTTGAAGCATCTTGGTATCGATTGGTCCTCGGCTGGTTTCAGGAATAGGCCAATGATGATTCCATTTTTTGAGAGCTTTGTTCAACTCAATTGAATTTCAAGGTTAATTTCCTTTTTATTATTTTCACCAGCTCATTTTCAATGCCTGATGCTTATCCTTTATAGTACTATAAAAGATTAATTTAATACTGTATATCGTTATGTAACATGTATATATAGTATTAAATAATTCAACTTCATCATCAGAAGTTTGAGCATGAGAACTATGGAAAAGAAGAGGATGTGACTGAAGCAGAAAGACCTTTGATTCTAGCGTAGCTTGTTATCTTTTTGTTTTTGTTTTTGACATTAGGGATTCGAACAATATTTTCCAATAGGATTAGTTAGTTATTCCAAGAATGTGTCATGAAAATTCTTTTCCTGCTTGTATAAACTATTAGTTATTCCATCTCATTATCAATCCCATCTGTGGTTTTCCCATAATGCATACAAGTATGCTTCGGAATGTGCTTGTTATTACTTATTCACAGAAATTCTTACTCTATTCTTTATACGGGGGCAATGTTCTAAAATTAATTCCATACAATTGATTTCTAAAAAAAGTTATAAAGAGGAAATTCTAATAACCACATGATTGATGTGTTACATGATATTTTAGTGATGCATGAAGCCATATCTGTCCTGTTTCTACTCCTCCGAGTGAACAATAAACAAAGGAACCAAATCTGAAAAGTATCAGGCAGCAATAATGAGTGGTGATGAAGTAGTCTCTAAAAGCTTTATTTATCTAATGCCTCTCCTCCTTTTCTTTGGAAGTAATGAACTTAGGTGCTTATTTACCTGATTATTGTCATTGGTTTAATCCTAATATGTCACCTTCTTTTCTTTGTTTTGGTTAAATTTCTTTTGTAATGAAATGCGATGTGAATCATTGAGTTTGTATTTTGGTACGATTTGAAAACTCGTTTCATGTAACGAAGTGTACAAAACTTCGGATTCCTGATTTTGTGTATGGTACCGATGGATTGGGAAATCAAAACTTTCCTCCACCAGAAGGGGCACAAATTGAGCAGTGGCATTGCTTCTTGGGCCATTTGTTCTTTTCTTTTCTCTGAGTTCTATTGAGTCTGTGCAGGCTATAAAATCTGATCCTGACTTTGTTAGAAATGTTCAACAAATTATCATTCTTGGTAATGCATTTTCTGTAAATGGAAATGTGAATCCAGCAGCTGAGGAAAATGTAAAAATATTTCCAATAAGACTTCTTTTCTTAAGATCCTGATATTCTTGCTATTGGGATAAATGTCACTCGTCAAGCTGTTTTAACTGGTAATCAAGTCATACTCAGTAAACCTTTCATGATCAAATCCATGTGTGATGCCTGTTATCATCAAAAGTTTGCTTATGCAAAGACAATAATGTTAATTATTGAATAATGAAAAAAGATTGTACTTGGTCCATGACCTCATTCTAGCCAGCTTTTTAGCTTGGGTAAGTGACGGTGTGTGGTCTCAGCTCCTTGCTTGAAACTAAGCTTTTACTAACCTCAAGTTAAGAAGCCATCTTCTCAAGGACAGACGATGCTCTTACCCTGTTTCTGTCAATTCTCAGCTTATCTTTATGTTTGTATAATCCAGTCAACAGTGCTCCTACTTACTCTGAAACTCTCCTCTGCCTCCTTTTGAACTCCATGACTAAGGGTTCCATTGTTGCTGTGTTGTAGCAGAAACTGTGCAACCAAGTTCTTTCTTTTTGGATGTTAAACTTCATCACGGCCTTCAATGTGAAATTAGTTTAATATTTACATTGGAAGGTGAAAATGATTGGAATTTTATATTTTCCTCCTGTTTTTTTTGTAATCCTGAATCGGCACTCATAGTTTCCCTCCTTTAATGCTTAATGAAAATTTTAGCCATTCCTTGTTAATTTCAAATTTCTGAACAGGTTTCAATATTGTTTAATTAAATGAAATTTTGGAATAAAAAATATTGTTGACATTTAAAAAGAATTAAAAACACAGAATTCACCAAATTGTACCCATTACACCTTTACTATATTATGTGCATAGCTAAAATATGAACAAAAGTAAGTACTATAACAGAATTATGTGCATAGCCTAAATATGAACAAAAGTTAGTACTATAACATAATTATGTGCATAGCCTAAATATGAACAAAATTATACTACATAGCCTAAATATGAACAAAAGTTAGTACTATAACAGAATTATGTGCATAGCCTAAATATGAACAAAACTATACTACAGCAAATTTCTCATTGAGACTGACACCTCGACTTTTCGCAATCGCAAGCAGCTGCTCCATCTGTATTATAAAACCAGTATAAATTAAGTGTAAAAATTATTAGTATATGAAATTTCATTTAAAGCAAAATACATACCTGTTTTTTTTAGGGTAAAATCACTAAAGTGTGTTCATCTATGGTTGTTGCTTTTGGAGATTCATTTTTCAGTTTTGCACCAGTATATACAAATGCAGCTTTACTTCTCTCATTCATCGACCGTAAAAACGGTAGTCGTATGTCATTGATCATGTGAGCATTATCAATCATACCAATTCCAATGTGTATCTCCGGATTCAGTTCTGCCCCTACTGGTTTCCCAAATAACCATAGCTTACCCATCACTTCTCTTATGCGCTTGAACGCTTCTTTCAATGAGATTGGAACTCCAATGGGTATGTCGAAATCTGAAAAACAAAAGTTAAAAACTAACAACAATAAATTGTAACTAACAATCTAAAACTACAAATAAAATACTTACTATCTGTTATTGCAGCTCTAATGGCAAGTGCGTAAAAGAGATACATTCGTGCACTCATGCCGGTTTGAAATCCGTGTCTCGCCCATTCGTACAAAAAGAACTCTTTCGCCGCCTTCAAACTCTCTGGTTTTTTCAAACTCGGCCAATACGTTGGTATTTCATCTTTATATTCTTGAAACAACCGAAAAGAATTATGTTAAAACATAAATATCTAAAAATAAAAATATTAAAAATATATTTATAAGACATACCCCATCAACCTCCCACAATCGGCCATGTCGGTATTCAGCTTTCGTTCTGAATTCATCATTCGCATAATTACTTTTGGATAACCAAACCGCTCTATCCTTTGAGAAAATCCCATGAATATAAAATTTTGGTACAACTCTGTCCAAGTCGACCCCGTCCACCGAGTGGGGCCAACAAAGGACAACTTTCATCTAAACATGGTTCCATAATTTAAATAATAGTTCAATTTAATATTTTAATTCAGTTGAACTGTGATATTATTGTCATGTTACATATTACTAGTAATTAAGTTGATTGTATATGTCATCAATAACTAATCCATCTAGGAAATTAATTTAAACACGAATTCAAATACTTATTTTTTAATAATTAAAAGATTTTTAGTTTATATATATATGGTGATTATAAAAATTTGAAAACTTTAAATTATCGAACCTTGCTATACGTTTTTTTCTGAAATAAATTTGTATATAGTACAATCTCAAGATATCAACGTGTAACAATAATTATCAACATGCTTAAGATTGGAAACGTTATCCATGTTCGAGAAATCATAGAAATATAATACTGCGATAAATAAAAGCAAGCTAGACGGTAGGCTACAAAATTAAATTCACAAATTGCTTTCTAACATAATTAAATTTACGCAATTTTTAACACATCCAACCACAGAATTATTAATTTTTATGTGTTAATAGGATTCATTTTTTCCTACCTCCAACAGTAAAGAAAACACGATATACACATGCCTAAAATCAAGAGCCTATATTCACATGTTTTCTGTATTACCTTAGTAGAAGATTATTTATTATCTATTGAAGTATTTGAAAACAAACACTAAGACACACGAAAAAGAAAGTAAAGCAGAACATACTCAAAATAATAATATATGCAATGGTTATTGTTTCTGTAGGGATCAGATCACTCGGGATTCGCTAATTACCGGGACCTCTTTTATTGATTGATCTCTGAGATGACTAATCTCAGAAGTTACAAGCCTTGTACAAACGATGATAAAAGATTACAAGTAATCTAACCCACTGAGGTATCTAACTATTACAGGTATCAAACCTAATTGAAGCCCTAACTATTCCAGACTTTAACCAATCTGAAATCCAAGTCTTTTCCCAATTAGTACCTGCACACTCAAGTAGATAGATCAGTAAATCAACACAAGATCCTTTCGGATCTAAGTAACAACAAACAAATGCAACAAAGACAGAACAGTAAGGATATGGCTCAGGTCACAACAGTGACTACACTAGGCCAAGGACCTCCCCACACGCTTCTACCACAAGTCATACGATGAGAAACCTTTGAATACTAGGTCAGAAAACCCTAGCCACACCGAATGTCACCCAGACTATCAGAACACCTCAGAATCACCAGGAACTCACAAGATCCTCCCAAGTTCTCACTTCTTGACCGCCAAACTTCACCAGATTCTAACCCTAAGTAAGAATCCTTCCACCACTCTAATGGAAACCGAGAAAGTCTCCAAACTCAAGATCTAAACCGATAGAACCCATTAAAACAAGGATTAATCAGCGTATGCCAAAGATCAGAGGAGTTCACCGGCGAAGTCGCCTGAAAACCAGAGAGAGAGAACGAAGAGAGAAGGCAGAGAGTTATGGAGTGAGAGAGAGAGAGAATAATCGAATAATGGCAAGTGAGAGGTCAGCCTCTCACTTAACAAACACAACACATATCAATGGCCACAAAGCAGGATCCGGGTGAAAGCTCCACGTGGCAAACATCAGTGCAGCCTAGGTAAGTAATGGATCAAGCCGGGTTGGGCCATCATTACACAAACATTGGGCCACAACATTTAATCAATTGGGTGTGGCCCAATACTAGACTAAATACTTAAGGTCCAATTAAAGTAGACCATCAATATTCAACAGTTTCGTTGAATTGACTACATTACAAACTTATAGCATAGCTCGGAAGCTTCTAGAATTGATTCTTAATCTATGAACGAGATAATAATCTCTCCTTTACAGAGTTAAGGGAATCCGCATCGCAGACGCAATGTCGTCTCGGTCTCGTTTCGATGAAACGAGACATCTCGTCGCGCGATGCGTGCCGGCGAGGCCGGCCTCGAACTGGCGAGATGACGCGTGCGCCCCACGTGGCGCGCGCTGGAGGATGGTGTGACGCCCACTCGCCGGCCCGCGAGCGGGCGTCAGAATTATGACGTAATACTTTTTTTTTTTATAAATTCGAAAAATTCGAATTTAATAAAAAAATACAAAAAATTAAACGGTCAAATGACCGTTGGCATCAAACGGTTGAATTTTTTTTAAAAAAAAATTCTTTTCTTTTATTATTCTATAAATATACTTCATACTTCATTCACCATTTTACACACAAGCACTACTCTCATTCCTCTTCCATTCACTACACTCATCTATTCATTTCTCTCCAATTGTTGAAAAAATGTCCGGTGATGGAAACTCCAGCGGCGGCTCCGGCAGGCGGCGCTCCGGCGAGTTCGACTTGAACTCGTTCGACGATTGGGCGAGCATGTACAACTTTTTGGGTACTCCCGGTTCGTCGCCGGGCACCCAAGCCTCGACCACTCCGCCGGCGTACCAAACACCACATTTTGATGTGGATGCATACTATCGTCCCTCCCCCAGAGGTACGGGCAATCGCCGGGATTATCCCAAATTCGGGAGAATTTTTTTCCGCCTGAACGCACTTTGCCCGACTGGCCAATAGGTGGAGGCTCCGGCTCCGTCAGGATCGGCGTCAATGCCGAGGAGGAAGAGGGCGACCACGAGGTTGTGGGGACGACAGCCGTCATCCATACAGCCAAAACGAGACGTTGGCTCTGTACGATGCTTGGACCAGCGTCTCGTACGATCCTGTCGTCGGGAATCAACAAACCAACAAGTGTTTTTGGAAAAAAGTCACCGAAGTTTACAACGCACGAAGGCCGAAGAACACCTTTGCCCGCAACGTGAAGATGCTCCGCAGTCATTGGGACCGATGCGACAAAGATGTCAAAAAATTTAGCGCGATATTCAGGGCAGAAGAAGCGAATTATCAAAGCGGAGCCAGTGGAGCCGACATTCTGAGAGCGGCGTTGCGGGTCTTCAAAGACGACGTCGGTAAAGATTTCAAGTTTGTCGATGTTTGGTCGCAAGTCCACCACCTTGAAAGGTGGCTGGCGGTGTTGAGTCGGGCTCGAAACGCACGAAGCACACGGCGCGTGGCCACTACTCGTCTAGTGATGGCGGTGAAGGCAACACCTCACGTGAGGGCACGCCAACCGACGATGCAGGGGGGTCTTCTTTCGGTGCACGACGTCGGCCGCAAGGGACCAAGGCGGCGAAGACGGCGAGAGCGAGGGAGAGAGGGAGAGGGAGGGAGAAGGAGGGAGAGGGGCCGCGGCGAATCAAGCCAGGCGGGCGAGGGCTCGGGCTCTGGCACGGGCTACAACAGCCTAATGTCCATGTACCGGTCGGCACGATGGCTGACACTTTAAAAATGAATCCTCGCCAATTTGAAGCCCATATGGACGGAATTAAACATCTGAAGCTCAACTTGGTATTCGGGATCGATCTAACTTGGGTGCACCGCTGACTTTGGGGGATGATTCGCCGGCGGAGTAGTTTTTATAGTTTAATTTAGAGTATTATAATTATGTATTTTTTAATTTTTTAGGATTTTAAATTATGTATATTTTTTATTTTTTAGGTTTTTAAATTGTAAATTTTATTTTATTTAATGAAGTGTGTTTTTATTAATTGAATTTGTTGGAATTAAAAATAAAAAATGAAATTGAATGAATAGTTAAGAGATGGTTAAGAGATGTGGGGATGCAGATGTTGTCTCTTAGTTAAGAGATGAGCTGAAAAGTACAGTGGAGCCCATGAATAATTAAGAGATGAGACGGTTAAGAGACGGATAAGAGACATGGATGCGGATGGCCTAATCGAAACAGAAACGGCTAAATCATCATTGTTAAATGGACAAGAGGTGAATAATTATAAAATATTTTGTAAATATTCATTTTGTGTATCCAAATTTTTATGAAGAAGATGGCAAGTAAACCATGTCCATCATTATTAATTATATAATCATTTATGTAACAGCCCGACATTTCTAGGGTATAATAAATACGGCGACTGTTAACTAGACGAACTTAAGGTGACAAAAGTGTAGACTAGGGTTTCATTAAAGAGATTCAACCTAGCATTTAATAAAGTATCAAGGCAAAAGTCAACGGCTAACTCACGAGAATCAAGATTTGATATAATAGACTAAGCTCAGAAATCAAAGGTTTAGCATAACTCCAACAAAACGCAATATTTCCCAACATTCCAAAACAAAGAAATAGGTTCGAAACAACCAAGATAATAAGTTTTCCAAAAATATTCAGCGGAAGCATTTCAAGAGAAAGCGGAGCCATGTATGAAGACACGACTACACTTAAAGTTCCAATCATCCATTTTATTCGATTCACTGTCTCAACACCACCGACCGCCCATCGCCGCTCAACCTGCACATAGGGAAACACATGCAGGGCCGAGTATTTTAAACATACTCAGTGGACTCATGCCAAAACATTTAATAGTTATGCCACCCTTACCATAGTGAATTCGAGGTTTTGCAGGAATTCTTGTATGAGATGATGTAGCAAGCTGCCCAATTTGAGTCTCAAGAGTCCTCATAGTAGCCTCGAGTTGTCCAAACTTCTCCACAGTTTTATCTCTGAAATTCTCATTCTCCTTTTGACTTTTAGTCATAAAAGAGAAAATCTGTCCCAATTGATCTTCTTGTGATGACTTCTTCTCAAAACCCGGAGGTTGGGTATTACTTCTCCATTGATTTCCTGCAGTGTTGCTAGAACCAACTTGATTCCAGTTTCCTTGTTGAGGTCTCCAAATCTGTTGATTGCTATATTGATTACCTTGGTTGAAACCTTGACGGTTGTTACCAATGTAATTCACGTCCTCCACCGATGGTCCTTGAAGACTTGGACATTGATCAGTATGATGTCCACCTTGGCACAAACCACACTTCAACACAGCCACTGCTTGAGGTTGAGGAGTCAATTGAAAAGATTTGACAGCATTTGTCATTGAAGACATTTGAGTGCTTATATCCGCCAATTGGGCCTCTATTGCTGTCACTCTCTCTGCATCCTTGGTAGCACCAAATGTATCTCCTGCCTTATCAGCCGCTCTTCTTGGATTATGCCAATTCCTCTGATTGTTTGCTAATCTCTGAAATAAGGCTCTCACTTCATCATGTGTCAAATCATCTAAGTTTCCACTTGAACCTGCGGTAACTAATCCCGTGCCTTCATTATTGAGTCCTTTGTAGAACTTCAAAAGATCATGCCCCGGAGCTAGACCATGGCTTGGGCATTTCCTTAGCAAATCTGTAAACCTCTTCCAAGCTTCGGCAAATGACTCATCATACTTTTGCCGGAATGAAGTGATCTCCTCTCTCAACTTCTCGATCTTCATTGGAGAGTTATATTCCAAAAGGAATTTCGATTTCAACTCCTCAAATGTCGCTATGTTGTAGCCCGGTAATGAGTCGTACCATTCTCTTGCTTTCTCTCTCAATGAGAAAGGAAATAATGCTCTCTTAATCCGATGATGCTCTACATTTGGAGGTCTATGAGAGTTCGTCAATTCATAAAAGGCATTCAAATGACTCATCGGATCTTCTTCATCTCGTCCATGGAAAAGATTTCCACCGTTCACCAAACTAATGTAGTGAGGTGGGATGTTAACATTATCATGTGCATAGGCAAACTCTCCCGGGTGATTAATTCCCGATCTGAGGATGTCGCCAAACCTTCCCATGGGTGGTGGAACATTATTGTCGTCTTCAGCCATAGACTCAACTTCTGAATCACTACTACCCTCAACGTCTTGATGTGTACCAATCACAGTGGAATTCTGTCCTCTTCTATGATATATCAATAACCCAAATTGCGGTGTACCCTTAGATCTGGTTTGCATCCACTGATTTTCGTTTTTCTGTTTTTGATTTTATAGAATACCTACACAACAGAAAATAAACCAAACACAACACAAATATACTACTCCTACCGAAAGCGAGACATCTCGACAACTTCGGGGTTAGTCTTATAAAATGTGTGTGCTTTGTATACACTAAACTAAAAATTAGAAAGATATCACTTAATATAAACACTCCTTCGTCTTCAAGTCCAGACGTGGTAGATGGCTATCACTCCCAAGAACACGAAGTAAGTACCTACAAAATAAAAAGAAAGATCAAATAAAATAAAACACAAATTAACAAACTAGAAGTTAAACAACCTATTGCCTTCCCCGGCAACGGCGCCAAAACTTGATGTGTAATTTTAGGTCTATCAAAACAAAATAATTTTGCACTCAAGTTCAATTAATTAACCCAAATATTACCACTTTACTGCAAGATTACAGCTTCGTGTGTAGAAATTTAAGGTGTCGATCCGCAGGGAAGGTAAGTTTGTCTAACTTCACTAAAAATACAAAACATTTTAAATGTAGGTTCTTGATTGGAGAAAGATTTTTAAACAAAAGAGACAAAGTTTAAATTTCAAATTACACAAGAGAGACGAAAGTTACTCCAAACAATCGTAGACAACAAGAGGATTTATCTTATATATTCGATTCTATATCATAACATTCGGGGCAATTAAGAGCAAACTAAAGTGTAGGCACTAAACATGCTAAACACAAATGATCAAAAGAATAGCTAAACACTTATTCTTAAAACCAAGTTCCACAATTCTAGAAATCTTACGAAAGCGCGAGATTCAAAGAACGATTTCAAAAATGCTCAACATCCAATATCAATTTGTCATCTAAACGAATCCAATTGATAATCCAAAACTACTTTGATCCATCTTATTTCAAGCTAAA
>NC_062968.1:21877426-21903374 GCF_023119035.1 Salvia hispanica | reverse complement strand
TTAGGATCAGGTGAAACAAGAAGATGATGAAGACAATACTTTGTCCAAAATCAGCCTTATCCTCGACCTCGACGCTTTGTCTTTGTAAGTTATTTTTGCAGATTAGCAGTTGAGAAAACATGTATTCTCATTTTAATACTATATCTGACTTGTTTGTAGTATTTGTTTAAATGCGTGAAATTTTTAAACTTTGTTAGAGAGTCGGAAGCTATGATGAATGATATGGTGGAAGCTGGGATGGTTGATACGACGGAAGCAGAAGTTATAATGGATAATACGAGAATCGAAGGTGCACCGCCTTTGAGGAGGAACAATGGAAATCAATTGGATAGAAATCGCTGGATAGGTATATATTTCCCAAGTTTTCCTTTTTAACTGTGTAGGTTACTCCATATGAACAAAACAGGAAAAAATGTGGAAAATTCAATTGCATAATGTTTTCATTTTTTACTTTGTAGGTTACTCTGATGAACCTGATCCCGAAGTATCTGAGACAAAATGTGCATCATGCTTACAACTAGACATATGCCCTAAGCCTAAGCTTGACATTTTTGTCAATTATTGTGATTGTATTCCTGAGATTTATTTTGTTGCATATTCCCTTGAAGAGGATGGCACCCTCTCACCCAAGTATTTCATACATATCCCCACTTTTCTATCTGAACAAAGATATTACTTCACTACGGCTAGTTGTAATGGCCTCTTTCATTTTTATGATAGAATATCGCGTAGTCAAGCTCTTTGGAACCCAACAACGGGTGGGTATAAAATATTGCCTAAGCCATTAGTGGAACTCAATCCTTGCATTAGACATTCTCTTAACTCAACAGGACTATGGTATGACCATAAATTTGAAGATTATAAAGTGCTGAATATTGTTTCGGCTTATATCAAAGATGAAAGAGGGTATGTACCTGATGTGAGTTATCACATTGAATTGTATTCACTCGAACTTAATTCCTGGAAGAGAATACCATGCCCTGACTTCGATTGTGGGGAGGAATCCAATGGAGCATGCATAGATGGGGTTTTTTATTGTAGAGCAAGTCTAAAAGGACAGTCTGGTTTTATCCTTTCATTTGACTTTTCTACCGAAACTTTATCCAGTTTACCCTCTCCTTTACCCTCACTTGATCGCCCTGACCATTATTATTTTCTGGAGTATAAAGGGTTGTTAAGTGCTCTTGCATGCTGGTTTGATGAAGATAATCGATATCAAGATGAAGTACCTTTGAAATATGAGCTTTGGATTATGAGCAATGGATCGTGGACAAGAGAATCTATTTTCCATATTCGTGGTGTTCAGCTGCCGGTGTGGTTTTCACAGGATGGTAAGCTACTGTATCTTGCAAGCATGACAGACGAGCTAGTGATGTTTGATCGTGCCACTGGAGAGTTGAAGCATCTTGGTATCGATTGGTCATCGGCTGGTTTCAGGAATACGCCAATGATGATTCCGTTTTTTGAGAGCTTTGTTCAACTCAATTAAATTTCAAGGTACATTTCCTTTTTTATTGTTTTCACCAGCTCATTTTCAATGCCTGATACTTATCCTTTATAGTACTATAAAGATTAATTTAATATTATTAAATACTTTAACTTCATCAGAAGCTTGAGCGTGAGAACTATGGAAAAGAAGAGGATGTGACTGAAGCAGAAAGACTATTGATTCTAGCGTAGCTTGTTATCTTTTTGTTTTTGTTTATGACATTAGGGATTCGAACAATATTTTCCAATAGGATTATTGAGTGATACTGATATTCTCGCTATTGGGATAAATGTCACTCGTCAAGTTGTTTTATCATCAAAAGTTTGCTTAATGGTAATTATTGAATAATGAAAAAAGATTGTACTTGGTCCATGACCTCATTCTAGCCAGCTTTTTAGCTTGGGTAAGTGACGGTGTGTGGTCTCAGCTCCTTGCTTGAAACTAAGCTTTTACTAACCTCAAGTTAAGAAGCCATCTTCTCAAGGACAGACGATGCTCTTACCCTGTTTCTGTCAATTCTCAGCTTATCTTTATGTTTGTATAATCCAGTCAACAGTGCTCCTACTTACTCTGAAACTCTCCTCTGCCTCCTTTTGAACTCCATGACTAAGGGTTCCATTGTTGCTGTGTTGTAGCAGAAACTGTGCAACCAAGTTCTTTCTTTTTGGATGTTAAACTTCATCACGGCCTTCAATGTGAAATTAGTTTAATATTTACATTGGAAGGTGAAAATGATTGGAATTTTATATTTTCCTCCTTTTTTGTAATCCTGAATCGGCACTCATAGTTTCCCTCCTTTAATGCTTAATGAAGATTTTAGCCATTTCTTGTTAATTTCAAATTTCTGAACAGGTTTCAATATTGTTTCTATTTTAATCTGTAATTCAATGTATATATAATTAAATGAAATTTTTGAATAAAAAATATTGTTGACATTTCAAAAGAATTAAAAAAACAGAAATCACCAAATTGTACCCATTACACCTTTACAATATTATGTGCATAGCTAAAATATGAACAAAAGTTAGTACTATTAACAGAATTATGTGCATAGCCTAAATATGTACAAAGTTATACTACAGCAAATTTCTCGTTGAGACTGACACCTCCACTTTTCGCAAGCAGCTGCTCCATCTGTATTATAAAACCAGTATTAATTAAGTATAAAAATTATTAGTATATAAAATTTCATTTAAAACGAAATACATACCTGTTTTTTTGAGGGTAAAATCACTAAAATGTTTTCATCTATGGTTGCGTTTGGAGATTCCTCTTTCGGTTTTGCACCTTTATATTCAAATTCAGCTTTACGTCTACTATTTATCGACCGTAAAAACGGTAGTCGTATGTCATTGATCGTGTGAGCATTACCAATCATACCAATTCCAATGTGTATCTTCGGATTTAGTTCTGCCCCTATTGGTTTCCCAAATAACCATAGCTTACCCATCACTTTTCTTATGCACTTGAACGCTTCTTTCAATGAGATTGGAACTCCAATGGGTATGTCGAAATCTGAAAACAAAAGTTAAAAACTAACAACGATAAATTGTAACTAACAATCTAAAACTACAAATAAAAATACTTACTATCTGTTATTGCAGCTCTGATGGCAAGTGCGTAAAAGAAATACATCCGTGCATTCATGCCGGTTCGAAATCCGTGTTTCCTCCATTCGTACAAAAAGAACTCTTTCGCCGCCTCCAAACTCTCTGGATCTTTCAAACTCGGCCAATACGTTGGTATTTCATCTTTGTATTCTTGAAACAACTGAAAAGAATTATGTTAAAACATAAATATCTAATAATAAAAATATTTAAAGTATATTTATAAGACATACCCCATCAACCTCCCACAATCGGCCATGTCGGTATTCAGCTTTCCTTCTGAATTCGAGATTCTCATAATTACTTTTGGATAGCCAAACCGCTCTATCCTTTGAAAAAATCCCATGAATATAAAATTTTGGTACAACTCTGTCCAAGTCGACCCCGTCCACCGAGTGGGGCCAACAAAGGACAACTTTCATCTTCATAGGACGTGCGTGTGTATAATAATATGGTGCTGGAAACTCGTCCTCAAAAATGTCATGGACAAAGCGGAAACTTGGTAAAGACGGCCCAGAGATTGTCTACGACAAAATAATAAAAGAAGTTCGTTAGACTTATTAGAAATGGAAAAAGAAATTAAAAACTTAAAAGGTAAGAGCCCAATCAATGAATTAAAAAGCATAAAAGATAATTTAATTACTAGATCAGACTTTAATTAGGACTTAGTCTATTTAATAAAAGAATTGGGCCAGTAAAGCTGAACTATCAAAAAAAGAGGGCCCAAAAAATGTCAATTAAATTAGTCGGCCCAATTTTCATAAACAAAATATTGAGGTGCATCACCTTCATCAATAATCATCGGCCCCATTTTTCAATCCCCGCCGTCCTAATTCGCTCAACCGGCTCAATTTTCCAGCCTTTTTACGTAAGCCTATCTTTGGACGTCTCAGTGATCGGTCTAACGACATTTCCGGTGGTCGTGGTGACGGTAAATCCTCTGATTTCTCTACGTGAGGGGCATTTCTCACTTCATTTTTTTTCTTTTTCTTTTCTTTAGAATCACAAAGGTGATAGGAGCTATGTTTATACCATTTTGCTTAAAAGTAGATTTCTAGATGATTTAGATTATTAATAGGGGTTAATTTAACGTATTAATTTATTCTTAAATTTGGACAAATATAAAAAAATTGTTGAAGAAAAATACTAAAAAATGGTTTTAGGGGGTTTGAGCCCTTAAGAGCTCCACTAAGTTCCACCAGAGACCACAAAGAGAGAAATTTGGTAGACTCTTAACTAAGTGAGAGTTCTTTTTCTTTAGAATCACTAAGAGATTAATTCACTAGAATATGAATCATGGATTAATTCACTAGAATATGTATGAAAACATACTCAGCAACTTGAGAGAGGCGATAAATAATAGCATGATCATTTTACTATTTTAGTATTTAGTGTGCTTAAATTGGCAAGTAGTACCAGTGAAGAGAGTGGTGGAGGAGGCTGTGTCGCAGTGGAGGAGGAGGCGCGGGGGATGAATTCAGGAGCATTAGGGTTGAGCTTCTTGCCGATGGTAGCCGGAAATGAATTCGGTACATCAGAAGCCTGCTCTTTCTGATCCATGGTTTAGAGAGTGAAAGAAGGTGAGTAAGTGGTTGTTAGATAGTGTGAAAGAAGGTGAAATGTTTGGAGAGAGAATGGAAACTAGAGTGATGCAGAAAGTGAGTGCAGGAGTGAAGGCTATATATAGAGAGAGAGAGAAAATTTCATTTCTGAGATTTTTTGTACTAGTGTCTGATAGTTTTGCACATGAATATGCATAACATCACATACGACGTGAAAAATACACACAATGTTGAACATAAATACGCATGTTATACTGATGTTAAAGTTTTAATAAGAGTAGTACTACCTTGTTTCTTGTAGCTAAGTAAGTTTAATACTAGAATTAGGTAGATCAAGTCTAAAGAGACAAAATTAATCTCGGTTTACAAATGATTAGTAGTATTATTTTTATGACTTGAGGGCTACGGCTCATTAATATTGATGTTGATATTCATTTCAATATAGGATGCATCCCATTTTAAGCCATATTAATAAAGTAGATAACACAAAATATAGCTTCCGTAATATATAAGAAGTACCATTTTTGGAATTCATATCAAAGATTCATCCCTGTCTTAGTCTTAGTAATTTATTTTGCTCTTCCTCTCAAACCGCCATCAACTAACTCCTTTCCCAACCCCAAGTTCAGCAAAGCCCACGTGACTATTTACATTGAGCATTTTTTATCATAAACAAGTCAACTTTTCAAAGTAAAAGTGGAGAATTAGCATTTGTTGGATGAGGATTTAGAACATTTGGTTTTCTAAAATTAGGGTTATCAATACGATTTGATCTCTAGTTGATGGAAATAGATTAATGGACTTAAGAATAAAGAGTAGTATTATGGCTCGGATATTGCAACATTTCACACTAATAAACTTAATATTAGTAATAATTTATTATTATTAAATTATCAAAACTAAAAGAACTCCAAACTTCAGGCATAGGCTAGCATGTGTAACTAACTCTCCAACTAAGAAAATGACCCATTTCAGGCTTTCAAAATTTTGTCCAATAATATAATTTGTTAATTCAATTAAATTTTATTAAACTTCCATAGCCTATTATATAAATATATGAAAACACAATATATAACATTTTCTCTGGTATGTTAAATGGAAAAGAGAAAAGTTTTGGACTTGATTAAGGAAAAATAACAGAAATAGAGAGCAGCAGCTTTAGAAAGAAAAACATTTTCAGCCAACTTTTGGGACCACATGGTACAAAATTGTACTCCATTAAAATGCACCAAATGATTTCTCACCCCTCTTTCTCGGAGACACTCTCCCATCGCCATCTGTAACTCTCGCTTTCAACCTTCCATGTACACATTTATAAAAATGTCATAAAAAGCAAACATAATTAATAAGTGCATTAATTAACAAATAAACAACATCTCACTCGAAGAGCAGATGACATTATTAAAAGTATAATTAACAAGTGATTAAATACTTAATTAAGAAAGAAATTGATAATTAAGTGCACCATACCGTTCAACGCTACACAACCAAGATAAAATCGATGTTATTTTAAGTATTTGAGTAGTACTAATTATTAATTAAGAAACATTATGACGCTGAATTACGTTAATTATTTTTTTCCCAAATATATTGAAGCTAGAATTGGTCATCATGTGGGACTACATGCTATTGACTAACCCTTTTTTATTTTTTATTTCTAAGTAATGCTTCTAAAATATTAATCTCTGGTGAAAAGTTGAAACAGAAAATATTTTTTCGTGTGAACAGGACTCTTTTTTATCCTTTTATTCTTCTCATTTCCACATGTACTATAACACAGTATTCTATTTTTGGGATTTCTTATGAACTTGCTGTTCACACGTGCTGTTTAACTTTTAATCAGTTTTTTTAATCAAGTAAAAATTTTCTTGAGATAAAATAAGATTAAAACCTTTCATTATTCATCAGAATGTTAGATTATCAATTAAGAGCTTTTCAATAGACTCTAAAACACGAAGCAATGTCTCACTATTTCCTCCAAATAAAACTCTTGTTTGGTTGTTTTTTTTAAAAATGTCTTATTTAATGTATGTAATTAAAATTCAATCAAATTCTCACTAAGCAAAATTGAAGACTCTTGTTACCTTATGTAGGAACTAGTACAATATCACTATCTCTCTCAAAAATAACTTACTAGAAAGTAAATAGAGCGTAGTGAGCAAGTAAATTTGAACATGACCTATTGAAAAAGGTTGAAAATGAGAGGTAACTAACTTTATGTTGCTTGTAACATTATTCTTTCCGCTTTTCCCAACGGGTTTAGCGAGAGAAAGGTGAATCGCTACCCGATTATTTCATAGCAATTGTGATTCAACGCTGAATTAGGGTTCCACATATCATTAGCAATTTATTTGATTTTATTGCTTCAACACTAGAACAAATACATATTGTATACAAAGACACAAAATTATAAACGCAATCAATTTTGTAAGTAGATTAAATTAAGGGCGGAAATAAAAGTGTAGTAAGTTGAGAGAAGATTAAAGTAACGCGTCTTTGAATACTTAAATTAGGGATACATTAAGAAATGCTTTGTTAAATGCGTCATTAATTAGGGACACTTTTTATCCCAACTTTCATCAAAGACACAAACTCAAAACTAGGGGTGGGTCGATACGATATATCGTATCGAAAACGTTGTATCGTGTATCGTATCGAAAATATCGATATGAAATAATTTCATATCGTTATCGTATCGAAAGTTTCGATATAAAAAAATTTCATATCGTTATCGTATCGATATTTCGATATATCGTATCGAAATTCGATATATCGTTAAATATCGATATATATCGAAATTTTCGATATATATCGAAAATATAATATCGATATATCGAAAATTTTCGATATATATCGTATTTTCGATATAAAACGATATATCGCGATATAAGGAAATTCATATCGTTATCGTATCGTATCGAAAATTACGATATATCGAAAATTCGATAATTTTTCGATATTTTTCAATACGATACGAACAATATATCATTTTTTCGGTATTTTTTCCCAGCCCTACTCAAAACTCAAAACCCAAAACACAGAAACTTGAAATTGAATATCTTACCGATTCACGCAACTCTCCCCCAAATTTGCCCTCATTTTTCCTTCCTTCATTCATTCATCTTCCTCCAAGCCGACAGTTCCTCATGAAATCCGGCAAATCCACCATCTCTCGCTTGAAACCACTCTCCGATTCTACAGCGGAGAGTCTTCCCCGCTTTCATCACATTCGCCTCTCGCGAAATTCCTCCACCCCCTGCATCTTATGTTTATTCCTTTTTTCTTCCTAACACGGCCAGGTATAAGCGTTTCCTTGATGATTTTGCTTTCCCTTATTAATTTATTTGGTGTATACATATAAGTGATTCATTTTCCTTTTTCCCTTCTCATTTTTTCATTGCGGAGAGAATTTGGAGCGCAGATCGACGATGAGTTCGTTCTCCACATCGAAAAGCTTCAGGAATTTAAAGATAAGCTTCAGAAGGTGAGTCTGATTATTTTCTCGAAAATTGAGGAAACTTCAAGCTTAATTCTCACATATTCTTCCTATGAGTCTGCATGTTTTCCTTGTGAGTGAGTATGATAAAAGGAAAATTGAGTGAAACAATTTTAAGTGTTCAATTTTTAGTATGAGTATGAGTTTGATCATTGGTCAATCTGGAATGTATTAAATCATATTGAATTTAGGTATTTTGTGTATCTATGCTTTGTTCATACATGCCTTCATCTTCGGTTTTGTGAATTTAGAAATTCTTAAAACTGCTTTCTGAAATAAAAAATGACTTTACAAATATGTCATTTCTTCTTATGTAATTTGATTATTTATCAAAACTGATATAGTTCCTTTCTGCAATGTGAGATTTTATAATTGAAGTTATAATATTGAGCACAATGAATAATTGAATTTATGATATTGAGCATAATTCAATGCAGTTTTAAGGCTGCTTTCACCAATAGTTACTGGACATATGAAGAATGTTATAATGAGATCATTATTTAAACATTTATCTTGTTTTAGGTGGATTGTTTATATGGTATTGTTTAAACAACATATGAGATAAAACAGATTGAATGGGCTGATGTCTTGTGATAAGCTTATTTAAACATTTATCTTGTTTTAGGTGGATTTTTTATATGGTATTGTTTAAACAACATATGGGATAAAACAGTTTGAATGGGCTGATGTCTTGTGATAAGCTTATGTTACGCAAGAGCATACTGTTATGCAAGAGCATACTCTCGCTTTCACTAACGCCTATTGTTTTGTCGATTGACCTCTGGCCAGAAAACAAGTGTTTTGGTTTGAGAGTAAGTATGACTTTGTTTGCTTCTTCTCTACGAGCTTCTTTGTTAGCAATCTTAATAACCTTCTTTTTATGAGCAGAATATTGAAGTCCTCTCCAGGGACAACTTTACCGCTGGTCTTGACATCGACCTTGCTGGTCTTGACATCGACCTTGATGAATCAAGTCCAAGAGATGATAACTGTCTCCCATTCCATCAAATGTAAACTTTTTATCTTTATCGAATTATTGGGAATAGTTGGTAGGCTCTCAGCCGTGCTCTTCTTAATTCTATGTTGGTGGTCGGCTATAGTCCTGGGATTTTTAGTCTTCTACATTTTCTTTACTGACAATGTCTGTTTTTCTCACCATTACCAAGGAGCAGCACAAGGAATTCTAGGATCAGATTGCTGATCAGAGTTTTGACTGTCGACTTAAAACTTTCTTTGACATGTAATTACTCATATAACCATGGATTTATCTTTAATCCTCATATTTCCAATCACATATATACATTTTAAATGAATTCTTGAATGCAGGATTGATAAACATGCAGATGGAAGAATTACTGAAGATGAAGTCAGTGAGGTACTATTTTTTGTTAATGTTATAGTGTTTTAACATACTCGGTCATGTTCTTGTTTTCTTGGCTATTTCATAGAGCTCATTGGTCATTTGTATTGGATATGAACCCTGCATTACTTCTAGGAAATAATTGAGAAACAATAGAGTGATTTTTCATTTTATGCATTCACTTTCTACTCCAGGAGAATAAAGGTCAAGATTCGGCTCCAATGTGGGTATATTACTGCTGATGAACTGAATTCACTGCCACTGTAAGTTAACTCTATTATACAGTCAGTATATCAGTTGTGATCTGGACTAAATAAACTTAAAATCACTTCAAAGCTATCCTCGTATTCAACCTTTTATCTGCTCATTCAAGCTAGGAGGTCTAAGATTTAACAACTTGTAGTACATGAAGTGAAAGATCACTTTGGATAAGATAAATGCTGCAATTGGTGACATGGCAGACTATGCTGAAGTAAATGGACAAATTATAGTAAAATGATTGTCTTTAGCTGTTTTTTTATGATATAATACACCTAGTAATTACTTTGCTTACTGTTATGTATTATTTGGACATCTATATTTCAATATTATTGTTTAAGTGTTGGTATTTTTAAACCTCAAGATCATGTCTTTCCTTTGTAGTGCTTATGTTTTACTCATAATAGTCTTATGTTTCTGGGGAATTCTTATCATCATACATGGGTTAAATGAGCACAGGTACAATAGTACTTGGCCTCATCTTTTTTTTTTCATGTGCCTTAGACAAAAGAGAACTATTGATGGTAGCTATGATTATTAGACACCAACCATAATAATATTCTCCTTGTAATGGATGCTACAAACAACTAGTCTCCTGCAAGTTTGGTGTATATGTAGGGGACTGGATAGGTAAGTGCTAGAGTATTTTCTACCATCTTCTAGATCTAGAATTATATATGCATGTGCTGTTGGTGAATAACAAATGTAAGTCTCAACTTAGTTTTTTTAGTTTTCTCTTGAATTCCTTGCTGGTAATAATTTGTCTACTTGAATATGATAGCTGACTCTGTTTATTTTTCAACTATTGTTTCAACAAAGGTTTTAGCTAACTAATAGAAGCTATACAAGTCGTGTTATATGAACCAGGCAGTTTCTTCTCTTTGAGGAATAGTAATAGTACTAAATTGAAAATGTCTGCTGGATGAGTTGTTGTGGAGCATTGTGGCTTCATAGAGATACAGCTTCAGCAAATCTATCATATATGTCTTACATTCAAGTCAGGTGATAAATAAATCTAGAAATAATGATTGTTGTCATGTAACTTAGTAGGAGTTGTTTTGATGTTTGTATATTATTTCCAGATCATTGAGCTTTAGCAAATCAATCATATTTGTCTTACATTCGATCCATGTAATAAATTAATGTTTAAATAATGATTGTTGTAATATAACTAAGTAGGAGTTGTTTTGATATCTGATTTTCAGATCTATGCACAAGCTTTGCACAGTAATAGTTGAAAGTATTGAGGAGAGGGGGTAGAGATTTATCAATCAAAGAGGCTGCTTAATTTCCTTCCAATCTCGATTTACTGTTTCTGAAGCTGTAATTTACTTAATGAGGGGACAAGGAGTGTTTCACCTAATCAAATACTCCATATTGTAGTGTACACTACTCCTAATATCTGCGTTTTATTGTAGTGTACACTAATTTCCGTCACTAATATCCGCTTTTTAAAAGCGTGTGTAAATCCAAGTAAAAGTGTCCCAATATGTTGGAAATGCGTGTTAAAAACATCCCAAAAACTAATTCACCGAAGCTGGCTAAAAGCGTCCTTAATTAGATTTGGTACGCTCACGGTAAGGACACTTTTTAAAGTGGTGATTTATTTAATTAACTACAAAAGCATTCTTAGACTTCTCTTTTCTTGTAGTGCGCAAGTTTTTTGCATAAAATTTTAGGAATCTCTTATTTATTTGTACGAGATAAATTAATTATGTATCTGTTTCTTTTTCATATTTATTTTCATTTTCCCAATCATATGCATGCTCATTCTTCATTTCTTTGCCAACAAACCATATATATGGAGCGTGGTATAACCGTAGATTAGAAGATTGCAAAGTGGTGAATCTTGTTCATGCTTTAGTAACTATATTATTCAATTTGATAATACTCGGGTGAAACAAGAAAGTGATGAAGACATTCTAAGAATATTAGGAATTCTTTTTTCTCGATAGTGTAATTTATTATCTTTATATGCATGTTAAGTATAATTACCGATTATATCATATTTAGTACTATAAAATTAATTAATTAATTTGTAGCTTTGAATATAGCCACAGAATTTAAAATAAAAATAAATAAAAGAGTAATGTAGAAATCCACAGGTTAGAAATATATATACTCGTTTTTTTAATTTATCGAAGATGAAGTACTCCGCAAATTTTAGCTGGGTCGCTATCTTCTATGAGAATGGGCCATTTGGAAAGCCCATTATCAAGGCTTTACTGTGCAGTTGGAAAGTGCATTATCTTCTATAAGGATGGGCCGTAGATACAATTTTGAAAGCCCATTATCATACACAGCCTAATTTTTTTTAATTGAATATGAAGTGTTAATACAATTGAGTTTTCTAAAATTTGTTTACATGTAACATTAATCATTACAACTGGTATACGAAAATGAAACTAATAAGAATATTAGAACTTGAAAAGTAAATGGAATGATAGGGTCGCGTGCTAACTAATTTATAATAATAATTAATAACTTTCAATTCTGTGTATTAAAATTATTAACACAAAACATAATTACATCAATACAACATATAAATTTAAATATCAACACAGATATAAGTTTATCAACACAAGAAGATTGATAAATTTATGTCTTTGTGTTGATATTTTTAATACACTAAATTGATATTAATTATTAATTATTACTGTAACTTAGTTACTATTTGATCACACTAATAACGTAATATAGTTGTTAATCCTTTAAAATTTACAATTAATTAAGATATTCGTTAATTGTATCGATTCAGTGACTGCGCATTAAAATTTTCAATAAACATGAAAGTGAAAAGAAGAAAGAAAAAAAAAATAAGCAAGAAGAGAAAAAATGAGCATATGGAAAACTCAAGAAATCAAAAATCACATACAAATACCTAAATAAATGATTTAAAATCTACATAAATTCTTTTAAGCCAAAAGCGAATAAATGGAAAGTTAATAAATGACAAATCCTAAGAAGTTATTCTATGTAAAATCAATTATACCAAAAATAGAAAATAATTAAATACTTTAATTAAATAGTTTGAACTAATCTTATTTCGTTAGTTGCTCGACATGGCTTTCCGGTTGGCGACATTCACCGCTCGACGCATTCCTCTATACAACTTTGCTCGATCTACCATTTTATCTCCAATCACCAAGTAGGTTCTATTTAAAATTAAATTAATTTAAATATTATGACTTGTTTGAATTTGTTTAATTTTTATTTTTATTTTTGTTAGAGAGGCGGATAATATGATAAATATCGGCGGTAGGAACGATGAAAGTGAATCGGGTAATCGTATTTAATTTGTATTTGCAGAGAATAAACTAAATTCTTAATTATAGTATGCTTATGTGTGTTATATAATGGCTGAAAATAGACAAAGGCTGCTATAAGTGTGAATTTTTCATTTTGAAAATCTAAAAATAGGAACTTTTGAAATGACACACGAGCGAGCTTTAATACAAAATTGTTAAAGTGATAGAGATAGAGAAAAAAGTATCTTAAAATAGAAAGTTTATTAGAAATGAGTCACTCACCCCTTAAAAGGCCTCATAAGGGGGGGTCACCAAGTCGATGTGGGACAAAATTGAGAGAATTTAACAAAGTTTCTATTTTTTGGGGACGTATGAAAAATGAAAGAGTTTTTATTATTTTTTGTAGAGCTCGAGTCCGACCCGGAATGTATATCAGCGGACATGTACACTGAGCGCAAGCCTGATATTTTTGTCCATTATTGTATGGAAAGAAGAGTTGATGATCTGTGTGTAAATTTTTTGGTGCATATGGTGCAGTATTGGGGTCACCGGAAGATGAAACAATGACCGGAATAGCACCGATGCACAAAGAGTTGCTTGTAGATGAAGACGGGGAGGAAGGGAGAGCACTTTGCATTAAATCATAATAATGAGATTACAATTAAGGAAATTACAATTCTTATAGTGACTCAAGTGTACGATCTAACAAACTTCACCTCCTCTAACTACATTTCATTCCTAATGCCCAATGGACCAACACCAGTGGGGACGTTTTCCCCCTCTTCCCCAAAAATTCGGCCCAAAATCTTGACGATTCCAAGAATGGGGAGCCCCCATTAAGGAAGAGCCCCATCACAAGTGACCCAAATCTTCTTCTTGCCGCGATACAGAAAACAGTGTATTTTGCACCCCGGAAAAGGAATTTGTACGACTGGCCAACTTATCGATCACCTTAAATGGCCCAAAGTAACGGGACTAAGCTTTTGGACATCACGGAGGGTTTTTTGGGCAAAAAGGGTTTGGTTTTAAAATGCCCCAATCGCCCCCCCTTTAAAACCCCCTACCAGCTTGATCATGTTGCGTTTCATGCGTTTCAGCACGCCCAAGAGATGTTTAAACCCCCTGCATACCTCAAAAACCAAGGTTTCATTCACAGGGGAATCAAGAGTCACCCAAAAAAAAGGGAAAGGGACCGGGGGGATCCCCAAAGAGACCTCAAAGGGAGATTTTAAGGCGGAAACGATGGCGAATTTGTTTCTCCATATTAGGCCAATAGAATAGGGAAGAAAGACGTTTATAAGTAGCCAAAATACCCGAGTGGCCGCCCGTACTGGAGTCATGGAACAGACTTACTATTTTCAGCCTTAAACCTGCATCCTCACCAACCACTAATATCCCTTTGCGGCGTAACTGATCAGCAATCCAGGAAAATTTGGAGTGCTTCGAAGGGTCCTGTTTAAGCTCCGAAATCAGAGAACGGAGAGTCGGATCAGAGGACCATGTGGCAACAACCAGCGGGTAAATATCAGTAGAAACAGAGGTGATAGCCATGCAGAAGATCTCCGAGGAATGCACCCGAGACAGAGCGTCAGCCACCAAATTCTCGGTGCCTTTCTTATAAGTAATTTCAAAGTCATATGCCATCAACTTCGAAAGCCAAGTTAATTGCCCGGGAGTAGAGAGTTTCTGATTCATCAAATGAGCCAGAGTCTTATGGTCCGTTCGAACCTCAAAAGGTTGATGGCTCACATAGTGACTCCAGTGAGTGACCGCGAACACCACAGCCAACAATTCTTTGTCGTAAACCGAGAGTAGTTTGTGCTTAGGGGAAAGGGACTTGCTGATGAACGCCAGGGGGTGCCCACCTTGCATTAACACTGCACCAATGCCATAACTAGAAGCATCGGTCTCAATAATGAACGGAAGGGAGAAATCCGGTAGAGCCAGCACCGGAGGTGTTAACATGGCCTTTTTAAGGCAGCAGAAGGCCTTTTCGGCCTCATCATCCTAAAGGAAGGCGTCCTTCCGTAACAGGTCAGTCAAAGGCTTACAAATCACCCCATAGTTACGGATGAACCGTCTATAGTACCCCGTAAGGCCCAAGAACCCCCTCAATTTTGATACATCTGACGGAGAAGGCCATTCCTGCATAGCTCGCAGCTTTGCTGGATCCGTCGCCACACCTTCCACAGATATAATGTGACCCAAATATTCAATACGACTCTTAGCAAATTCACACTTAGAACGCTTAGCGAACAGAGAATGTTCTCGCAGCAACTCAAATACTTGTTTCAAATGAGAATGATGAGATGCAAAGTCACGGCTATACACAAGTATATCGTCAAAGAAAACCAATACAAACTGCCGTAGGAAGGGTCTAAAAATATCATTCATAAGGCCTTGAAAAGTGGCCGGGGCGTTGGTGAGGCCAAAAGGCATCACGGCAAACTCATAATGGCCGTCATGAGTTTTAAAAGCCGTCTTGGGAATATCCTCCGGCTTCATTCTGATTTGATGATAACCCGCACGAAGGTCAATCTTAGAAAAAACAGAGGCACCGTGGAGCTCCTCAAGGAGTTCCTCAATTAAGGGAATCGGATATTTGTCCTTCATCGTGAGCTTATTAAGGCGCCTATAGTCGACACACATACGCCATGTGCCGTCCTTTTTCTTGACAAGCACGACAGGGGAAGAAAAGGGGCTTGAACTCGGCCTAATGAAACCCTGTTGCAGCAACTCCTTAACTTGTTTCTCAATGATATTCTTTTGCAAAGCTGTGTGACGGTAAGGGCGAGAGTTAACCGGGGCTGCTCCAGGAGTAAGAATGATCTGATGATTATGAGAACGGAGCGGTGGAAGACAAGTAGGCTCCTCAAACAGCACGTTCTGGTCCTCCAAAAAAGAGTGAATGAAGGAAGGAACCTTCTGCTCCTCTTGAACAGAGCTCTCCAAAGCAAGCAGCTCTGACTGACCCTCCTCATTAAGCTGAATGCAGCAAAGTTGGATACCCTCTCCATGAGCTAGCAACTTATTCATTTCCTTATCCGAAACAGTGGAGACCCGGGGGAAATGTTGGCCACCCCTCAAAACATACCGTTTGCCATTCAACTTGAAATCCATGGTGAGGTGTTTGAAATCCCAATTAATCACCCCAAGAGTTTCCAACCATTGAACACCCAAAACCATATCACAATTGCCTAAGGGAAGGAGTAACACCTCAGTAGTAAGGGTAGTTCCCCTTAGAGACCACTTTAAATCCTTGCACATCGAAGCACATTCAAGCCGATTTCCATCGGCCACATCAACAAAAACCGACTTAATAGGAGTAAGACGAAGACCAAGCTTCTTAGCCAAATTCAAATCCAAGAAATTATGAGTATTTCCGGAATCAATAAGGATGTGAATAGTACGCTTACCAACACGTCCAGCGATACGCATCGTTTGAAAGCCACGAGAAGTCGATCCACTAATCGCATTAATAGAAATGAGGGGGCTATCCTCCTCCTCTGTTTCATCGCACCCCTCTGCCTCCTCCGCAGGTGGTTCCTCCTCACGGAAACCATCGTCCACCTCCATTACATACAGATACTTCCGAGCACATCTGTGGGTCCTATCGAACTTCTCATCACACCCAAAACAAATGTTCCTAGCCCTCCGATCAGCCACCTCCTCCGGAGTCAGCACCCGTTTACTCTTAAAAACAGGTGTAGTAGGGGTGGGCAGCAAGGAAGGTGAGCTGCGAGAATCACTGCCCGATCCTTAAGAATTGAATCGCTTAGGGCCCGAAGGGAAGCCCTCCTTAACTGGAGCAGATAGATCCTGAAGGCGCGCTAATGCATACGCGTGAACAAGCGTCTGTGGCATGAAGAGGCGAACCGTCTTCTGGACGTAGGGTCGGAGGCCGTTGACAAAGTGACTGATAGCGTAGGCTTCGGAGATTGAAACACGACCCAGCAGCAATTCGAAGCGATCGTGGTACTCAGCGAATGAACCCGTTTGCTTCAGAGCAAGGAGCTCGGACATCGGATCGCCCAAAAGGTGATCGCCGAAACGTCCCTCTAAGGCTTGAAGAAACAGAGGCCATGGGGTAGCCGTGGGCACCTCTTGATACTTCGCCCAATTGTGAAACCATTGCAGAGCACGGCCCTCCAAGTTGATAATCGCCAGCCTGACCTTCGCATCCTCCGGCGTAAGATCCACCGCGAAGAAATGGTCACAACGTAAGATCCACCCAGTCAGATCCTCGCCGGAAAAGATCGGGAAACCCACTTTCGACTGCCTTGTTGCAAAATACTGTTGGGGCCTCGCCTGAAAACCACCTCCGCCCCCCTGATGCGCCACACCACCACCACCCGTGGCCATGAAACGGGCCATGATCTCATTCTGCTGAACCTGAAGAGCCAGGAACTCCTCCCTCAGCTCCCGCAGCGTCAGATCGCGCGCGGAGTCCAATAGATCGCGGGCTTTGTCAGGCTCCTCACGCCGACGATCGGCGTCGGAAAGCTTGGTAGTCAGATCTGTCAGAGCAGCAGTCAGCATCTCCTCGAGACGGCGGTTGTCGCCGGAGCGTGTTTCCACCATAGGATCGATGAAGCTGATACCACTTGGTGCAGTATTGGGGTCACCGGAAGATGAAACAATGACCGGAATAGCACCGATGCACAAAGAGTTGCTTGTAGATGAAGACGGGGAGGAAGGGAGAGCACTTTGCATTAAATCATAATAATGAGATTACAATTAAGGAAATTACAATTCTTATAGTGACTCAAGTGTACGATCTAACAAACTTCACCTCCTCTAACTACATTTCATTCCTAATGTGCGCCGTGTGTGTGATTTCATCCCCTATGATCCTGCGGTTGCATGCACCCATGCACCGCTTTATTTATCTCGTCACCTTTCGCGCTTATTTCTCGTATCAGCATATTCCTTTGAAGAGGATGGCACCATCACCATCATGTCTCCCGAATATAACATATATCCTCCCTCTTTTCTACTCAAACATTTCTCCTTCAAGACTAGCTGCAATGGTCTATTTTAATGTTATGGCCCGCGGATGGGCCACGCTCTTTGGAACCCAACAACGAGTGAGTATAAGATCCTCCCGAAGCCCTATGCCGAACCCCCACCTTGCCATACTTATTTTATCGAAGCGTATGGAATGTGTGCAAAGTGGTGAATCTTGTTCATGCGTGTTTGGAAGACGAATCGCATAATTTAGTTAAATCGACTCATCACTTCGACTTGTATTCGCTGAAAAGTAATCTGTGGAAGAGAATAACATGCAAAGGGATCATTTTATTCATTCAAGTAGCCAGGCTTGCTTAGAAGGGATTTTGTACTGTGCAACATCTAAAGTTATCCTTTGTTTTGACATTTCTAATGAAACCTTTTCTAGTTTAATCTTGCCCGATGGTGGTTGCACGATCGACGCCACTTTCTAGAGTACAAAGGATTATTAAGTGCTCTTGTATCCTCGGACGATGAAGAATGGAGTGATAGAAATAGGAATTATGAATTTTGGATTATGAGATATGGATTGTGGAGGAGAGGAGATATTGTTTTTCATATTAGGAAGGGTATTATGGAGCGAGGTATTTGGAAGCCAATACGGTTTTCATAGGATGGTAAGCTATTGTATTGTGATTTGTGGGAAATGCTAGTGGTGTTTGACTGTGGCACTGGAGATGAGTTGGAGCACAATCTCGATGTCAGTAGTCCTTTAATTTGTGCTATGATGATTCCGTTTGTTGAGAACTTTGTTCAACTCAATGGAATTTCAATGGATTATTAGGTGTTGAGGAGGTAAAATTCCTTTTGATTCTCAATTTCCTTAAATTGTTTGAAGTTGAGTAATTAATTGTATGATTCCAACTTGATCAGAGCCGCAGGTGAAACAAGAAAATGACCAAGAAGAGTAGCTTATTAATTTTGGATATTAGGATTAGCTAGTGTTAGAAGAAATCAAGAAGATATGCAAAGATCACGGAGTCAATTATAATGATCTCAAAATTAATTGTAATTATTCTTTCCTGATTTGTAGCTAGGGTAAATCATACCATATGTAAGTAATTCCCAGCCTATTTAGGCGTGTAATTCCCTTCACTATCATACACTTGAATTAATATATTGAAACATATTCTCAACATGGCTTCAGAGCAGGATAGGCTCAGAAAATAGTTCATCATCACCCCAATATACCTTGTCCCGACCAGAAGGCGACGGACAACCAAACCTACAGAATGTCAGGAAAAGAAGACGATGTTAAACCAGGCGATAACAGACTCAAAGCAAGCAAGAATGTTACAGTAGCATTCAAGCTAAATGGAAGAAACTATCCACTATGGGCTCGGCTTATGCGAGTAGCCATCGGGAGCAGAAGGGTGATGAGGCATATCACTGGAGTGTCGGCGCCCCAGATTCAATAGACAAAAAGTATCTGGAGTGGGAGGAGACCGATTTATTAGTCTTCTCCTAGATCTGGACAATATGGAGATCGAGACCGTCGGGGATTTCGCACACCACCAAAGCGCGAAGGCGATTTGGGATAGCTTGGCTGTGACGTACCAGAGTACGTCGGATCCATATCTGATATACGACTTAGAAGATAAAGTCAGTCGGATTGTCCAAGGGGACATGACTCTGGAAAATTACTGGAGAGCCCTGCACGGAGTATAGGTCGAGATTGATCGATGCCAAAGCAAACCAATAACCTGTTGTGATAAAGAAGTATGTCAATATCGAGAAATCGTCAACACACGTAGGTTATACAATTTTTTGGCCGGATTAAACCCCCAATACGAGGGAACCAGAAGAGATATTCTCAAGGACAGCCCGACGCCCCCGGTGGATGTCGCATACGGTTGGGTTAAACGGGAGGCCGCACGGCTAAAGATCATGTCGACGGCCAGCCCTGACCAAACCGGCGCAACAACCGGAGATCCATCATCGGGCGGAGTGGGCTTCGGATTCGAAACCCGAAACCAACGTCTACCGCCCCAGCCAGCACCATCCCCGCCGCCACCAACGGCCGCCGCGGTGGAAACAAGCCGGATAAAACCAAACTATGGTGCTCTCACTGCGGGATGAACAAACATACCCGGAAAACCTGCTTCAAATTGGTCGAATTCCCGGAATGGTGGGATGAAAGCCAAAAGGGGAAGGCGAAATTGGCCATTGGAGTGGAGGAGAACGGCGGAGCAGAGGCCACCGCCCGTGGTCGGGGTGCTGAAGGGGAAACCCCACGCGGCGGCGGCGGTAGGCGAGGAGAGGAGGTGGGGCAGGCGGCTTTCGCCGGACGGATGGGAGGAGGAGGGAGCGGCGGATTCGAAGGAGGTAATGGGCTAGGGTTTGCAAACCACAGCCCAATTTATAATTTAATGCCCAGTCCCTCTAATTTCAGTAAATTAAATGATATACCCCATGCCTTCCAGTCTGCCCCCCATACTTTGAGTAATTCGAAAATTTGCCCTAAATTATATGATGATATGTTTGTCAGCCCCAATAGATTTGAAATACTGCTCGAATTGCCTATTGTCATGTACTGTACAACATAAGCCTAGTGAAAAAGAAAAATGGTGGATTTTTTATTGTGGGGCGACGGATACGATGACACATGATAAAGGGGATTTTGTGAATTTCTGTGGTACTATGAATAGTCAGATACAAACTACGGATGGAGAATTAACTTCAGTAGAGGGTAGTGGAACAATTGAGATTTCACCAACGTTAAAATTGTCGAATTGCCTCTATGTTCCCAAATTGTCACATAAGTTGATGTCTATTAGCCACATGACGAAGGAATTAAATTGTACACTGCTAATGCATCCTAATTTCGGTGTATTACAGTATATCAAGATGAGGAGGATAATTGGGCGTGGCACTGAGCGTCAAGGCCTCTACTATGTTGGTGAGATGGCTCACCAAGGCAGTGCCACAATGCTGGCTCACGGATCTGCGACTCGAGAAGCTTGGTTGTGGCATAGACGTTTTAGTCACCCATCTCATGGTTATTTTAAACTACTTTTTCCTAATTTTTCTCATCTCAAGAACATTGATTGCGAATCTTGTGTTTCGGCGAAAAGCCACGGACAATCATTTAAGTCTACTGAAATTCGTGTTAAGAGTCTTTTTTCCTTAGTGCATGCTGATGTTTGGGGTCCTGCGCCCATTACTGGCGATCATGGTTTTAAATATTTCTTGTTATTTGTGGATGATTGTTCGAGAATGATGTGGGTTATTTTTTGAAAAACAAGTCCGAAGTTTATGAAAAATTTGTCATTTTTTACAAACTAATTCAAACTCAATTCCTGACAACTACTAAAGTTCTTAGGTCTGACAATGGAAGGGAGTTTGTCAATTGGGAAATGTCAAATTTTTTCATGGATAAAGGGTTAGTTCACCAAACCTCTTCCCCACATACCCCCGAACAAAATGGATTAGCCGAAAGAAAAAATAGGATCATTATGGAAATTACTCGTGCTTTGTTTTTTGACTCTAATGTTCCAAAATTTCTGTGGCCTGAAGCAGTCGCTACATCTGTTTATTTGGTGAACCGTCTTCCTACATATATCTTGAAAATGAAAACTCCATTGCAACTTTTATCCTCTCTAGCCGACGTTCCCGAACCTCTTACCCTACCCCTTAAAATATTTGGGTGCTCTGTGTATGTTCATGTTCCCAAACACGAAAGAACCAAATTTTCCACTTGCGCTATAAAATGTGTATTTTTGGGGTATGGAATCAATCAAAAGGGTTATAGATGCTTTGATCTGTCGTCTAGGAAGATAATAACCACCATGAATTGCAATTTCTTGGAGTGTGAATATTATACTACACTAGCCTTAGTGGTCAGGGGGAGAGTAGAACTATTGATAGGTCGAGTGGACCCCTAAGTTGGTTTATGTCACCACCAAGTAACTCTATCGTGGAACCAACAGAGACAGTTAGTACTGCCGCCGAGCCTGTCTCGTCGCCGGCAGAGCCTCCTCAATCGTCGTCACCTAATAGTCCTCCTCCAATGATATCTGAGGTAATTATTGAATGAATCTGGAATCAATAGTACAATTATTCCTAATGACTCTGTTGTAGAACCAGTGGAGAATGGTGCAGTTGACGGGGATACTAGGCAATACATACTCCCATATAAGAGCACAAGGGGTGTCCCACCCAAGAGGTACAGCCCAGAGCGCATCTCGAAGAAGAGTAGATATTCAATGGCAAATCTGACGGAGATGGCAAGGGCCTTTACGACAACCCTATATGAGGAAGAGGATATCCCCAGAACCGCGGAGGAAGCAATGAAAATCCAACATTGGAGAGAGGCAATGCTTGTAGAAATGAAGGCACTGATGAAAAGCAAAACATGGGAAGTGTGTCTGAGACCAGAGGGGTCTAGACTAGTGGGATGCCGCTGGGTGTTCACAATCAAGAGGAGACCAGACGGGTCAATTGAACACTACAAGGCGAGGTTAGTAGCAAAAGGCTATACTCAAACCTATGGAGTTGATTATGCAGAGACCTTCTCACCAGTAGCTAAGATGAGCACTATTCGTGTTTTGTTCTCTATTGCTGCGACGAAGAACTGCCCAGTACATCAGTTTGATGTGACTAACGCTTTCCTGCATGGTGAACTCACTAAACCGATCTATATGGAAGCTCCACCAGGATTTGATGGGGAATTCAAGGCAGGAGAGGTGTGTAAGCTCAAGAAGACTCTTTATGGCTTGAAGCAATCACCAAGGGCATGGTTTGGGAGATTTACTGAAGTAATGAAGAAATATGGATACAAACAGAGTAATTCAGATCATACTTTATTCCTGAAGAAAAAAGAAGGTAAGATCACGTGTCTGATTATTTATGTGGATAATATGATCCTTACTGGGGATGATGGGGATGGGGAAATAAGGCAGCTGAGGAAGAACTTGTTTGCCGAGTTTGAGATGAAAGATTTGGGCCTCTTGAAATATTTTCTGGGCATTGAAGTAATGCGATCCAAGAAGGGAATCTTCATAAGCCAACGGAAATATGTTTTGGATCTCTTGGCTGAAACAGGAATGCTAGATTGCAAGCCTGCAGAAACTCCAATGATGCATAGCCATGGTCTTTGACTAACTGATGGAGCTGAACTCACGCACCAAACGAGATACAAACGCCTGGTGGGTAAGCTTATCTATCTCTCTCACACTAGACCAGCCTATGCAGTGGGAGTAGTTAGTCAGTTTATGCACAAGCCTCAAGTTGATCACTGGGAAACGGCCTTGAGAATTGTGCGCTATTTGAAGGGGACACCAGGGCACGGGATCTTATTCGAAAATCATGGGAACTTGGAGGTGCATGGGTTCACCGATGCAAATTAGGCAGGGAACCCAAATGATCGAAAGTCGACTGCAGGGTACTTTACCTTTGTGGGGGGAAATCTTGTGACTTGGCGGAGTAAGAAACAAAAGGCGGTGGCTTTATCAAGTGCAGAGGCAGAATTTCGGGGGATCAAGAGTGGATTGACCGAGATTCTATGGCTAAAGAAGTTAATGACAGAACTTGGCTTGATGTCAAAGGAGTCGTGCAAACTCTTTTGTAACAATAAAGCAGCAATCAGTATATCTGAGAATCCGGTACAACACGATCGAACAAAACATGTTGAAGTAGACCGCCACTTCATCAAGGAGAATATAGAAGCAAGGGTGATAGATCTTTCCTTTGTTCGATCAAAAGACCAGTTAGCGGATATTCTCACAAAAGCTGTGGATGCGAAAAGTTTCCATGAAGTATTAAGCAAGTTAAAAATGGGTAATCCCATTGTTTAACTTGAGGGGGAGTGTTAGAAGAAATCAAGAAGATATGCAAAGATCACGGAGTCAATTATAATGATCTCAAAATTAATTGTAATTATTCTTTTCTGATTTGTAGCTAGGGTAAATCATACCATACGTAAGTAATTCCCAGCCTATTTAGGCGTGTAATTCCCTTCACTATCATACACTTGAATGATTATATTGAAACCTATTCTCAACAGTTAGTTATTCCAAGAATAACATGAAATATGTTTTCCACGGCTGTGTAATTTATTAGTACTATCTTTCAGTCTATGCGTGTTTGATTGTGCCACCGGAAAGGTGAAGTATCTTAGTGGTATTAGATGCTATAAGATGATTCCGTTTGCTGACAACTTTGCTCATCTCAATGGATTTCATGTATTGAGGAGGTCAATTTCTTTTTGATTCTCATCAACTCATTCTCAACTCATTATGCTTATCCTTCATATAATTGATATGCTCAGGTGAAACAAAAAAAAATGATCAAGAGTTGATTCTAGCCTACCTTGTTGTTCTCTTTAGTAGAGAAGGTGTATTGATTTTGGATATTAGGATTACTTAGTTCTTCTAAGTTCTAAGCATATCCTCAAATCTTTTTTTTCTAGACAGTTTAGTTTATTATCTTTGTATACTTCTCACCTTTCTTACCCGTTTCCCTTGATGGAAAACTTTATATGCGATTATATTATACTACATTTAGTATAAATTTAATTAATTAATGGTTTCGAGGACATTTGAATTTAATAAATATGTGTATGTCGTTATTACAGCCACAAAAATTCAGATAAAAATAAATAAAAGAATAATGTAGAATGCAACAAGTTAAAAGTTTAATATACTTGTGTTTTTTATTTATAGAATTTAAATAAATTTCAGTTTTAATAGATTTATAAAATTTTCAGTTGGGCCGAGATCTTATAAGAATAGGCTATATAATTATCACCGCTTTATCGCCCTACTATATTTTTGGGTAATGAATATGAATACAATCGAGTTTTCTACAATTTGTTTACATGTGACATTAATCAGTCTGATTGGTGTACGTCCGCTTATACATAATTGAAAAATAAATAACTGCCTAAGTATAATCTAGTAAGTTTTTTTTTTCAATTTATAATTAATTTTGAAATAATTGCATTGTTCCAACTTATCAGTAAATAAACTATTTTTTTCCATCAATAATTAAGAATGTTTTTATGATAAATGAATTTGTGAAATAATCATGAAAGAATGGAAACGTTAACAGACAAATTAAAAGAACTAATTCTGTCTAAACAATTTACCAAAAATAGATAGTAATAATTAAATACTTTGAGCTAAAGTTGTTTCCGTTTGCTGACTACTTGGTTCATCTCAATGGAATTTTCAAGGTAAAATTCATTTTGATTCTCAACTCCTGGTGAATATCTTTAATTAAACAAATTATTTAGAGTTGTGAGTAATTACGTGATTAAACTTGATCTTGACTCGCTGGGGAAACAAGAAAAAGATGAAGACATGACTTGACCGTTGATTCTTGTTATCTTTTGTAGTCGAGTATTAAATTTCGATATTAGGATTAGTTAATTATTCTAAGAATATCAAGAAATTTGAGTTTCGCGACTGTATAATCTATTATTTTTATATTTGTGTTTAAGTTCTCACTTTTCTTACACGTTTTCATTTGCTGTGAGATTAAATAATCTCAACCCATATATATAGGTATCAGGTATGGACAGTTTACTTTTTTTGAAAGTCTTAAATTGCTTCTCATTGATTTATTTGTAGGATTCGAATTATAAATACTAGGGATCGGAAAACATATACTCCAGATATAACAAATTAGTAAACAGAGGAGTGTTATATTGCTAACTCATAACTTAATTGCTAACTATAATTAAATAATAGCCATTAGATATTTAAATTAAGGGCTTAGATCATTAATCCATAAATGTCAATACGATCAACGAAAAAAGTCAATAAAATCATAGGATTAATTCTAAAAAATATCAATAGGAGTATTAATGTCAATTAACTACATGTTTAGTTATAACTAACTTTTAAAATAAATCTCAAAACTTTAAATTCATATAACATATATCAAATTAAAGATAATTTCATAAGGATTCCAACGA
>NC_062968.1:21787326-21877326 GCF_023119035.1 Salvia hispanica | reverse complement strand
GCATCACCATCACATCTTTCAAATCAAGACAAGACTTTTGACGAAATCACATCACATCAAAGCACGGGTCCCAAACGACGGCACACGATTCCCAAACGACGGCCGTACTTGCTAGCCGTCATTTTGAGTGACGAGATGTAATATTCTTGCCATTTTTGGTATATTGAATGATTGATTTGCCAACTTGCCCCTTTTAGTAAAAAGTCTCTAACTCTTGTGTAATAGTTTGCTCCCTCTGAAACATAGAATTACCCATGTAAAACCATACATCCTCTTTACCTATAAATACTTCACCACCTTCTTTCATCTTTCTTTTGTTTCTCAAAATAAAATCTCCAACATCATTAAAGAAGAGAGCAATTGAGATACGCATAGTGAGTTCAAGGAACAAAAGGATCAAGCTCTCTCACCCATCACCCTTTACTCCACTCTTCATGGAAGGTAAATGCTCTTGAAACCCAAGTGTTATTCATAGCTCTTTCATTTATTCTTTTTGCCAAGCATGATAGAAGAGATAGCATGCTCAACATAGTACCACGAATTTAGGTATCTCTACCAAATTCTCAATATCAACAAGTTCATATTCTAGTGAAATAACCAAGCATCCGATAATTTAAAGAAAACCAAGCCCAAGTTCATATATATCCTCATAACTCAATTAAGTAGAGCATGACCTTTGCGATAACCATAAAAGCAATAATAATAATCGGGCATGAAGCATGATTGAGAACTTAGCTTGTACGAGTGCATCTTTGAGCACCTACCGAAGGGGCGCCGCTGCTGCCTCGCTCGGAGCAGTCCGCCGCTGCCACCTCGCTCGGAGCAGTCCGCCGCTGTTGCTGCGTTCAGCAGCATCACACGCTGCCGCTGCTGTCACGCGGCGGCAGCCCTACGCGCAGAACCCCCCGCCGCTGCCGCCTCTGCCGGGAAGTCGCCGCTGCTGTCACACACGCGCAGCTGCTGCCCCGCGCGCACAGATGCTCGGCAGACCCCACTGCCGCTGCTGTCACCCGGTGGCAGCCCCTGCTGCCCCTGGACCGAGCAAACAACGTTGCCCTCTTATCCACTCGCTCGACGAGCTCGGTGACTGAAATTTAACCTTAGAAAGAAATGTGAGTGTGTGTATAACATATACATGTGTTATGCATGGAAAAGAAAAAAAGAGTGGAAGAAGAAGAGAGGGAGAAGAAGATGTACATGGAATAGTAACCGGCGACGGCATCGGAGGTCGAACGCAGCCGAGCCCTTCACGGCCGAGAGCAAGAGAGAGGGAGAAGGTGCGACGTAGGGAGTATGAAGTGTGAGATACGGTTTACTCTTGTTGGATCCAACTAAATTGATTGGACATTCTTTTAGTTAGGCCGAATTAACGAGAATGAAAAAAAGAGAGAAGTTAAGAGTTTCTTTTAAGTCTTGAGGTCCTTTTAAATTAAGAAGCTTTCAATTACTCAAAGTATAGACTAAATGTTTTAAATTGGGTTCAGAGATTAATTGCATAAGTAACTGAACCTTCAATTACTCACTAAAGTGCTTGATCGAGAAATTTAAATCTCCCGATGTAATTATCGCAAAGAATTGAGGTCGTTTGAACAAGATAAGAACGTAGGATGCACACTGCCCCCCTTAGGATCATTTCATATCATTCTTTATGAATGTTCTTTAACTAATTAGCTCGTAATAATCTTTCAAAAAGGATTTTTGGGAGGAGTTTAATTTATTGAAGTGGATCTTTGCTTAGAGCTATGTATTTTGGAAGCATCGAGGTGGGCTTTCTAACCTATGTATTAATGTGGCTTTGTGAATAATATTTCAAGCCTATTTTAAAGTGATAATGATTTTATGTTTGAGCTTTGCTATCCTATACTTTTATGTGGATGAAATTGTCAAATGTTACGAATGATTTATGAAGTGATTGTTTATTTAAAATCGAATGCAGAAAAATAATATCCTAATAGAAAATAATTCACCTGTTTTGACATTTTTAAGAACATCATTGGTGCAAAAGAATTGCAGCATGGAGACGGTAACTATCCTGCTTTTTGTCATGTTTGTTTCTAGTTCAGATTTCAGTATGGAAAGCCAATATATAAACGCCGAAAATTTCTCTTTTCATTGAAAGGGTTCACTACAGTTTATACTCCAAAACTTATGTGTAAATCACATTAAATTTATTGAGTAATTGTGGGTACGTTTTGTAACTGCAACCCACATTTAAATATATATTTATGCTATGCAATTACAATAAACGCTGAAATGTTTCTTTTTTTATTGAAAGGGTGCATTTCAATTTCGAAATCTATAATTAGTTTAAATCACATTTGTTGAGACTTGAGTGATCGTGGGTGATGGTTTGAAACTGCCACCCACATTCAAATACTCCTATATATTTAGGACGGTTACATAATTTCTTCGTCATGGATTTAATTAGATACTACATTAGTCTAAATCAATAAATTACGTCATTTAAAGGTAATTTAATGGAGAAAAAAATAGTAAGCACAAAACTTATAAACATTTAAAATTTCATACCCAAAATTTTATAAATATTCAAAATGAAGGCTAAAACTCGCCTTTTATATATGTACTAGTATCACCGATGTGCGATGCACAAAATATGATATTTTAAAATATTAATTTTAAATTTTAAATTAATTAATTAAAATTAGAATCGCTATTAATAATGAACAAAATAACCAACAAAATTTTAGTTATATGATAATTGAACATATATAGAAATCAACATTGCAATATAATAAATTTGAAATAAATAACGGAATATAATGTTCAAATGTTAAATCATGGAATAGAAGATAAAAGCTATCACAATAAATAATTAAACAATAGGGTAAATACTCATAATTTAAAAAAAACTTCTTTGTACACTACATAAACTTTATAATTAAAAGAACCATCAATCTCGTCATTATAAACTAAAACCTTTCATTCTTCACAACCCGTCACTTTCCAGTAGAACTCAAAGGTAAAATAATTTGTTTCCCTTGTTTAAAGTCATTCATCTCACCTAAAACTACAATTAAATACTACCATAACTTTAAAAAGGAACAAAATTATAATCAATAACCAATATGCATAGCAAGTTTTGACCATTTGTATAGTTTTCAAAAAAATTAAATAAAAGCTAAAAACAAACTACATTTAATTTTACCAATAATAGTAATACTTTCGAATAAATCAACCTAGAAATTGGGCGGTTATAGTTTCAACAAAATTTTATAACATAGATCAATTACAAAGTACTAATATAAATAGACTAAAAGTCTAATCATTACTAATAAAAATATTGTAATGATTAAAATATAAAATAAAAAAATTGTGGTAACATCATCTAAAAAACATAAACACAGCAATTAATAAATAAAAGCAGATGGAAGAAATGAAAATATAATTAAAAAGAAAAATTATCAATAAGTTCATACTAATTATATTAAAAATAGACATGATGTTTTATCAAAATTGATAAATGAATATGGTGAAAGAAACGAAAAATATAGTTAAGAAAATGGAAAGGAATGAAAAACATAATTTAAAAAATGAAAAGGAGCGAAAAATGTGATTATAAAGAAAAAATAACAATAAGGTCATACTATAATATCAAATATATACAAATACAATGCTGTGTCAAGATTGATTTCTACGTAGAAAATAAAAAATATATATTTATACAATATTAAAGATATATTATTATGCATATACTTTGTTATCAAAATGCATAGCTAGTTTCGTCTAGCAAGTTGTACAGTTTTTAATAGCCTTAGTAGGAAATCCATAACTAAATCTCACCATGTTAATGCCATCATTAAGCATTCCACACAGAAAACCAGCAATATTGCTATTGAGTTGAATATGTGCAACGTATTACGGGCTTTGTCAATGGGTTACTCTCGGTAATATCTCGTTTTGAACACCTGCAGATTACATGTTAATGTTGTCTCTATAAATATTCTTCTAGCAGCTAAGATTAACATATGTAGTTTACAACTATTTGCATACTACACATTTAATCTCAATATAGAATAAACATAATCTACAATTAACCAGACTAATAATAATAAAATACTGAAAATGATCAAACCAAGAAATGTAAATTGAGCATGATCAGTATGTCGGCGATAAAATGATGCTACATAGAATCCCACCACATCATCGACCTTCATCCACGATCCCTCTATTTTCAAACCAAGAAATGCAAATTGAGCATGATCAGTATGTGTGCGGTAAAATGATGCTACATAGAATCCCACCACATCATCGACCTTCGTTCACGATCCCTCTATTCCATTCTCTAAACAATTTGTCATTGAGAAATGCAAAAATTATAAAAAAAAAAAAAGAGACCAAACTAAAAAGATAATTCCACGACTAAAAAGCATGTATATATATAGAAAAAAAATACCTCATTTATCTAGTTAATAATAACATTTAAAACAAATATCAAATGATAATTTAATTAGTGACCGTTACTAAACGTCTAACATTACATTTCAATTGACCAATCATTTAGTGATACATTAATTTTTTATTTTAAATTAATTAAAATTGATCAAATAGATGGATGTTACTTACACATTCGCATGAAATAATTTATGGGCTCAAATATTTAATCATTTGAAAATAGGGATGTGATCAAATGAAAATTCTAAATATTGTACAAACTCAAAACTATGATCTGGACTATTGAAAAATGTCAACAGATCATAAAAAAGCATCAACAGGAAAATGTCAACAGAATTTCAACGATAGTCAATGATTGATGTTGTGTTGATATTGTGTTGATACTGTGTTGACATTAAAATCTTGAAATTTTATACTGTGTTGATATTGTATTGAAACTGTGTTGAAGCTCTGTGTTGAGGAATTTTGAGTTTGTACAACATATAAGTTTGCATTTTATCACTACCCTTTGGAAATAACTACACGTCAAATTTATAACTAAAAATGCTATTCTTTTCAAAAAGGAAGAAATTATATAATACTCCTTGTCATATGTAATAAATATCTAAAATTTGCCCAAAACATATAAGTATTTAAAATAATGGTCAAAATTCGCCTTTTATATATGTATAGATTTATATATGTGTAGATAGA
Source organism: Salvia hispanica (assembly GCF_023119035.1). Classification (NCBI taxonomy): domain Eukaryota; kingdom Viridiplantae; phylum Streptophyta; class Magnoliopsida; order Lamiales; family Lamiaceae; genus Salvia; species Salvia hispanica. The sequence continues at coordinate 21,872,220 of NC_062968.1, read as the reverse complement.
TAGTAACTCTAAAATTTATAGGTTCATTAATCAAATAATATTTTTTTAATTATAAAGAAGGGCTGCACTAAAGATAAAACGGCATCTTATGATTTTACAATTATATTTACATTGAATCGATATTCTAGCTCCAAATATTTCAGTTAAGCTCTGGCAATATTATCAATAAACGTTTTTTTATTAAAAGTAATGCCCAAATTATTTTCTTTGGTGTGGTAATAATGTAACGTAAATATACATAAATATAATGTAGTGGTATATGTAACGACCATTGGAAGAAATTAGTTATTCCATAAATAATCAAATTGGTCACATAACTTATAAATATTAAAGATTAAGGAAAAAACTTATAAATATTTCAAAAGGAGGCCAAAACTCGGCTTTTATATATGTATAGATAGATGTTTTATTAGAATGTAAAATATAATAAGGGTAATATAGTAAGTAAACAATATGAATAATAGTAAAACCAGTTAATATAAAATCGGTTCGGTCTAATTAAAAAGTTAAGGGCATTACATACGTAGAAATTCTCTACGAAAATCATTTCCCATTAAAGAAAGGAAAGAAAACAAGTTCCTTTATTTGTATTTCCCATTAAAGAAAGGAAAGAAAACAAGTTCCTTTATTTGTGGGCAATGTCACAAAAATGAGGTAAAGCCACAAAATTTGTGGGCTGATGCAATAGTATGCTAGATTTCGTGAGATATAGTTAAAAAAATTTAGTTCAATAAAATTCTGGTCCGATTTGTTTATAACCCCAACAGGCTTGCTCGGTTGACCCTTATTGGTGCGTCAATTGTTTATTTGCCCACCTTATTTGATAATTCAATGATGACTTTGATAAAATAAATAACTACACAAAAATAAATAAAATTAAGTTTATTACAAGAAATCTTCTTAAATTTAAAGCATGTTTTAAATTGATCGACTTTGTGTATAGATTTGATTTTAACCTGTCAATATTATTTACCATACCTATATGTAATGGTACATCATTCAACAATTTAAAAGTTATCAAACATGGAGTGGTTTTTATCCAATGTAGCATTTTTTTTTTATATATATTTTATTGTGTTTGAATTTATGTTTGTTGTATAATTAATATATTTATTTTTTATCTATACCAATAAAAAATTATAGCTACATAGTTTAGGCATGTTAATTTGATGGGCTAGCCCAAATGTGTAGAGTTTAGATTAAAAATATTTAATCCTAATAAAATATCAATCCATTAGCCCGTAATTTGAGTAGAGCGAACCATCTGGTGACTTGGCTCTATTAGTAATCCACAAAAAAATTTAGTTAGAATGTTTTTTTTTATATGTTTTCAAATGAAGATTGGAAAAAGTGGGTTTTTTCCCAATATTTTCCAATGATAAATTATATATTATTATTAAACTAATTGATTATAAATTAATATTAATATTTAAAAAAATGAGATTATGTATCGAACCATCCTTAAATAATATGCTTGCTTAAATAATTTGCATTGGATACCAAAATATACTCCCTCCGTCCCCTATTACGAGTCACTCTTTGACGGGCACAGGTTTTAAGAAATGTAAAGAAAAGTTGGTTGAAAAAGTTAGTGGAACGTGGGATCCATTTTTTTATATTGATTTTATAATAAAATGTGAGTGAGTTGAGTTAGTGGAATATAGGACCTACTTACTATTTATGGTAAAAATGAAGTGTGACCTTAATTGGGGACGGACCGAAATGGAAAAGTGTGACTCTTAATGAGGGACGAAGGGAGTAGTATATTGAGCTGAAAGGTCAACTTGGGTCATTATTTGATAATAATATAGTACTGTGAATGATTTAGTACTACAAGATATTAGTCCATTATTTAATATACTAGTATATCTATATGGGTGTATAATTTTGTCGATAAATGAGGTTTGCATAATTTTGTAGGCTGGAAATGCTAGGATTAAGTTTTTTATCAGCATTTTCCCATTGTTTTGTAGATGGGAAATGTCTAAAGACATCAAACGGCCCAACAAATTGCCGGGCCCGTCAAAGCCCGCCAATCATTAACAAGTTAAAGACTTACTTCCCCCTCTGTGTTTAATCAAGAGGGGATTCCATTGAGCCAAGCCTATCTGGTCTTGAAATTTCGAAAGTAAGACGAATATATCTACGTACAAATTAAATCGACAAAATTAGCTAGCTAGAGCGAAACTAGTTCGTATCTAACCATAAATAGGCTAGTAGCTAGCCGTTGCGAACATGTTTGTTGATGATCATCTAACCAAAATCGTGTGATACACGAGGTTTGGGTGAGGAAGAAGATTAGATGAGCATCAACAATCAGATTCGTTTCAGCAGAACGATGAGGCTTAGCAACATTGACAAAATAATTTAGTGAGTGTGTTCAATTTCATCACCACCCGTCACTTCTTATAGACATAAATGTGGCCCAATTTCCAGTTGTATCAAAGAATATTCCCATGGAATAAACCTTTTTGCCTATCTCCAATTATACTATTTGATGACTGGGCGATTTAACTATGATTGATTGAATTTGACCTAGGTATTATATAATACGTGCATATATATGTCTGTTTTTTTAAATAGATTGACATTTTGACACAAGTGGGTTGTTTTTGCAAAAAGAATAAGTCAATTAGATAATCGTTACATACTCCCGTGCAAGGAAATTTGTCTCACATTGGTTGTGCGTATAGCATGTATGGTGTTTATTGATAGCTTATCTTTTGAGGTAAGTTGTTTATTTGATTTGTAACACATAATGTTGGACTTGGGACATGACCAATGTGGATGTGGCCAACAAAGATTTTTGGGAGTATCACTTTGTACTTTTTGTTGTTAGGAAAACTTTTAATTGGAACCCTATTGATGATGAAGAATCCAATATATATTAATGGACCTAGTGCCCATGTTGAAAACTTGGAAATATTTGTAAATACACATGGGCTATGTATGTAAACACCAATTGCAATAGTTTAGTGGGTTTCCAAATTTAAGATCCAATTCAAAACATAGTGATGCTTATTAGCATAATTTAATAAGCACCAAATACATTCAGACATAGTGTGAATAACTTGTAACTTGCATACATATGCTTTACACAGTGCCGTTGATTATATGTTTTATCAGACCAGGAATATGAATTTCCTCAATATACTTCTTCCACTCTATATTTCTTGCATCCACTTCAAAGCTAAGTTTTTCTTCCTTTGACATTGCTTCTATTAAGCTCTCTGTGTTCCCTGTATCAAACCTGAACAAAAATAATATATTTTTTAATTTAGAAATTCAGATCAAAATTAATCAAGATATATTGGGCATGCTATGAAATATTTGTACCTTGCATTGAAAAACCCTATGAACTCATACAGCTTGCAAAGTTTTTCAGCATATGCAGCTTTGGCTTTAGCTTGATTTTGGGATTTTAGTGGCATCTTATCCTTGTCTCCATTGATTGCATTTCTTGTGTATTCAGAGAAATCTCGGAAATCGTCAAAATATTTAATTCTTGAAATTTCTTGAGATGGGATAAGGGGAGATGAGTTGAAGTAGTGGAAAAGGTATTCAAAAAAATCAGAATATAATAGAGGATTTGTAGCACTAGATGCAACATGGTAAACCCTAGGTTGTGGATGTGGCCTATGCATGTTGCCCTCCTTGGCAATAGCTGCAATTGTTGTATTTGCTACCATATCTACTGGTATCTGATTAGGATAAAAAAAAAATAGTATGTCTTAATGAATTTTTGACCAACAAAATCAATTTTTGGTTCCAATTAATAATCACTTGAACTTACAACATCCATGATCACTTGGGAGTCTCCAAAAAACCCTGGAAGTTGTCCTTTCCCATAAGCCATAATGACAGGATCAAACATCCTAAATTCAAGTCATTAAAAATGATGAAAAATAAAAATTGGAAATGAAAATAGGTAGCTAGATAAATACCTATTTCCTTGTATCCATCCAGGGAAAGGCTCTTTATAGGTGCTCTCAATCACAGTAGGCCTTATAATAAGCAAAGGCACATCTCCTCTAATTTCATCAAGAGCCATTTCTCCCATAGCTTTAGTCATGTGATATGAATTATGCCATCCAAATAGTGTTGCTCTGTCACATTATCATATCCCAAAATAGGTAACTTAAATTCATGATCAGCAATATGTGATGTTTTTCTAGATTTACATACCTGTCTTGGGCAAGCCTTTTGAGATTTTTGGTAAGGTCATGATGGTTAGAGGAAGAAGATGATGATTTGAGAATCAAGTTATTCTCCTCAATTATGTCAAGTTGGGTTGATTCATCATAAAGTCCCTCCTTTCTTCCATTCTCTCCCATTATGAATGGCCTTTCCATTATCAACCCTTCTCTTTTTCCGCTAACATACGCTGTCAGTTCAATTTCAAGTTAGCATTTTGTCACGGACTAAATAAGAGAATTTAAACCTCGAAGACTAGCCTACCAAGAGAGAGAATTGCGTACCCGTAGAAATATGGGCAAAGAGAGTGAGATTGTTGCATGTCTTGGCAAACCTCATCAATCTTTGAGGGGCACTCATGTTCGCATCCACCAACAAGTCATACCTATTATCAAAATATATCTCTAAAATAAGTAGACATGTTTATTTCAATCTCTAAAAGATGTCTACTTTTTTCTTCATCTTTTAAAGCAATAGGCGTAGTTTCTATTTATACGCATCATGGATACATGTAATTGTAGATTCCTACATGCAGATTCCATGTATACATAATTAAGGAGAAATATATTCGAATTTGTGATTCTCTCAGACAATATATAGACCTGAAATGAAGCAAACAAACCTGTCGTTCAAGACTGTGGAAGCTGCGGATTGGATTATGACATCGACATCTTTCCTAACTCGAGCAATAGATTCAGAATCCATTCCGAGATTCGGTTCACATATATTTCCGGCAATAGGTATCAGCTTCTCCCTTACCATGGCTTCGTAGGAATCCCCCAATTCTTGCTTCAGAGTTTTGAATAAGTCCGAGTTTGTTATCTAAACAAATTCATAGGTATTATAGATGTTAAAGCTTGATTAGCACTGGTATATATTACTATAACATGCATTTTGAAATTGGTAAGAACTCACTTCATTTGTTAATCTGGTTAATGCAGCCTCCTTGTCCTTTGCCTTGATCAATAGGTAGATTTTGCCCACCGACATTGATCTTAATATCTTCTCCACCACAACTGATTAAATTAAACAAGTATATATATGTAAGATATATGTACTTGTGTTTATAGTTATAGCAGTATAACATAAATATAGTGCTACAGTAGAGTCACTTATAGGTCTTGTTTTAAAAATATTGATTTTTTCTCCAAAACGTACAAAACTTTGAATTCTACATGTTCTTGATTTGATTTATTTTTCCACAAATGATATAGTACTATATTAAAAGTGATTTTATATGTATTCTAGCTACACCATTATCGCATATGTTCGGATTAAGAAATTTGATAGTAATATTTTTTTGGTTATCCATATATTTTGAAAATCGTATACCATATTATACCGATGTAATACATGTATAAATATCAATGTAAGCAAGCGTGTGTATCAATATGTCATGCACGATACTAATAAAAATAAACCTTTTCCAAGAAGGCCGGTAGCACCGGTGAGAAGAATGTTCTTCCCGTGAAAGAAAGGAAGAATTCCTATCCCAGTATCATCTGTTGTATTGAATTCTTGATGATGCAACTCTGCCTCAAGAGGGTGAGAAGGAGAGTTGAAGTAAGTGTATCCATCAATAAGAACTTTCATTTTTCCACTTGACAAAACCTTCTTACTTCCAACACTTTTGATATTGGAAAAGGGGAAGTGGTTAATATTAGTGCTGGTTTTGGGGAACTTTGCCAAAGGAAAGTTGATATTGCTTAGCAACATTCTTACTATTTATGTGTGTGTGTTTTGAGAAGTGTGATTTTGTTATAGAATAGAATTGGTGTATTTATAGACTCAATTGAAGAAGGGAGCTATGGTGATGTAATGCATGAAAAATCCAAGCTATATGTAGCTAGGGAGATATTAACTTCAACTGATGAATTTGTTATGGAAAAATTACTACTAATAAATTTGTTGTGAAAAATGACGAATTTATATTAATTAACTTTTCGCCTCTTGTGCATTAAACCTCACAAACTCATTTTATAAACCTATTAATTCATCGTAAATTTTCACAATTGAAGACTACAATTGTTCTTATGTTATAGATCAAATTTATTTTTGTTTGGTATAACTTTTTTGAGGTGCAACTAACACAATTCATAGTTGCTAATAGGAGTAATCAGGAAGTATTTTTTTAATTATTAATTTAGCTTATAATTCATTGTGAAATGGTTATTTAATAATTGGGCCTTATACACACTTTTTTCAATTATTAGTTGATATAAGAATTTATTAAGTAAGAAATATTAGTACTGTTTTCATATTATAACACTATTTTCTTGTCGTACAAAATTAATATGGATAGGCTCTTGATTTTAGGCATGTGTATATCGTTTTTTCTTTTCATTTGGAGGTAGAGAAGAAAAAGTTGAATCCTAGGCCTCTATATTACTCCATGTTATTAACACATAAAAAAATTAATTCAGTGGTTGGATGTGTTCAAAATGACGTAAATTTAATTATGTCGGAGAGCAATTTGTGAAAATAATTTTGTAGCCTACGTCTCTCTTGCTTTTATTTATTGCAGTATTATATTATGATTTTTCGAACATGGATAACGTTTCTCATCTTATGCATGTTGAAAATTATTGTTACACGTTGATATCTTGCGATTGTACTACAAATTTACTTTAGAAAAAAACGTATAACAAGTTTCGATGATTTCATGTTTTCCAATTTTTATATTAGCCATATTATATAGTCCATAAACTAAAATTCTTTTAATTGTTAAAAAAACAATTATTTGAATTCGTGTTTAAATTGATTTCCTGGATGGATTAATTATTGATGACATATAAAATCAACTTAAATTCTATGTAACCAGGAGCAAAAAATTACTTCTAAGATAAAAACATGATGGGACAAAAAATTAAATTCGAAAAGAATAAAATAGTGGGAATAAAAATGATTTAATATTGTTTATGATGTTGGACCACGAACTCATATGTTCGTAGTTTAGGGGACTAAATTAGATAAAAATATGTACTGGGTTAGGTCCAGTGGTATTCACATGTTCACTTTTTTTGTCCAATATCCATGTACCAATTTTATCTTTTCACATATTTTTTTTCATTTTGTATACTTTAGTTTAACTTTGTACTTATATTGCACCAAATTAAGGTCTGCTTTTTTTAATTTATTGTCACTTATGTCATATAAAATTGATTGTTAGAGTTGATAAATTCAAAAGCAGGGTAAAGAAGCATTAATATGGTACTCTCTTCTTAAATAGCGTATCCTTTGAATGATTAGATAAATTTTAAAATATATATATATATAAGATTGATATATTATTTGAAAAATAAAATGATCACACGCATAAATTAATTAATCCATCTAAAAATAGTATAGATTAATTTGAAATATTTTTTTTATCACCAAATTGAATTAGAATTGGATTATTTAAAATTGGATTGAAAAATAGTACTATTATGTTCTATAATCTCCAAATATATAGGCATTAATACTGAAAGCAATCACACATACAAGTTGGATTAATTTTTTCATAAACCTGAATATGTTTGGTCATCATCATCTTCATCGCCTAGCTTAGCTATATAGTTTATTTTCCAGATCCTACAACATACAAATTAAATTAAAATTCAATGTTTACTTGTTTGAGCCTCTAAATCCTTCGCGTTTTCAATAATTATTGTTTTGCTAATTATGTGTGTAAGCAGCAGCCGCGATTAAATACTCAATCCATATCCTATATTTCATATATTTCCTTACTGTGACATCTCTTATCGTTTAATAAATAGTACTAATACTAATCCATTTAATTTTTCATATTTGTATTTCTCTTTATTTATTCATTTATTTTATTTTTATATCCACTTAACTCACTAAACACTGCTTTATTATAATTTATGTCTTAAAGAAATGTACGCTAATAAGAGACGAAGATAGATAAAACTATTTATTTTATTTTATATTTCAGTCAAATTTTCGCGTTAATGTACACACGTTTATATGAGACGTGGGGGACCATAATTTTGAGACAAAATTTTGACGACATTACTATATTATATATACTAGTGAGTAGTGACAATGAAAAATAGGAGCAATTATGTAACTTGACATTTTCCCATATCATAAATGTAAATAACAAGTTGAAGTTTACTCGACCCCATCTTTAAATATACTTAGTAAATTTATCCAAAAGTTTTGTTTAATTTGACATTTTCCCATACCATAAACGTAAATAATAAATTGAAGTTTACTCGACCCTCTCTTTAAATATAGTGAATTTATCCAGTAGTAGTGTTGTTTGGAATAAAAACTCAAAGCAAAAGATTGATAAATTAAAGAAGTTTAATATACTATAATTTGGAAGAAAAACTCACAAGCAATTAAATGCACGACTTAAATATCTATGTCATGCATCGTGGATCTCTTCTGTTTAAAATTGTATAGTATTTATATTTAATTTTTTATATTTTGTAACGCGGACAGAATTAATGTTAATTAAACAAGAACCCACATATTTTATCCTTCAATTATCTTACTTGCAATAGTTACAAGGTCATATATCTCATTTTTTGACGATTTAAGATGCAAATTGCATGCATTGGTCAAACTACTCCAATTACAATAAATTATTGTCACACCTCTTGCGTAAAGATAAAGTCTTTCCCTAATAAGTAATAACAGCTGTTCAATCAACTTGGACAAATTATAATACTCCCTCCGTCCATAAATAATAGATCTATTGTTGTTCGGCACGGATTTTAATGTAGAATTGGTAAAATAAGAAAGATGAGGAGAAAAAGTAGATAAAGTAAGAGAGGTAGGGAGAAAAAATGAGTAAAGTATGAGAGAGAAGAAAAAGTGGGAAAAGTATGAGAGATAAATTTTCTATTTTTAGAAAGTGATCTATTTTTTATGGTCCCAAAATGGCAAAAGTGATCTATTTTTTTGGACCGAGGGAGTATTTTATAGTAACTATTTTGGACTAATTATTATGAGGTTATTGACTTACTTTTTGCATTTTTTCTTCTAGCAAATTCTCAACTCTACTTTGCCCTAGCTAACTGTATGTTCATGTTATCATGTATATACACAAAGTTTACAATTTAGGTTGATTTCTAGTTAAGAGAATGCAAGAACTATGTTATGCATATAATATGTATAATGAATAAAATAGAAATCAATGTATAATATAAATTATTAATCCTTCTTATCTTTAGATTTCAAAGATATATCTACAATGAATTCATCACTTTGCTAAATAAAATTGTTATTTTTTTTTCTAAGGAAGACCATTCCATTATTTTAATAATATTTGTTATATAAAATAAATTTTGTATAATAAAATAATAGCAAGTAGTATATCACCAAAAAAAAAAGTAGTATATCACCAAAAAAAATCATATCTTAATTAATTTTGAATTGGAAATAATTTACAACTATATTTACTTCATTATTTTGTCTTCCAAGTTATATTACTATCACTAATTTTATTTTTCAACCAACTATCCTAATAAATGTTAGAGGTGAACAAATATATTAGTGATTACTTTATATTCAATCGAAAAAGCTGCTACGGCCCATATTGTAGTAAAAAATGACTTAATGTACGGCCATTATTTCCTTATCAATTTTGCCAAGTATGTGAAATACGAACAATTCTGTAATGACATCATCTCAATTAATTTATATATATAATTGTAAAATGTAATTGCACTGGAGTGTTATTTTATTTGTTCGATTCTCATAGTTTATTTTGTCACACTACTAATGATTTTTATAATTTAAGAGTAAATCATAGTAATTCTTTACCCTCATATATATGCATATCTATCATACAATATTGATAAATTTAATTTTGAAGTTATGTTTTATAATTTTAAAAATAATACTCCATCTGTCCGCAGTTAGAAGTCCTGGTCACTTTTGTGCACTCGTTTTATAAAAATTATACTAATAAATAGTTATAGTGGAGAAATGGTAAAGCACGGGAAAAAAAAATGAAAAAAAAGACACTTGTCAATATTATTCGTTTTCTTACTTAACCATTTCTCCACTTTAACTATTTATTACTACCTCCGTCCACCAAAATTTGTCTCACTTTGACCCGGCACGAATTTTAAGAAATGTAATGGAAAGTGAGTTGAAAAAGTTAGTGGATTGTGGGTCCTACTTTTATATATTAGTTTTATAATAAAATGTGAGTATGAATGAGTTAGTGGAAGATGGGGTCCACAACCAAAAATGGTAAAAGTGAAATGAGACAAATTTTGGGGGACGGACGAAAATGAAAAAATGGGACAAATTTTGGTGGACGGAGGTAGCATCATTTTCAAAAAATGAGTGCGCAAAAGTGACCGAGACTCCTAATGGGAATCATGCATCTGCCACTCTCGACCACTGTTCATACTAATCATTTAGATTCGAGTCTCACTCGGTCAATGTTACTGAGCTACGTATATTTCTTTTAGAGCATTCAGAATAGAGGTGTCGTCCCGCCGCCATGCGGACGGCGCCCCCGACGGCATCTATTGCGCGCGTACGCTCGACGATAGCCGACGGGAAGGGCAGGTCCGAGGGCGCTCGGGAGTCGCTCAGCGCCTATTGCGCGCCCGCCGAGCGGCAACCGTCAGTGTTTATTTCATTTTATAAGGCTATTCTCATTTCATTTTCTCTCTAGAAATGGCTTTTTGGTGGTGATAAGCATCCAATTATAAACTTAGTCCACAGTCTTGAAGGACAAGTCGTGTGCCGAGTTAGAGCATTCCCAACAGTTTCCCTAAAACCTCCCTTATTTCTCCCTAACTCCTGCTACATCAGCGCCACATCAGCACCATAATTTATCCCCAATTTTTAGCCAACTTTTAGCCAACTGTTCCAATGGTTTCTCCCTTATTTTTCTCTTATTTCTCCCTAACTCAACATTTCATTTTTACATCATCACTAATTTAATTATTTTATTTTTGTATATAATAAAGCTAGCTAATTTAATTTATAAGACAAAACAAATAATAGTAATAAAGTCCGTTGTGTTAAACACGGGTAAACATTACAACGACGAAAATTAATAAAAAAAAATAGTACAGGAATGGAAGAGAATGAAGAGAAGGTATGTATTTATAGGGGGGAAATTTAAAAAAAAAACAAAAAATATATTTATCGCCGAATTATCGCCCACAGTGGTCGGCGATAATTCGGCGATAATCAGGCGATTTTTCGCCGGTTGACGATAAAACGGGAGGAAAAATCGTCGAATTATCGCCGACCTCTTCCATTGGTGAGGTCGGCGATAGACGGCGAAAAACGCCGACTTTTAGCCGACACCATTAGGAGTGCTCTTAGACCGCGAACGGTGGAACGACGGATGGAGGCAGGTAGAGTTAATGTTACAGTTTAACAATTTGTAGAAAAATCAAATGTACAAATATTAATAAAACTGTTCATAATAAATATTCTTTGTCTTCTTCTCCATGAAAGAAATAAATAAATAAATAAATAAAAGATATACTACTATTTTATTTATTTTCAATCCATTGAAAGAGAGAGGAAACAGGGGAGGGGACAGTGCTTCTCAGTAAACCTAATTGATCGCATTTGCAATTCATGGCTTCATTTGCTGCAAATTCATCTCTCTTCTCTCCAAATTCGCTCCGCAGTCAAGTACAGTCTTCACCCTTCCGCTGCCGCTGCATTTCCTTTAACAACAACGATAAACAAATCAATCTACACAAAGGTTTCTTTCTATTTTCCCCCCTTTTTTTCATTTTATATGGACTCGAATTAATGTTCGATTCGATTTCCTATGAGTTTATTTGTGATTTAGAAGTGCTGAATGATACTTTCTTTTCTTAATTCTGGCTATTTTTTATCATTTACAGGTTTGGGATTATGGGGTGTGAAAGCTGGAAACGGAGAATCATTCTCTCAGACTTCAGCTGTTCGACATTTGACCGGCTCGCTTACCTCAGCCGAGGGGCTCCGTTTTGCTATCGTATGTGTAAATTTGGAGTTTTTATACTCTGTCTATTGATTAAGCAGTGTAATTCTTAGTTTATGTTGCTGATTCATCCAAAAAAACATATATTTATGAACTATTGGTGCTACTGTCTTTTCTCAAAATCAATGTAGCTTTTTTGGTTGTCAATTTGGGGATTGTGTTCTCTCTGTAACAATGATGGTTTATTTGGGTATAAAGGTGGTGGCGCGCTTCAATGAGATCGTCACCAGGCCACTTTTGGAGGGAGCATTGGATACTTTCAAGAGATACTCGGTTAAAGAGGAAGATATTGATGTTAGTAATCTAGCTTCACTATAGCTTTTGCAATTTCATTTTATGTTTTGTATGCTCATTGAGGTAGCTGCTTGCTTGCCAATATAACATCTTAGACTGTTTGAGGTCAAATATTTGTTTGACTGCCTTGTTACTCAAGCTGTCAAGCGTAGCTTATGAGTATGACTCGACGAATTTATTCCTGGCTGATTGCATTTAAACAATATAGAATGCTCGACTTCTTCCAGAGCGAACTGATTGCAAAGTGGTGAAAATACTTAAAGCTGCTAGTCCGTTGGAATATGAACTGTGTATTTGACTATTTGCAAGTTATGGTGTGTCTCCCAATCCCTATATGTAAGTGCATACATTGACATTAAAAAAGTAGGAAATGTGAGTGGATAAACCTGAAGCAAAAAAGGGAGAATCTAGAGTATAAGATTGGTCTTGTTCTGTACCTTTTTGTTTTATTTAAACTGCTTATATAAATCGTCACCTTTTTTTGCAATGAGAAACTTGCATGCTAAAGAATGCATTCTTTTGATTATCTTGCACTAGGTTGTATGGGTTCCTGGTAGCTTTGAAATCGGCCTAGTTGCTGAGAAGCTCGGAAAATCAAGAAAGTATCAAGCCGTCTTGTGTATTGGGGCTGTGGTGAGATTTTTTTCTTCACATGCTATCAAATTTTAAACACCTTTTTGTGTCAATAATGCGCGCACTAGTACTAAAGAATTTTATTTACCGTGTTCGTCTGTAGATTAGAGGTGATACGTCCCACTATGATGCTGTTGCAAATTCTGCTGCTTCTGGAGTATTGTCTGCTGGTCTAAGTTCAGGTAAGTCTAGTCCCTGCTTGGCTTTTCACTCGTTCAAATAATTCACCTAGCTTGTTGTCAAATGGTTCCTTCAAATCACATGAAAGAAAGGATTAGCCCAAAAAATAATTTGAACTTTCAAACTATTCTTGTTCCTAAATACAATATCATGTTTTATGACCCTTGCAGGTGTCCCTTGCATATTTGGGGTTTTGACGTGCGATGACATGGACCAGGTAAATTATTAGATTTATCCTGTGTTTTTTCATCCAATTCATGTTTATGTTGATAAAGATTTCAGGATGTTGTATGCTATTAATCTTGCTTTTGAGCAGGCTATCTTTAGACTTTTTGTGTACATGAAAATGTAAAACTATTCTCTTTTTTTGCATTGTCAAAGCAAGTGATATCTGAAACTATACCACATTTGTTGCAGGCTCTAAATCGAGCTGGTGGTAAGGCGGGAAACAAGGGCTCTGAAACGGCATTGACAGCTGTAAGTTCATTATACATGTTACTTCTTGGTTTTCTTCAGTGAGTCTGTTTGGGTTGGAAATGACACAATCCCGTGTACAGATTTTATCTTAACTGAAATCAGATCAACTTGTCTTCGCTGTTCTTATAAGATATAGTTCTCATGCCAAAACATCGAGCTATTGCATTTAAAAGATTAAGCTGCAATTTTAAGTAGTAGTAAACAGCACAGCACACACATATTGTAACAGTTTGCATTCCATTTTCATGAGGCTGCTACCAGTCATGTCATCATTCATGCAAAATCAGAAGGGTTTCACCATGAGGATTGTTGTTCCTTCTCAGAAAAATTTCCAGTTTTACCCGTAGCTTAACTTTGTGCGTTGTATTGTAGTATTTGCAATTTTCTCATCTCTTATCTATCTTCATTGGCAGATTGAGATGGCATCTCTATTTGAGCATCATCTGAAGTGCTGAGGGGGCTTTCCTGGTTGCACCAAGGCTTTGTTGTGTTGTACCATTCAACTTTCAGGCTTCTGTTACAAGAGTTTTTTTGTTTCTTTGAAAAATCAGAACCTAAAATAATAAAATGTCTCACCCTACTTTTAAATTTGATACTTTTATATTTAATTTATTGGAGACCTGAAAGTTCAAGGCTTGACATAAAAGAGTCAAGGAAGAATACCTAACTTGAGGCTCACTATATTCTCAGCTTCCAAACATCACTTAAATATCACCTTTCTGTCCCTCTAAACACATAATTGATAAAAATATGCTTCTATTTCTTATTAGTAATGCCAAGAACATTTCCAAAATACATAAAATCAAGTATCCCCTTCAACAACAATAATTATTATAATAATACATTCTTCTTGTTTTTGTGCTATTTTCTTTTCTTATTATAAAATGGGTTTGTGCTAAGAATGAGTAGTGAGTGATAAAGCCTTTTAAGGGCAAAAACTAGAAGCTAAGATGGTATTTTTAGAAATAAACAAGGTTTCATGGAGCAGCAAGCATCTCACATGATGGAATAAAGACACAAAAAAGTGAAGAGAAGCTTAGGCCAAAAGTATCACAAAGAAGAGTTATATGTACATAGATAAATACTATTTGAAGAGCAGCAGCAACAAGCTGGTCAGGGACAAGATCTAATCTTGTGTCTATGAAGAAGAAGAAACCTAAATATTCCCTTCCTATCTTCCTCATTAAATCATTCTCTCCACACAATGAAAATAACCAAAAATATACACATTTCCTTAGGAAACCAAACAGTTCACATTTGTTAGTATAATGCCTGTGCTCTCTTCATGGTGCATCCTTCCCAAGACTGGCGCTACGTCTCCTTCGAGTTTATTGGTCAAGAGCTCGCAGAATCCGGACTGCTTGAACTCCCTTTTCCCACCAGCAAGCCAGGTGCTGAGGATAGTTAATTAGTATGAAAAAAAATATTAGATTTTTGTTCCTCTTGATTTCAAGAATGTGAAGTGTTTATTAGTGTGATCAGAGTGTTGCAGCAATTGTGTTTGGAGACCAGTCACCGCAGTCGAGACTCTACCCGCTGACAAAGAGGAGATCGGAGGCTGCAGTCCCTATAGCTGGGAACTACAGGCTGGTTGATGCTGTGTTGAGCAACTGCATCAACAGCAACATAACCAAAATCTACGCTCTCACGCAGTTTAACTCGACTTCTCTCAACTCCCACATTGCACGGGCCTACTCTGGCGCGCGTCTCTCAAAGGATGGATTCGTGGAGGTCATTGCAGCGTATCAGAGCCCAGATGACAATGGCTGGTTTCAGGTATTCATCACATTTCTGAAAATACTAAAAAGCGCATAAAAAGGCCTTAATTCTTATGCATTTGTATGTGCTTAGGGAACAGCAGATGCAATTAGGAGGTGTCTGTGGGTTCTTGAGGAGTATCCTGTCGACGAGTTCTTGATTCTTCCTGGCCACCATCTCTACAGAATGGACTATCAGAAACTCATAGACGCCCACCGGAGAAGCAAGGCACACATAACTGTCTCTTTGTTTAGCACAACCAAGAATGAGGATCTTGGATTTGGGATTTTCAAACTCGATTCTCAAAATGAAGTCCTTGAGTTCAGAGAGAATGAAGAGATTTCCAACCATCATTTTCAGACGAATAAGCACGATGGTGATGAGTTTCCGAGCATGGGAATCTATGTCATAAACAGAGATGTGATGAGAATGTTGCTGACAGAGGCTTTCCCAAATGTGAATGACTTGAAAAGCCAAGTAATCCCCGGTGCAATCTCCCTTGGAATGAAGGTAACTAAGCCATCTCTTTATTGTCCCCATTAAAATCCTGAATCCTTTTTTTTGCATTTTCCCACTTTGTAGATCAATGGCTATCTGTTTGAGGGTTACTGGGAGGATATGAGAAGCATAGAGGCATATTATCGAGCGAATATGGAAACCATTAGAAGGGCAAACGCAATGTATAAGTAGGCATCTCCAACTAGTAAATTTTGAAAAGAAATGCTTGTCTAAACGCACATTCATATTTTTTACTATGATAGCAGCTTCTACGATAGAGACTCGCCTCTCTACACGCTGCCACGCCATCTACCTCCAACTCTTGTAAGGGATGCAGTCATCACGGATTCCATCATCGGAGATGGTTGCATTCTTAGTGTAAGCAAACATATCAAAAGTTTGTCTCATTCTTGGATATTGTTTTTCATTGATTTGATGTATGTGTGACGTTTCCTGTGTGTCGAACACAGAAATGCAGGATCAAAGGCACTGTGGTAGGCATAAGAACAAGGATAGGGGACAATGCTGTGGTTGAGGATTCAGTTATCATGGGGTCTGATACATATGATCATGTAAGCAAACTACTTAAGCATTTGTATGATCTAACTATTGTACTAAAAGGATTCAAAATCAGTCCTAATTAAGAGAATGGAAATATGCAGAATGGAATGAGTGATGGTGAAGCCATAGGCATTCCTATTGGCATTGGGGATGGCTCACACATAAGGAAGGCGATCATCGATAAACATGCAAGAATCGGGAAAAATGTCATGGTACGTTGCAAGATCGATGATCTATGTTAGGGGTGAGCATTTCAATTTTGGTTTTGAAAGTACTAAATCGAACCCAATCAAATTTTGAAATAATATTTTTTAACCAAACCGAATTCGATTATTCGATTTGGATTATTTCCATCACCTCTATATCATGACTCAATTATTCAAACAAAACACTGAGAAAAGTATGCATGATTTTGCTGCAGATTATGAATAAGGACAATGTGCAGGAAGGAAACAGGGAAGCAAATGGCTACATAATTTCAGGAGGAATAATTGTGGTTATAAGAAGTGCTGTGATCCCAGATGGAACTATACTTTAGAAGCTTATTTATTTTTGGATTATATATGAAATAATCATTAATTTTTTATTTATAACAAAGTCAAGCTTGGATACATCTTTACATAATTTCTACTATCATGTGACATGGTAATCAAAGGTGTCTCTACGAATGGAGATTTTAACGACTTTTAGAAATATCATTTCCTTTGAAAAATTTGTCAGGCCTTTTTTATTTGTTCAAATCAAATAACATAGCAAACATGAGAACATTGGTTTCAACTTGAAACAAACACAAAATAAGAACACTTTTAGGAAAATCTAATCAAAAACAACTTCACTCAGCAAAAATAAAGATGATAACGATACTACAACTGACAAAAATCATATCAAATTGATATTCTTGGTCGTAAAAATAGCATAACCTGGGCAATGTTCAACCCGGGAAAGCTTACATAAATAAGTTTGGCCTGGTTGCTTTGTAAGTGGTTTTGAGCTTCCTGCTCGGTGGCCTCACCACCTTGTACACCAATGGAAATTTGATCTTGGAATCATGGAACTGCTTGGTGCTCTCCCTCTTGCAAAGCTTTGCCGGGACAGTGGCTGTCTTGATGATCTGGATGCAATGACTGCGCACCCTGTGACGAGAAGCCATCTCAGTGTACATCTGCTCAACGCCACCATTCAAGGTCGTATCACGATACTCCTTGTACATGTTGTGGTAGCCGGTTCTACTTTGGTACCGCAGCCAGATCCCATAGTTCTTGATTGTCGTTGGATTCTTCTCAAATATCTGCAACCAAATGTAAAACACACAGATTATATTACAAAACTATCAAAAGTAGGAGCAGAAAACTATGACACTTTTGATGCTCTTTCAATTAAGACAAAAATGTATATTAGCATCAATATACAGCAACAATATAGTGCTAGGATTATATGTGTCATTAAATGTGTTTATGTCATCTATAAACAATAAAATCACAGCAAAGTTATATCTACGGTTTTAAATCTTAGAAAAGAAGCAAAAAACTCATGTAAAGGGCTCTATCGATAATGGTTGATGAATAAAGAAAGTAGGATGTATACCTCATTGATGGCAAGAACCTGACCATTGCTCTTCTTCACCTTCTTAAGCTTTCTCAAGAAATACCTACATATATTAACCATTACTATATAAGCATTTAGCTAAATAGCCTATAGACATTTCAAAGAATTCAAAAGGAGCAAATCGTATCGGCAAAGCTAATTTTCACATGCATCAGATTTACCAGTCTACTAATGCAGTAAAGCTTATAGGTTTCAACTAATTCAAAAAGAAGCAATATGTAGTGGCAAAGCTAATTTTCCCATAAATCAATCAAATTCAAGTCTTCGTATGCAGTGAAGCTGAATATATGAGATACACATTGATATACAATTGGAGTATCAAAAAGTAAAAATTTTAAAGGAGCTAAGTAAGTATTTTGGGATCAAAATGCAGGTCGAAACAAAATATACGCAAAATCAATAAGATGATAAAGCATTGGGGCAAGAGCTATGACAAGTAATCTGAAAAACAACAGAATTCGAGCGGGAAAGAATAGTTATACCAGAACTTGGACTTGGCGCGAACCTCATTGGTGGCCCAAAGCTTCATGCGGAATATCTTAGGGTGCTCCTCCGTCTCGGTGGGCAGCGCCCTCCCCACCACCTGGTACTGATGAAACTGCACACAAACAAGTCATTTCAAAAATCACGTTGAAATGGGAAATATGAGCAACGCCACAGTGATCAAAACTAATTCACACATACCCTGTATGTCACCATTGTCGACCTCTCTCTCTCTCTCTGTGACGCCGATTGGGGATTGGGGCTTTTTTATTAGGAAACCCTAGAAATTAAACCTATATCTGTTGGGCCTCATCAAATGAATGGGCTAGTTATATCAATGAAATGAAATATGGGCATCTTCAAATATAAAAGACGATTACAATCAGTGTTGAACTAGTTTCGACGAAATCGTCGAATTCTCATTTTTCAGTTTATTTTTAAATATTTTTACACAATACGGATTATTTATATTCATTTTTAGATATACAAATTAATTAAATTATTCTCAGCGTGTTGATTTGGCAGTTCGACAATAGGAATATATCACAATTCCATAACACACATCTTGCGAAGTGGTAAAATATAAATTTATAATATGTAATTTAATATTTTTATAGAAAAATTAACATAAATAAAATTGAAAATCTGTGATTAAATCTATCATTTCTATATTATCAAAATTATTCAATGCCACGTGGCATAATCTCATTCATCCAATTGTCTTCTCTTATATTAAGACGCTCAAATAATATTTCCAGAATTAGTTTATGAACCTCCTAATAATATATGCAATGAATCATCAATTGACAATTGTAAGGTCTCTCTCATTTTTGTAATGTCGGCAAAATAAATTAACTTAGTCACTCCATTTTTCGTTTTCTATATCCATTGACGAAACCAAGTAAAGATCCACGTGTACATTAAAAGCCAATCCTCTCTCCTGTATTATAATCATTACATTGGGTCATAAATATTACACTTATAAACTAACGAGATTTTATCAAGAAAGATCTCGTTCTTGGACATTACTTGCTCACTTCACTTTGCAGGTAAAATTGATCCTCTCCTTATCTTTCTTTTCTTTCTTTTTTTTTTGTAGTTGTTGTTGTGGGGTGATATCAGATTGTATATGTGGTCATGAGCTGTTGCAGTTTTCTTTTCATGATTTGGGTGTGGAATCAGCAGATCTTTTTTTGTTTGTTGGTGATGTATTGATATAGATCTATCTTGATCTTGATTTTAGTCACTCCATGTTTTGTGTTTATGGAGACAAACAGATCATTTCTTTTCATAACAAATTAGATTTTATGGTCCTGATTTTGGGTTCTAGATCTGTCAAAATTAGGCTTATGAACTGTGAAAATTGTGGGTCTTGATTTAAATGGGCAAAGATATGATCTTTTTGGTGATTTCAGTACCCTTTGACCTTGATCCATTTTTTCTGAATCTTGATGAATGAGCTCTGCAGTTATTTTCTTCTCTGTTTTCTGTTAAAATGAGATTCTATCAGAGGTTTGCTAGTGTTTAGCAAAGATGCATTTCATGTATGAATCTTGTTATCTTGATTCAGTCCATTTCCATATTGAAGTGTAATTGTGTAATGAAATCTTAATTGTGATGAATAAACCATAGCTAAATGGCAATTGGTGACCCTAATTTGGGTGGATGTACACAAGTTTTTGTCTTTGAAGTTTGAACCTCGAAGTCCGGTAATGGCATACGTGGTTAGAATCCTTTTTGAAACTGAACTTTGTGTTAGGATTCTCAGTATTCTGTATGCCAAGTTAACAATCTGTTCCTCTGATTTGATGCTTAGGAATCTGCAATAAGAATCATTCGACTTTCTTGATCGTTAATGTGGTCCCGTCCTTTTCAAGTCAATTATCTGAAATTCTACTTTTTCATTAGTTGTGATATGTGGTTTTATGGGGTTAGTTGCTTGTGTGTTTGTTTGCATCTGAGTCATCTATGTCCGCTGTATGATATCTGCATCTTTTGTAACTTGTTACTCGATAGATATGTCGTCTTACGATAAGTCAGATGTGGCCGAAAGGGAAGTGAAGGACAGAGGGGAGAAAGAAGAGAATAAAGATGAGGAGAAGGGTGGCTTTTTGGACAAGGTTAAAGGTTTCATCCACGACATTGGTGAGAAAATTGAGGGAACAATCGGATTTGGGAAGCCAACTGCAGATGTTACTGAGATCCACATCCCTCATATCAGTATGGAGAAGGCCGAGATAGTTGTGGATGTCCTAGTCACGAACCCGAATCCTGTTCCAATCCCCCTCATCGACATAAACTATTTGGTCGAGAGCGATGGGAGGAAGCTGGTCTCTGGGTTGATTCCCGATGCGGGGACAATCCACGCACATGGCTCCGAGACTGTCAAGCTGCCACTTTGTCTTATATACGATGATATCAAGAGTACGTACGATGATATCCAACCCGGGAGTGTGATTCCTTACAGAGTTAAGGTCGACCTCATTGTGGATGTGCCTGTGTTTGGCAGGCTTACTTTTCCCCTCGAGAAGACCGGGGAGATCCCCATTCCTTACAAACCAGAGATTGATCTCGACAAGATTAATTTCGATAAATTCTCTTTCGAAGAAACCAGTGCCACGCTTCATTTGAAGCTGGGAAACCAGAACGACTTCGACCTATGCCTTAATGATATTGACTTTGAGATTTGGCTATGCGATGTGAGCATTGGCAGCGCTGATCTCAACAAGCCTACTAATATCGAGAAGAAGGGGACGGGCTTCATTGATGTTCCCATCACGTTTAGGCCCAAGGACTGTGGCTCTGCCCTTTGGGATATGATACGAGGAAGGGGGACAGGCTACGCCATAAAAGGAAACATCAATGTGGACACGCCTTTTGGGCCTATGAAGCTTCCGATTACTAAGGAGGGTGGCGAAACTCGTCTCAAGAAGAACAAGGAAGATGGAGGCGATGATGATGATGATGAGGTATGCTTATAATGTTGTGCTGATTTAGATTATTTTCTTAGCTGATATTCATCACTCATAATACTTGTATTTGCTGTGTGTTTTGAACAATGTGGAGTTATCTAGGAACCCTTCTACCCTGTTAGGAAATAAAGTGATCACAAACATAAACGAATAAACACATCAATTGTTTACCTAGTTCGATACGATGCATATCTATATATTGGAAAAATAGGCGACAGTGATCATAGTAACAATAGGAAACGTGGTGGGCCTAAAATACGTGTACGAAGGCCCACAAACGTGTTGGGCCTAGAATACATTCGAGATCGTGGACTGATTTACTTCATTTTTGGTTTCCAGGAATGAAAATGAGGAGATGGCAATTGAGGAGTTGAAGCTCAGCAAAGATTGTGTGTGGAAGTTTTCTTGTTCAAAATGTTGACTTATCGTTTGTAAACTTATCTTTAATTATGTTTAATGATATTATCGTATGATAAATCGATATCCTTAGTGGGGTGAAATAAACTGACTTTGATTCTGTTTTACTATGATTGGAGTGATTATCAACGGTTCTGATCCGGTTAAAACTTAAAAGAACTCGCCATGTCATAGTATTTTGATTGGTTTGCTTGGTTTTGATTAATGGAATATAAGAATATGCATAGGTTTAAGGTTTGTTATGAGATTCTCAAACTATATCATTAAATTTAGTTTTTTTATCATAGAAAGCTGCATAATTCTAAGAATATAGATGCATAAAAAATTATGAAAAGATTTTATAAGATTTTCGAGTTATAAGATATTGTGTTACAGAGCTTATTTGTCGAGGAATAGTGTTAAAAATAGCAGTTATGAGAGTACTCTTTCGTCAAACTTTTAATAATAGTTAATCGTAATATAGATCTCTAGTTTATAGTATCATTTAGCCTTTAATTTTTTTTTTTCATTATTCGTCTCTTGCTCGTATCTTCTATCATTAATGTTGTAATTGCTTCTAGCGATGTCTACATGGAAAAATACATCAAAACCCGCCCCAAAATTCTGCGTCCGCCACCGCTTAGTTGTCTTCCTTTTAGTACTACTCCGTACTAGTATCATTTGGGTGGACTAACGTTGACTTTCATGAAAGGGCAGTAGCGGTCAACGGCGTATATGCGTGCTTGTTGAATTTTTTCCCAATTTGAAACCTCTTTTCTTGCAGCCATTTATGAATTGGGTCGGTTTTGAAAGGGGTTTTGTGCATGTGTTAATTCAAATTTGGGTTGCAATAAAAAATTGGTTTAAGTGCATGAACAGAGAAATATGCAGATACAGATTCGTTCTTGTAAAAGTCTCCGGCACGTGTTTTTTTTAATTAATTTTATTAAGATCATGTGAATTTGCATGTGAAAATTTTTGGAAATTCAGCGTCATTCTTACAGTATAAGAAAAGAAATAAAATTCTGATCCTATAATAGAAATTTGGATGTTAATCTAATGTGACAACGTGAATTTCAAGATATTTTACGCTTGTTAGACATAGTTTTTACATGTTCAGAAAATGATTATAAATCATTATGAACCCATAATATTAAATGTTTGACACATAAACATAACACTGAATCGAAGATTTCGTATATGTGATCAATTTGGTAGCTTAATTATGTTGTTAATAATTTCTTTTTAGGGTCGGATTCTATTTAGCCAAGGCAATGAGGTCTTTGACTCTGGACAAATACAAGTTTACAAGTTTTAATCTCAATTTAAAACCAAGCAACCGACTTATTGAAATGGATTTCAATTTTAAATCAAATCAATTACTATAACGAAGTTTCTCAAGCAAGGAAAGCAAAAAGTTCCAAAGATTTGCCGACAATTTTAAGGCACAAAGCCACAATTTAAATCATGTGGTATGTGTGATAATCAGTGATATGTAATCTGTACATACATCATAGGAGTATATTTTTATTATCCAACTGGATTAGCAAATAATGTAAATTTTACATTTCTTTTGTTGTATTTTTCTAAGAGTATCCACAGTGGGAGGGCCGTGGCCCTTGGCCCGGAGTTGGGCAGGGCTCGGCCCCCCACTACTGAGCCGCCTGCGGCCCTTGGTCAGATTTTTTTTTTTTCGAAAATTGTTTTTATAAATACTATATTCCTCCCATTTTTTTTATCTTTCTCCAATTCTAAATCCTAATTTCAATATCTACCATTTTCAAAGTTTACAAAATGCAAGGTGGAGATGACGACACCAAGTAGGCGGACGGTGTACATCATTTTTTTAATTGTATTTAAAAAAAATTCGTTGTATAATTTTACCCTATATATATTACGACGAAAATTTGGTTTCAATTTTTAATTTTTAAAGTAAGCATTTTTTAATTATTATAGGTAAATAATTTTTATTCTAGTAATATTAAAATATAACAAAAATGTATGAAAATAATTTTAATTGCTCAAATATAAAAAAAATGATGACCTGGAGGGCCACTATTATGGTGGCCAAGTTTTTATGGACAAAGCCAAAATTGGGTATGTCCAATAAGTGGTGGCTTGCGCATGCCCTAACATTTCATTCTTACTAGTAGTAATAGTCACACCGAACAAAGGGGCCAGGGGAGAAGAACCTAGAAATTAATTGAAAAAGAGATTTTCAAATTCTTATTATTGATTTCACTGCTCATTCATTGAACTCAGTCATTTTCTTCATCTATATGGTTGATAAAACATCCTTAAAAACCCATTTCAAATCCTCTTTATAATTGAGCCCTAAAAAGGAAACAAGACATATACATTGTTCCAATCAAAATTGGTTCTTGTTTTCTGTCGTCAAAAAAAACACAACAACAATTTTCCTATTCCTCTCTCTCTCCAAAAATTGAAAAAATTGATCCATTTCTTCGTAATTGGTGCAGCTGGGGCGAGGAAAGATTGGATTTTTAGTGAAATGAGCGGTGCGGAGCGAAGGCGATCGAGTTTGGTGATGAATGTGGAATATGATTACTCGAAGAAGAAGAAGGTGAGGGGCAAAGATGGAATTTCGCAGGGGTATGGAGGTAAAATCTGGCAATATTTCACGCTGGAGTCGGTGCTGCTGCTGGCTTGCCTCACGGTGTCGCTGCTGATTCTGCCGCTGCTGCTTCCGCCGCTTCCGCCGCCGCCGTTTCTTCTTCTGCTGCTGCTGCCCATCTTCATTCTCGGCCTCCTCATGTTCTTGGCTTTCATGCCCTTTAACGCCACCACCTAGATATACATGTATATAAATATACCAAAAAATTTTATAGGTAAATTAATCCAAATTTTAAAGATTGTGTCATACTACTAGTTAACTCGAATTCGAGATCTTTATTACTATCATTTTTTAATGAGACGTATTATTTTGAATCTTGTTGATTGCAACTTCCTATAATTAATAAAAAATTCAATTACTAAACAAACCAAAATAACTAAATAAGTTTGCATATCTAAATCAAAAGGGTGGAGTGTTTCTAAAGAATCCTTTTCTTCAAGTTTCAAGTGATGCATAAATCTTACTTACAAGGAGAGCTAGGCGTGATTTACTGAATTGGGCCCTATTGAAGCGCAGCCCCGGGCTGGACGATGTTACGTGTAGAGATGACAAATGGGCCGGGCCAGCTCAGGCCCAGCCCACCAATGAAATGGAGCGGGCTTGGATTGGGCTGAGTATGTTAACTGAGCTACAATTGGACCTTTTTACAAATCCAGGACCGGCCCAGGCCCAGCAGAATCTGATATATGTCCTATATACTTCATAATACTTTGAATAGATCCATTTTATGCATATAATACATATTATTATTTGTTACTCCATAAGACAAATTGAGTTCATCAATCTAAATCAAAACTTATAACAAATTTGATTTCCATAATTATAATGATTAATTAGTAACTAATTTTCTCTTTAAAAATAGTATACCCTATAATTAAGCCTTAGAAGGCAGCCTTCGGTATATATGTATATAAGTATGAATTATATCCTATATATGTTTTCTAGTAATTTAATAGTAAATGCATGATTATTTTATATTTGTATATTTTAAACATACTCATAGATTTTGTTAATGATATTATGCAAACAGATAATCTATTAATTTAATTTCTCAACCTAAATCCAAACTTATACTCCATAATTATAGTAACAAATTGTTAATTGTTATATTGTTCATTGATTTGACTTGCATTTGAATTCCATAATTATAGTAACAAATTTGAATTCCATGATTACATTTCATTTGCATGATTATAGATTTTTATCACTAAATGATTTGCATAATTATGAATATTAGTTGTTAATTGATTTATCTAAATTAAATAAGAGTAACATTTATGTGTGTATATATTACATGCGTGTGAATACACATATTTGTTAATTTTGGATATGAAATTATATTATGTCATTCCTTTTATTTTTTACATATAGTGCCAATCTCTTTGGTTAGGAAAAATAATTGACCTTGGCCCGGCCCAGCCCAGCCGCTGGGCCTGGGCCTGGGCTGGGCTCATTCTGCATACCAAAACCCAGGCCCGGCCCGCCTCAGTTATGGGCCTGGGCCGGCCCACTTGACATCTCTAGTTACGTTGCTCTATTGCAACGGTGCGGGCGACTACGGTCAATTTTTCCCTTGGTAAATTTTTTTACTAGTATTTGATTTTGCCTTCATTATTTTCTTATTTGTAAATTTTTATCTTTTAATTATATTATACATTTTTTTCTGTAAATAGCACATAGAAAATGCAAAGAATTTAAAAACGATGACATCTTCAGACTTTTACTCTCATTTGGTACATTTTTGTCATTCGGCACTTGCCAATAGGCCAAAAGGCGAGGGGAAGGCCCCAATGACCAGTGCCCCTTTGCATAATCGGAATTGCCTTTGACAGGCTTCGAAATGCGATGTTTGATTGCACCACAATTTACAAATGTTTGATTATGTGATTTTATCTTGCAAGTTACCAACTTTGTTTATGTAATTTTAGGAATTTCGTTGTCATATAGTAAGATTTTAATTTATGAAAATTGAATATGGGCCGTGATATGATATGACTGCTCTTATTGCAGAAATTAGAGCTGAATTGAGACATAAATAACAGCTAAAAATGGAATTTTAGCTTTTGAAAAAAAAGACTTGTGAAAAATCTCACGATTAAAATTTCTACCTTGACTCTATACAAAACCTATCGAATTGTAAAATCCAAGAGACAATAAAATTGATCATCATTCTTATTGAGGTTGATCAATTCCCCATCATCACTTGATAATTGACTAGCCTAAAGTTAAAATTTAATTATAACTTTGTTAAGGTTTAGTTAATTTTTATTAGTCACGAATAGTTTTTAACTAGAACTACGTAACTAAGTTATTCACTTATTTGGATCCCTCAAAAGAAAAAAGAAAAAAAACTAAGTTAATTGAATCTTGAAACTGGCATAAAAAAAAAAATAAATAAATAAATAAATGACAGTAACACCAATATGCAGGTAAAAATTAAGCATGACCATACTGTTAATTGATTAGTTGGAGATTTATGTAAGCCATAGTGCACCAAATGAGGTTGAATTGGGCACAAATCAGCATATAATGAACATGTTCATCAGATTTTTTTCCCACACACTTCACACACTCTTCTCTTTCTAATATTCCATTACTTTTCTACACCTGAACCTTGAGCAGTGATGAAAAATGGAGGTAGATGATGCTCCAAGACTGCCATTAGTTCTCTCCTTTGCCCGGGCTCATCGAGGACCACCCCCTCCAGCCGCCTCGCGGCTTCCACCAGCTGTCCCCGGTGCCTCTGAGACAACAGCCGCCCTCCCGCCTTCACACACTCCCTATACAGAGGCAGGTACGCTATCGTCACCCTCAGCGGGGCGGGCAGATCCCTCAGACAAACTGGCGACTCGCCCCATCTCAGAATCTGGACTAGGTTTGAGAAGTGTACCTCTCCTTCCCTTAGTCCCTCCAAGAACGCGACGTCCGACCAGTGTTCTTTCAAAAACGCCCTCAACTCAGGGGCGATCGCCTCATCTTCTGATCTGGCGATGCTGTCGGCGACGGCGTAGGTTGCTATGGGGTCCCCCAGAAAGTCTGCGTGGAGGAGGAAAGCTACCCCTTCGAGAGAGCCACCACTTCGCTCGCCAGCGGCCTTGAGTATTTCGATACTGAGGGCAGCGAGAACGTGCTGAGGAACGTGAGGGAGAAGATATGAAGCGGCACCTACTTGACTGCGTGAAGTGGCAGCTGTAAGGGCAAGACAGAGTTCCATGTCTCGGCAACCCCTTTGGACGAACCACTGAACAACGGCCATGCAGCCCCTTTCGGCAGCTCTCATCAAAGGACCCAAGAAAGCCGTAGCATTACCCTCTTCGACTAGACATTCCATAGTACCAATTTTAGCATAGTGTGAAGCAAAGCCCAGGGCCAGATCAACATCCACATCCAAGCTGTTCCTTTGAGCAATCTAATACACAAATACAGCAATGAAACATGTCACCCATGAACAACTCAAAGCATCACAGTTCTCCCCAAAATGGGAACACAAAAACATACATGAAGTATTTATTCACAGCAAACATTTAGTGAATAAGGGGGTATTTAGTTTGACTGATAGGATTTACGATAAAAATAGGATTGACTATTTATAAAATAAGATGGTCAAACATGCTCAAAATTAATCAATCCATCAAAGAAAACAATGGATTAGCTTGTACGGAGTAGTATTTATTTTTATCAATCCATCCTATCCTTAAGTAAATGCCCCCTAAAAGTATTGCCTATCAGTAGACATTAGAAAAAGATACCTGCAATAAAATGCGAACAAGTTCAGTACTCCCAAAACGTGAAGCCTCCAAAAAACACTGGTTAACATTGTCTGCGCCACCCTCAACTAGCATGCCCAGTAATCCTTGGATTGCAGTAGCTGATATACCTGATGCCCATCCAGGATCAAATGAGCTAGAGAAGAGGGTAAGTGGGAAGCAAGCTGCATCAAAAGCTTCAGTAAAATCCTTCCCGGTAAGATGGTTGCCTGCAAGATCCAGGAAGGTCTTGAAAGCAGATAGCTGTAGTTGTATCTCAACAGGAGAATTGTGGCCTACTCTGCCCCTGTTTCCCTGGCAGCGAGAATGGAAACTTATACATTTAAGAGCCCACTCGGTAAATTTCTGAACTTTAGCGCCAGCTTCAGCCTTCAAGACTTCATCCCCGTTGCACTCTTGAAGCCTTTCATGTAACCTGCCAGTATGGATTGTGAAAATGTTCAGAACATAAGCAAGAATGTCAGTAAGCAGCAGGCAAGATATCAATCATTTTTCCTCTATAAATTATAAAGTGAGTTAGAATATTTTATTGCAGCAATTTATCCAAAATTAGCTTGAAGGAAAAGGAATATTGTTAACTAGTGTTAGCATTAAATTTACCATTACTTTCTGAACAAATCACCAGACAGTACAAATAACTTGGAGAGTCCAGTTATTTAATTTCTTAAGATTCAAGAGCAAGAGAGGCAGACTAAAGTCCCAAGTTACTCGATCCACTAACTCCATTGGCTTACGAAGAATAATTTACTAAAATAATAAAAAACCTAACTAACAATATATAATGTATACTTATGGAGGGTGAGCATTCCTACATATAAATGAGTGTGTGCAGAAAAAGGTTCCTTTAACTACCTTTGCGCCATTACAGTAACAGTGTCAGTAAGGCTCATTGTGCGACTTTGGCAAGCAGAAACACATGAAGCAAGAAAGGAAGTCCTGAGTGCTGCTCGAGTAAAGTCATACGCCCCATTAGCAATAATCTTCTTGATTAATCCAGTAATTCCATGTAACTCTTGCTGTGTGCTCAAAAACCAGACTGAATCCAAAGCAATGCACAGTGCATCATTTAGAGTCTGTGGATCAGCCAACAAGATCAGACTCTCAGAAAGCTCCCAGTCATGGGAACTCACAGCACCCTGAAACAATCGACCTAGTTCAATTCTATCTTGTCGACTGAGCTTCCTCCCACTCTTTCCAGGCAGAGAATCAGAAGCAGCCAATCTGGATTTCAGTTTCTCAGCCCCACAGCTACAAGAGCTACTGGCATCTTCCTTAACGACAAGAGGAGCTTCTCTAGAGAAAACCACATTTCTATGGCTTCTTCCCTCGCACTTCTCAGAGCTAAAGCCAACAATCTCAGATCCATTTTCCCCCTCATTGCACATCCTCGATATCTCAGTCTCAGCCGTTTCCATTTCCATCATTTCAATCTCAGAACAGTGAGGCTCATCCATATTGATCTGATTCTCAATGTCTAACCCTTTGCATTCAATTTCACTTCCAGCCCCACCTTCTATATCGAATACAGTCACCTTCTTTGTTTCCATCGGCCTCAAGCTCGTAACACGACTGGAAAAGGTAGCAAAAATAACTTCATACAACCTCAGTTTTTCCAACTTTCACCCATTCCTATACTTCCATAGAAAAACTCAGACATTAATGTCTGATAACTTCGGCCACAGGAAATCCCAAATCTATACTTGCTAATTTCCTTCTTTATAGACTATTAACAAAAATCCTACCGGAAAAGGGGATAGAAATACCAGTTCAGAGATCAAAACCCTTCTCTACAAACAAAAAAGGCAATAAATTTACACACCCAAAATGGCAAAAACCAGATTCCGATGACAAATTCAGCCTTGAATCATACGAAATTCATCTCCAAACATATCAGCCTCTACCAAATTCCTATAGCCAAAAATTTCACACTAATCAATGAAAAAATTACCTAAAAGATGAAAAGTAAATACCGAAATGATGAGGGAACAAAATTTAATCAACGCAACTCGGAATACTGGAATACATAAATCAAACAGAATAAATCTAGTAGAATCAAAGATATTGCATAAACAATTCCATCCCCCGAGAAGGAGAAAGAGAAGGAGAGAGAAACAAACCTAAAAAATTATGAAAGGAGAGAAGTAGAGAGAGAAGCCATGTTGGTGGTTGAGGCTGAATATCTGTGTATGGTTCTTCTCACTCCTCAGCTCTTTTGTTTTCTACTGTTTTTTTTTGTTCATCAAAATTGCTGTTTTTTACCCATCGCCACTTTTCCCATTTTTCCTTTTTCTCTTGATTTTCAACTTTTAATTTTATAAAGTTAAAAATGAATTAGGGTTTCTGTTGACCGTAAAAATTAACAAAACATTAGTAGTAATATATAATTGGTTGAAAACAATTAAATAAAAAAAAGGAAGATTATCTACAAGTGATAATATATCACAAACAAGAAAAAAGAAAAATGAACCATTCTAATGGAATCTGATTCTCAATCATTATGGTTTTTTCATAAACCGTGTATGTATTTAAAACTAATTTAAATTATTTAATTGTTTTACAAATTCAGAGAGATCTTGTGAAAATATGTAAATTATCATTTCAATTATATAGTTACTTTCCCTTTTTAATTAAGTGATGCAACTATTTTTTTGGTGGGCCTACATGTGTAGACCTATATGCATTTTCATTTATTTAATGTCTGCATTTTGTCCATATTCATACTTCATCCACCACCAAGTAGCGTCACTAATCATTAAATATTTTTAATTCAAATGCCTACGTATATGGCAATAATATGGAGTAGTATATTACAAATATTTCATCACTTGATTTGTTCAAATACTACTATTTGTGATGTTAAAATCGTGATTTTGGGAACCATTGGTTTTACGTGATTTTATGGGTCACTAAAAATTCATAAACTTATTTTCTCTACCTATCTTCAAATTCCAAGGTATTCAATAAAAACAAAAAATTGGCCTTCTTTTAATTTAATTAAATTATTTTGGGTACCTTTTCCTCTCACACCAAGTAACACAGAATTGATAGAGACGCAGCATCTTTTCAATTTCCATTTTTGTATAGTACTGTATTTAATTATTCCCATGTTGGTGTAATTCGTGTCTATTTAGTTATACCACACGTTGGTATAAATTTAATCGAAAAGTCAAAATTAAGACGTCGTTAATAAAGATGCCAATATATGACTCCGTTTCTTTCTAAAATCATAACTATACTTTAGTTATACCTTGGCTTAATTTCATTATACTCCACTTTTTAATATTTTATCTATAGTGTTATAAAATTGTTCAATTCCTTATCTTTATTTTCTTAGCAAAAAAGTGTACTTAAATTTCAAGTACTTGACAATATTAAAATATTATTCACAGTTCCAAATCAAATACTACAAAAATATTAAATCTACATAAATAAAAAAGCTCTTCCAAGCAGGAACGCAGCCAATAATTCATAATAGATGTAGCAAAATTATGTATAGAGGAATATCGAAATTTAATAAGGGGGCATTTAGTGAATATTGTTAAATACATATATAAATATAGGAGTGTTGAGCATTTGCCTCATCTAGCCAAAGGCTAGCTTCGCCCCTGCTTCCAAGTCCCACCTCTTCCGAGTAAGAGTACTTAATTAAAGGGTTTCCTCGTTTCATCTTGGAAAATGCTCAGTGCCTCTTGTAGTATATATGTTTTGTTCGATCTGCTCTTTATTATCAACATTGTTGTAGATGATGCATAACTCTGAGTTTGTGGACAACTCTTTGTGAATCAACAATCTCTTTCCGAAAACGTTGTTTCTTTTTGTAATTGGCAACAACTTGACTCTCATAAATGCCGCCGAAGTAACACCTGAAAATCATTTTGGTATTATATGTTTAATATATTGTGTAAGTTATGCATCATTTATAACAATGCTGAAGTAGCACATGAAAATCATTTCCGATGACTCCACTCTATACGAGAGTTGGTTGGACTCGATGCGTTGGAGAGTTGATGAAGAACCAATTCCATAAGAATAGTTGTAGTTGGACTAGTAATCAACCCGAGTGGGAAGATGAAACAAATTCTGGATTGTATGGTTCGACTCCAAGACTTCGAAGACAAAATTTGAATTGTTTTAATATTAGTCAAAATTCACTGATAGAGAAAATTGAAAGGCATACATGCAAGAAGAAATGATGAAAAGGCGTGGGTGGATGAGTCGAAAAAGTAGAGAGAATTAGATTAGAAATGCGGCTGACCACGATATTGGATTACCCATCCCATACTTCCTCACGCATCTTTGCAGAGGCGACGTATGCACTGCTCGTCACAACGTTGTGCTTGGTGCATGCTCTAAGTGCTAGTTACACATCTTATATACATCGTTGGATTAATCCGTTTTGTTATTTGCACCTTATACAACAATCAAACATTTGTAATAAGTGCGACATACTAGTAGTATTATAAAGAACATGCATTCAATAATTCCGGACTGGGTTCGCTTTAGGTTCCGATCGAATTCGAGCAGCCCATCAATGATTAATTTTTTATTTTACTTTATTCAATTTGACCATAAATAGATAATAAAACATCTTGCATAAAAAAATAAATATATACATATATAATATTCATAACTTTCCAGAATATGAAAATATAAACATTCCAGGATTATTTTCGCTGGTTAAGTAGTATGTAGACTGATGAGTGATGAGTGATGACTGATCAATTTAGTTAGATATAAAGAGTAAATTAAATTTGACTAAAGATAATCCATTTAAAAAAAAAATCGCAAACCTGCTGCTGTGCAGCTTCTTCCATATCTACTGTATTCGGATTAAAAATTTAAAATTGTAGAAAATCTCAACTCACCGGAATCTCGGAGAAAACCCTAGTCATTTTGCCCCAAATCATTGATCCTGTTGATCTGTGTGCCCGAATTGGTCAATTTTCAGTCTCTGTTCAGATTGTTTAAATTTCAGACTCGGAAATCAAGATGGATGAAGAGTACGATGTGATAGTGCTCGGAACCGGTCTCAAGGAATGCATCCTCAGCGGTCTTCTCTCCGTCGATGGCCTTAAGGTTTCCGTTTACGTTAATTTTCAATATCTTGCTCCATTTGATTATTGAAATGCTTAATCTTTTGCGATTTGCTATTTTATTTTTTAATTTTGGGTTGATAGGATATCATTTTTGGCGACTGAATTGGATCATATAGTTGTTTGAGCTTGCAGAATGGATTAGGTGTTTGATCTAGTGGTGTTGAGTACTCTTCCCGTTATTACGAGCTGTAAATTTTACGATTTTTTTAAAAGTGGTCTGTGATTCTATTTCACTTGAATTCCTTGCAAATCAAGGGTGTATATGATTTCTTTGAATTTGAATTGCAAACTTTCAGTTTAATGCTATATGATAAGTTAATTTCTTATGCCTGTACTGTGTTAATGTTAATTAGTGAGTCTTCCTCTTTCTCAAAGACCCTCCTAGTTCAAACCAGTCTTTTTGACCTTACAACAGTTGCATTTCAATCGTGTAATGAGCTTCATGTCTCGTGATCTTTGCTAATAGGTTCTGCACATGGATCGCAATGACTACTATGGTGGGGAGTCGACTTCACTTAATCTTATTCAGGTGCTCTTCTTCTCCACTTTGAAATAGATTCTAGCTCCCTGGCCCACAATCTTACTTTTTCAATCTTGTTGACCACTCAGCTTTGGAAGAGGTTTAGGGGAAGTGACAAGCCTCCAGCTCACTTGGGTGCTAGCAGAGATTATAATGTCGATATGATCCCTAAGGTTTGTAACTTTGTACATTGCATACACTGTTGTATGTACTTTGAATCTGTTAGTGCTGCTTGTTTTTCTAATGCTGCTGCCTTCATTTACTTCAGTATATTATGGCAAACGGTGCTCTTGTTCGCGTCCTTATTCACACTGATGTAACTAAGTATTTGTACTTCAAAGCTGTTGATGGAAGCTTTGTGTACAACAAAGGGAAGGTAACATACTGCATTTAGTCTTTCAGATATGTTTGCGTTTGTTTCTATCCACATTTGTGTTCTAGATTCCTGCAGATACATTATTATTTATACAATAACAATAATACTGATTGAATTATTTGGTAAATTTTAATGCACTAGATTCACAAGGTGCCTGCAACTGATATGGAGGCTCTGAAATCTCCGCTCATGGGCATCTTTGAAAAGAGGCGTGCAAGGAAATTTTTCATTTATGTCCAAGATTACAAAGAAAATGATCCTAAAACACACGAAGGCATGGATTTGACAAGAATTACCACTAAAGAACTCATTGCGTATGCCCTCTAGAACCTTTGCTTTATCAGTTAGAAGGCCTTATACTTCAGAATCATCATTTGCTGTTTTTATGTCTTTATTTAATGAGTTAAGATTTTGTTCTCAAGGTTTCAAGAACTGTGTTAATATTTATTTTCACTGATGTCACGGGCTGTATATTGCCATGATTTTTAGGAAAAGAAGAGCATTCTGTCCTTTTTTAGCAACTTGCATGAAAAACCTTCGTATAGTTTGATATATTGACTGGAACCATAAATTTTATAAATGCAAACTCTCATTGGAAATTGCTTGCGTCATGTGGTGCTTTGAATTTACGTGCAAGCATCTTAACATCTTGTTTATCAAAATCCATGCAGAAAGTATGGCCTTGATGACAACACTGTTGACTTTATTGGTCATGCACTAGCTCTCCATAGAGATGACAATTACTTGAATGAACCAGCATTGGACACCGTTAAAAGAATGAAGGTGATTCTTGTCTTCCTGAAACAAGTGTTTGGTTCTTTGTTGTTTGTTTGTTTGGAAGACAGTAATACAAGACTTGTCACTAATATTTCCTTTTGAACTATAGCTTTATGCAGAGTCTCTAGCACGTTTTGCTGGAGGGTCACCATATATCTATCCTTTATACGGCCTTGGAGAGCTTCCCCAGGTCTATCTCAAACCTTCCTGTCTGCTCCTGAATTCATATTTTGCTTTTGTTATATTTCAATCTTCTTACTCACTATGCATTTCAAAATTCCTATCTTCCAAGTCCTTACCCTAAATATATATACACCTTGTTATTTAAGTTTCATTGCTGTTACTTATGACCAGGCATTTGCTCGTCTAAGTGCTGTATATGGTGGAACCTACATGCTGAACAAACCTGAGTGCAAGGTAATTATTCACACATTTTTCATTCCTCATCCTTGGGTTACTGTCCAAGATCCTCGCCATTTTTATTCCTCACCTAATGGGAAGATGTTGTCAGCATATTGACAAAAATAATTTGTGTTGAACAAATATGTACTACTTTCTTGAACTGAAACTCTGGCTGAAATAACTTGACCTTTTTTTTCCAGAAGACTAGGATCAAAATAGGTTGAATAATTGGTTTGATTGGATTTTTTTGCACTTTAGATGGAGCACATATTGAATATTGTACTCCTAAACTGAAGATTGAGGCTCAATATAATTCATATATTGTTACTGCTCGAGTAAACCATAAACCTTGACCTTTAACCGACAATAAGGCTTGTCAATCTTTTCGCTTAGATATTCTGTGTACTTCCACTTTTGCTAAGGTGTTTTTTGATTTTAAAGTGAAGTTGGTCTTCTGTTTTTGGCTGTCAAAAATGCATTTTGTCTGCACTTGCATTATTTTTAGTTTTAAAAATTCCAGGTCGAGTTTGATGAGGAAGGCAAGGTGTGTGGTGTTACATCAGAAGGGGAAACAGCTAAGTGCAAAAAAGTTGTATGTGATCCCTCCTACCTTTCAAACAAGGTAATTTCCTTTTATTTTTGACACCCATTTTTTGTTACAACGTTTTAGATCACTTTATTTAGTGCTGATTAGTTGAGTGTATGACATTAGTGCTGATTAGAGTGTATGACAAAGATGTATAAAATCTTTTGAGAAGTGGTATCATACTTCAACAAGTAGAGTGTATGACATTAGTGCTGATTAGTTGCTGAACCTGAAGTTTTCGCTGGCACTCATTATGTGGGAACTAAGCTCTTTGTTTTACTCATTTCTTCTTCGAATGGATTCTTCATTGACAATAACATGTTTGCTGTTATAGGTTAGGAAGGTTGGCAAAGTAGCTAGAGCTATTGCTATCATGAGCCACCCAATTCCAAACACCAATGATTCCAATTCAGCACAAGTTATTCTACCCCAAAAGCAGTTGGGTCGCAGATCAGACATGTAAGTCATTACCCTGACATTGCAACCGGTAAATTATGGTTAAATTGAACTTTGCAACACTAATGTTGCAACCTGTAAATCATTTCCACTGTCATGATAGATGGCATAAGAGATGCAAAAATTAAAGATGTAATTGTTACTTTTATTGCATGTAAATTATGGTAAATTGAACTTTGGATGCTTCAGTGTTGTAAAATTTGTCTTCGTGGCCTCATTGGCACCCCTAGACAGAAGCCAAAAGGGTATAGGCCCTTAGCAGAAAACATTAGTGCATAAACATTATGATTTGGATACAGTAACCAACTGATTTCATAAGTGTTATTTTATCTTTCACGTGAGCTGTTTTCATCTCTACATGTTCTCAAGTGAGTTGTTCCAAGTCAACATTATCCTGCCATAAGAACCATGATGTTGTTTAACAGCCGATGATTTTTGGTTTTCTAGGTATCTGTTCTGCTGCTCCTATTCTCACAATGTTGCCCCGAAAGGGAAGTACATTGCTTTTGTCTCGACTGAAGCAGAAACTGATAACCCCCAGAGTGAACTCAAACCTGGTATTGATCTTCTAGGACCTGTGGATGAGATATTCTTTGATACTTATGACCGATTTGAACCAGTGAACGAGCCTTCTCTAGACAATTGCTTCATATCAACAGTAAGTTTGTTGATAAATTTATTTGAAAATAAGTACTCCTTGATAAGTTAGGTTCATTTCTATGTACTTACATAACCGTGCATGACAGAGTTATGATGCTACCACTCACTTTGAGTCCACCGTCGATGATGTGCTGAACATGTACACCTTGATTACAGGAAAGGTAAGAATTGAATCTCACAACCTATGCCTTTCTTTTTAAGGCAGGACTTAATCTGTACCATTGTCATGGTGTTCTGTTTAATGTGAATAACGAATCAGACGTCTAAACGTGACCATTTACTCTCTTTTTTTCAGGTTCTGGATCTTAATGTTGACTTAAGTGCTGCAAGTGCTGCTGAAGAATGAGAATGCTACTGCTTGTTCTATGCTTTTATCCTAGTAATGTCACATGGATAGAAGAGCTTGTCCTATAAAATCGAAGAAATGATGTCTGCTTGAATTGTTTCAAATGTTGGTATCACAGTGACATTTGTTGATGGTATCACGTGTATGTGTCTCGAGCCTCCGACCTCTCTTTGCGACTGGTCTGAGTCTCGTGGTTATATATTCAGGTCGTTGTATGTTATCAGTCTGTCTTATTAACTTATCCAAGCCCCTCTTCTTACATCACAACAAACTCTTTTCTTCTAGTATTTGTGATTTTTTTTTATCATTCCCTAGTATTTTCACATCTATGCTATTTTGCATCGATAAAACTATCCTGTAATCTAATTTCAAAGCATATGGTTCAGATTCTATAAATCACAGTACCATGATGAAGGCATGCTTGTTCTAGGAAAATGCTAATCCACCTTCGAGGTCATATCTGTTGCTATGTTATTCGTTTGCTATAATAAATGTGGAAAGAGATGTTAATGTACAAGATTACTTATGTCGAATAAATCGTTAAGCTAAAGTGCTAGTTTTGTAAAGTTTTGGTGGTAAGGTAGTTAGAGCATCCGTTGCCATGTGTGTAGGTATTGAGTACATCGTCGTAGTGCATGAAGCACATGGCACCCACGCACGTATGTGTGCTTGAGCATGTGTATTTGTTGGCCATTTCTCTTTTTAAATGATTTGATAAAAAGAATTACTATAATTAATTACTACTCTCTTCGCTTCACTATTCTTTTGGGCAAAGAATTCATGAAAATGATGTTTAGTGAAGTAAATGAAGAAATAATAGAGTACTACTCCTACTATTGAAAAAAATAAAATAGTAATTTAAAGAATTGTTTGGTTGGCTTGATTCTATTACTTTGATGGGTAAAATGCAATTTATAAGTTTTGAGGGGCGTGATTTAGAATTGGAGGTAGTTGGAGGATGCAAAGTGCATAATAAAAAGAACATCACTGCCTTCGATCAACACAGCATATATTTATTCGGATTGACATTGAAGAAATCTCAGCTCATCGGACTATAGGAGAAAACCCTAGTTATTTGCCCCAAATCATTGATCCTGTTGATCTGTGTGCCCGAATTGGTCAATTTTCAGTTCCTGTTCAGATTGTCTAAGTTTCTGACTTGGAAATCAAGATGGATGAAGAGTACGATGTGATAGTGCTTGGAACCGGTCTCAAGGAATGCATCCTCAGCGGTCTTCTCTCCGTCGATGGCCTTAAGGTTTCCGCTTGCGTTAATTTTCAATATCCTGCTTCATTTGATTACTGAAAATGCTTAATCTTAAGCGATTTGCTATTTTACTTTTGAATTTTGGGTTGAACGCTTTTGTTCTACTGAATTGGATCATATTGATGTATTAGCTCGCAGATTGGATTTGGTGTTTGATCTAGTGATGTTGAGTCTTCCCGATATTACGAGCTGTAAATTTGACGATTTTTTAAAAAATGATCTGCGATTCTATTTTACTCGAATTCCTTGCAAATCAAGGGTGTATATGATGTCGTTTAATTTGAATTGAAAACTTTCAGCGTAATGTTTACATGATAAGTTAATTTCCCATGCCCTGTATGCTGCTAATGTTAATCAGTGAGCTTTCATTTTTCTGTGCATATGTTTCTGTATATGTTATGAAATGTAGCTCAAACCAGTCTTTTACGTATAATAATTGTATTTCAATCGTGTAATGAGCTTGGTGTCTCGTGGTCTTTGCTAATAGGTTCTGCACATGGACCGCAATGACTACTATGGTGGGGAGTCAACTTCACTTAATCTCATTCAGGTGCTCTTCTCCACCACTTTGAAATAGATTCCAGCTCCCCTATCCATAATCTTACTTTTTTCAATTTTCTTGACTACTCAGCTTTGGAAGAGGTTTAGGGGAAGTGACAAGCCTCCAGCTCACTTGGGTTCTAGCAGAGATTATAATGTTGATATGATCCCTAAGGTTTGTATCTTTGTATTGCATACACAGTTGTATGTCCTTTGAATCTGTTAGTGCTGCTTGTTTTTCTAATGCTGCTGCCTTCATTTACTTCAGTATATTATGGCAAACGGTACTCTTGTTCGCGCCCTTATCCACACCGACGTAACTAAGTATTTGTCCTTCAAAGCTGTTGATGGAAGCTTTGTGTACAACAAAGGAAAGGTAACATGCTGCTTTGAGTTTATTCGCCCCTTCAGATATGTTTGCATTTGTTTCTGTTTACATTTTTTTTGTGTTCCAGATTCATGTGGATACATTATGCAGTACTACTGATTGAATTATTTGGTAACTTTAATGCAATAGATTCATAAGGTGCCTGCAACTGATATGGAGGCCCTGAAATCTCCTCTCATGGGCATCTTTGAAAAGAGGCGTGCAAGGAAATTTTTCATTTATGTCCAAGATTACAAAGAAAACGATCCTAAAACACACGAAGGCATGGACTTGACAAGAGTTACCACTAAAGAACTCATTGCGTATGCCCTCTAGAACTTTTGCTTTATCTGTCAGAAGGCCTTATACTTCAGAATTCTCACTTGTTGTTTCTATGTTATTTAATGAGTTAAGATTTTGTTCTCAAGGTTTATCAGGACTGTCCTAATATTCTTTTTCACTGTTGTCACGGACTCACTAGCATTCTGTCCTTTTTAACAACTTGCACAAAAAACATTTTTATAAATTGATATATCGTCTAGAACCATAAATTTGATAAATGCAAGCTCTCATTGGATATATTGCTTGCATCATACGGTGCATTTCATTTACTTGCAAGTATTTAACCGTCTAATTTATCAAAATCCATGCAGAAAGTATGGCCTTGATGACAACACCGTTGATTTCATTGGTCATGCACTAGCGCTCCATAGAGATGACAATTACTTAAATGAACCGGCATTGGACACTGTAAAAAGAATGAAGGTGATTCTTGTATTCCGGAAGCAAGTGTTCGGTTCTTTTTTTGTTTGTGTTTTTGAAAGAAGCAATACATGACTTGTCACTAATATTTCCTTTTGAATGATAGCTTTATGCAGAGTCTCTTGCACGTTTTGCTGGAGGGTCACCATACATCTATCCTCTGTACGGCCTTGGAGAGCTTCCCCAGGTCTATTTTAAACCTCCCCGTCTGGTCCCAAATTCGTATTTTGGTTTTGTTTTTATTTCCATCTTCATACTCACTATGCATTTCAAAATCCCTCTCTTCCAAGTCTATAATCTAAATATATATACACTGGTTGGTATTTAAGTTTCATTTCTTTTACTTATGAACAGGCATTTGCTCGTCTAAGTGCTGTATATGGTGGAACCTACATGTTGAACAAGCCCGAGTGCAAGGTAATTATTCACACCTTTTCCAAAAGACTACTTTCTTGAACGGAAACTTTGGATGAAAGCCTGAACTATATTGACCTTTTTTCCCCAGAAAACTAGGCTCAAATAGGTTGAATAATTTGTATAATTGGATATTTTTTTGCTCTTCAGACTGAGAAGACATACTGAATACTGTACTCCTGAACTGAACAGGAATCGTATAGTTATTGCATTTGCATACGTAAACCATAAACATTGACCTTCGTCAGTTAGAAAATAACCCACATTAACAGTCTTTCCCCTTAGTTATATTTCAAGTTATGTTCCTATGTTGGAACTTGCTGTATGTGCTGTGAACTTCCACTTTTCCTTAGGATTTTTTCTATTTTAAAGTGAAGTTGGCCATGCTTCTGTTTTTGGCTGTAAAAAATGTGTTTTGTGTGCATTGATATTATTAATATTTTTTAATTCCAGGTTGAGTTTGATGAGGAAGGCAAGGTGTGTGGTGTTACATCCGAAGGGGAAACAGCTAAGTGCAAAAAAGTTGTATGTGATCCCTCCTACCTACCAAACAAGGTAATTTCTTTATATTTTTGACACCCAATGTTTTGTTTATAACCTTTTTGAACACATAATTTAATGTGTATACCTATTTGATATTTAAAATCTTTTTGGAAGTGGTATCATACTTCAACAAGCAGAGTGTATGACATGTGTGCCGATTAATTGCTACACTGAAGTTTTCCCAGGCACTCATCATTTGGGAACTAAGCTTGTTTTACTTGTCTCTTCTTTGGTCACTTGATTAGAAATAACATGTTTGCTGTTATAGGTTAGGAAGGTTGGCAAAGTTGCTAGAGCTATTGCTATCATGAGCCACCCTATTCCAAACACCGATGATTCCAATTCATCACAAGTTATTCTACCCCAGAAGCAGTTGGGTCGCAAATCAGACATGTGAGTCATTACCCTGATGTTGCAACCTGTATATCATTTCTACTGTCATGATTGATGGTATGAGAGATACAGAAGATAAAGATGTATCCTTTATTTGTCGTGTAACTGGTCCATAAACAGTACTATGATTTAGACACAATAACCAACTGATTTTTTAATAGTATGATTAATCTTTCATGTGAGCTGTTATCAAGTGAGTTTTTCCCAGCCAGCATTATCCTGGCATAAGAACCGTGATGTTGTTTAACAGCCGATTATTTTTGGTTTTCTAGGTATCTTTTCTGCTGCTCCTATTCTCACAATGTTGCCCCAAAAGGGAAGTACATTGCTTTTGTCTCGACTGAAGCAGAAACTGATAACCCCCAGAGTGAACTCAAACCTGGTACTGATCTTCTAGGACCTGTGGATGAGATATTCTTTGAGACTTATGACCGATTTGAACCAGTCAACGAGCCTTCTCTAGACAATTGCTTCATATCAACAGTAAGTTTCTAGATAATTTTTTTTTGAAAAAATCAGTACTTAAAGTTATCGGTTCCTTTCTATGTACTCACATAACCTTGCATGACAGAGTTATGATCCTACCACTCATTTTGAGTCTACCGTCGATGATGTGCTGAATATGTATACCATGATTACAGGAAAGGTAAGAATTGAATCTCCCAACCCATGCCTTTCTTTATTAGGACTTAAATCTTATGTAGATAACGAATTAGATGTGCTTTATTGTCTAAAAATGACCATTTACTCTTTTTTTTTTTTTTTTTTTCAGGTTCTGGATCTTAATGTTGACTTAAGTGCTGCAAGTGCTTTTTTTTTTTTTTTTAAATCTTAGAGTTATAACTTTTATTGCAATTCTATAGTAAAATCCAAAGAGAATCGATAACGATAAATAATTGCAATTTTATTGATTTGAAACTTTGAATGTAAATTTCTACAATACAATATTACAATTACAAGTTACAAAATACAACAATACTACAACTATACACTTGAATTTAAAATTTAAATACAAAATTACAATTTAAAAAAAATATATTAAAAGTAAAGTTGAAACAATTAGAAAAAAAAAGAAATAAAAGGAAAAGGACTTGAGCTCAACTTAAATTTAAAATTTAAGTTGAGGTGCCTACGTATCCTTAATGCTCAATTGCATTGAGGAATCAAAGTCCACGTAGTTCTCTTACCTTGCTTACCTTGTTGGTTGGCGGTTGACGACGGTTGGCCTTCATTCTCCACCTTCATCCTCGGTGTCGGTGAAGGTTTCCTCACTCTCTTCACGAGCATCCCAATCTGGTTCTTGCGCTCTCCTTGCAGCTTTTCCCCAATCATCAAGTAACATCACGGCTTCCATATTTCTCGCGGAGAGTTTGCTTCTTCTCACGTCCAAGACACATGCTCCAACACTGAAAGCGGACTCGACGGCTACAGTGGAAGCCGGGACTGCAAAGATCTCCTTAGCCATTGACGCAAGTATGGGATAATCTTTCTCGTGTGTTCCCCACCACTCTAGGACGTCGATTTGGGCGGGTGTCGGACCTGCATCACTAAAAGTATGGTGGCGTGCTTCCAAATAAAAATCTAACTCGCTTACCGATCCCATTGAGGTGGACCTTGAACTTGAGCTTGTGCCGTAGCCGTATAAGTCGGCTAATTGTGATTGAGCATCGGGGTCATCATAAGCAAAACCAAAACCGCCGTATTGCTGCGGTTGAGGAGCATGTTGTGTACGTGGATGAATTTGGTGGGTACGGTTATACTTTTCTTCATATTCGGCAAAGAGAGTACGCAAACTACTTTCAAATTGAGCTTGAACAAGTGATCTATCAGGAATGGTTAGTTCAAAAACTCTCGAGGTTTCATTATCATCAAAAGGCAAATTTTGAAGTGGACTAAGATCAATAGAACGCAAATTTTGATAATAGAAATCTAAGATCTTAGTTGTGCCAGCTAATTTCCATTTCGGATCCAAGCACTTAGCAATTAAAAACACAGTTGGAATTTCACTAAAATACTTCAACCATTTTTCAATCATATAAAATAAAACACACATTAACTCACGAGATCTAGCATTTTTCATGCATGTTTTAAAACCAAGTGCTATATACATGCAATGCTCTAACACACGAACAGATGTGCAATAGTAAACACCCGATAATTCAACGGTAGCACTTTTGAAAGCTTTGAACAATTGACATAAACTCATGCTTTGGTCCCAACAATTAGGCGTAAGAACTATATCACCATAGGGATTAGTTCTAAAAAAATCGCACAAAGCATCTCTATGCTCCAAAGTAGAATTGAGGCAATCATATGTAGA
The DNA here is from genome assembly GCF_023119035.1 of Salvia hispanica. Lineage (NCBI taxonomy): Eukaryota > Viridiplantae > Streptophyta > Magnoliopsida > Lamiales > Lamiaceae > Salvia > Salvia hispanica. Next base: position 21,827,979 of record NC_062968.1, on the reverse strand, counting down.
GTTCCATCTAGTAGACACATCCATTATAAAAGTTGTATACCTGATGTTCCTGTTACGGCAATATTTTTTCCAAGCCTTGCCAAGCTTGAAATGGATCGCTCTAACTGCATTTCTAATAGGATCAACATGCTTTTGCCATAAAGAAAGCGCATCTTGTACACATAAGTTCAAAATATGACATACACATCTTTGATGAAAATACTTACCATCGATAATCGGAGAGCACGCATCAATCAAGTCGCTAATACTTGCAGTATTAGCAGTTGCATTATCAAAAGCAATAGAAAACACCTTATTGCATAATTGATATTCATTCAAAACTTGAATAATTAAAAAAGCAATTGCATTTGCAGTGTGTGGTGTAGGAAAATCTCTAAAAGCAATTAAACGTTTGTTCAAAGACCAACTATTGTCCATAAAGTGAACCGTAATTCCCATGTATGCATGCTTTTGGAAAGCGTCAGTCCATACATCAGAGCAAATATTCACTTTGTGTCCCAAGTTACTCAAATATCGTGATAAATCTTTTTTCATTTCATTATATTGATTTTTGGTAGATCGTTGAATACTAGTTCTAGGTAGTCTTTTTGAGTTCAAATTATAACACTCTTTCATCGAATCTTCGTAATCTTGATTATCATAAACATTAAAAGGAAGATGATGCATGGCAGCAAATTTAGCCATAACGTCAGTAGTATGCTTATGATCATATCTTAAAAGAGCGGAGGACGGCGTACCTGTTTGAGACGAACCGGAGGCGGAGCCATGGGCACTCGCACTTTGGAAGTTGAGTTGGGTTTGGCTAGCACTATGTCCATATAGTTCGGGATGAATTGTCGTCATGTGACGGATGAGAGAGCCATATCCCCCGGACTTCTTGAATTTGTATTTGTTGGTGCAGTAGTTACAATATGCCATAAAAATTACCGGCACTTCATTAGCGGAAGAAACTATTGGGACCTTTTTGAAATGTTTCACAAATATATCAGATTTATATTTAGTTTTTTCTCCGCGGCCGTCTTGTGAAGGGGGGGGCATTTCCTCATTTTCGTGGTCACCACCGTCACTGTCCTCATTATCATCGTTCAGATTAACATTAACATCATCAATATCGTAATCATCGACCGAGATGTAATTATCAGCATCGGATTCGGCGCCAACCGCGCCATGACCACCCAATTGGGATAGTGCAATGGCTGCAGCTGCACGACGATCTTCTTCCATCTACAAATAGTATACGTAGTATGTACGAATTAGAATTTAGAAGATGATGAACATAGAAAAATCATGAACTCAAACTTATTAAGTTATGACTTTATGTATAAAAAAAATAATATGCAAAATATTTTATAACTTACTTGTAAGCGAACAGCCTCAGCATGGGAAACCTCCTCCAAAATTTCTCGACGAGTAGGTCGTCGTGATTTTCTCGGACGGGTAGATTGATCTTCTGCAATTCCTTTGCCCCGTCGATCACGGTCACCACCACCACGAGAAGAAGACATATTTTTTTTTATAGTAATGTAGTTGAACAAGTTGTAAGTTGTAACTAATATGAAGTGCAAATTATGAAAATTGATGAACAACTTAAGTAAACAAGTAGAGAGCAAATTGAGAGAATGAGGTAGAGAATAGAGAATTGGAGATTGAGAGAGAAATCCTTGTTAACACAAGAATGGGGTGAGTAGAAGTGATGAAGAAGGGGGTATTTATAGATAAAAATGGGGGGAAAATCTGATATTTAAAAAAAAAAAAATTTTAAATAAATGTCTAATAAAACTAAATTAAATTACCCCATACATGCAAAATATTTTTGCCCATGTTTTAAATTAGTATAAAAAATATTAAATTCACATATATCATATAAAAAGTTTGATTTGTGTTTTCAACTAGTACATTAAGTCAGAAATTACTAATACCGTTATTTTTTCTTATTTTTCATCGTATAACGACAAAAAAATGATAAGAAACTAGGTACTCAAGCTAGAAAGCAGCATTTGAACTAACTACTAAGGGTCTACAATTCTCATCCATCTTAGCCAAATCAAGAACTAACTACTAAGGGTCTACAAATCTCATCCATCTTAGCCAAATCAAGGGAATGTTTGGTAATGAGATTTGATTATTTTTTTTTTCAATATTTTTTACCATTCAAAAATGATTTTGAAATCTACAAATAAATACTTCCTTCGTCTGCTAATAGATGTCCCATTTTTATCGGCTCGGATTTTAAAAAATTATTTGGCTTTGTAACAAGAAAGTAGTCGAAAAGTCAGTAGAATGCGGATTCTATTTTTATATATTGGTTTTATAATAAAATGTGAGTGAAATGAATTATTGGAATGTAAGATCCACTTGCCAAAAATATAAAAATGACATGGAGCATTTATTGGCGAAGAAGAAAAAGGAAAAACGAACATTTAATGGCAAACATATATAGTATATGTCATCACTTGCAAAAATTAGGTATAGAGGGAAAAATGAAAATATAAAATTGTACTAATAACTTTCATGTGGGTGAAAAAGAAAATCAAATACTCCTTCCGTCCCAAGGTAATTGGGGCTTTTTTTTAGTACGAGATTTAAAAAATTGATTTGTTAAAGGTTAAAGTAAGAGAGATGAAGAGAGTGTAAAGTAAGAAATGAAATAAAGTTTTTTAAAAAAAGAAAATGACTCAAATCCTTGTCTCAATCACACCATATCTAGTACTAAAACTTAAGAAATCCTAATTTTTCCACGCAATATCTTTTGTACTAATTTAAAATAATGGTGAAACATTTTGTATATCTAGTATAATTATCTCTCTATATATACACTCCACGCTAAAAAAATATAAATATACAATTGTTTTAATATAATTATGAATTCTCAATTTATTCGTAAATCTTATGGTACATAATAAACGGGGTGCGTTATAATGCTAATTTATCCTTAAGTTTGCTACAGCTAAATGATAGACATTATATCTTCAAATTTGGGTCCAAAATCATTCAACATCGAGTATCAATACAATGAAAAAAAATGTCAATTAGGTATTAAGGTAATTGATAACAAATTAGTTATAATTAGTTATAATTGATAACCCTAATTATACTTTAACTTATACTTTAAATTCATATTACTATCACAAATTTTAAATTATTTTTTCATACAACTTATGTCAAATTAAAAGTAGGTTTATAAAGTTTCTAATGAGATTTCAATTGCATATGTCCCGATATCAAAATTTGAAAAAAATAATTCATGAATTTTTGTATTTTTCGACAATCAGTTTACTATCAACATAGCTATCATAATATGCCAAGATAATACGTGTCAATATTATATTGTGTTGACATACTCAAGACATTGTGTTGATATCTTTAATAAACTATATTTTGCGATCCAAAACGCTAAATTTGGTAGTTATTTTTATTTTTTAATACTCCTTCCGTCCCAAAAAAATAAGGAAACTTTCATTTTTTAGTTCGTTTCATAATAAATAATGAGGAGTATTATCTATCATTCTCCTCATTTATCTTATTTTTACCAATTCTGCATTAATTCCTGTGCCGTCCCTAATGTTCTTATTTTTTTGGGATGAAGAAAATATTAAAAAATAAAAAACAAAATTATACATGACAAATTATAGACCATTAAATATTTAATCTCATATGATCTTAATTTAGTCGTAATTAGCAACTAACTATCAAAATACTCCGTATATAGTAGTGTATGTTGTAAAAATCACCTTGGGTAACTACTTGGTTGAATTGGCTAGGAGCTAATTTAATTTTTCTTCTATCTGCAAAACTGTTACAGTGGTTCATCGACCACATATATGTTGGAAAAATCTACTTAGATGACTAATAAGTACATCTAGAGCTGCCCAAGGTTTACCGAACCGACGGTTAAAACTGAAACCGTAACCGGCGGTTACGGTTCCGAACCGAAACTGCGAAAAATATGCCGAACTGAAACCGTGAATTTTAGAACCGTGGTTCAGTTCAGGTTCCAAATTTTTCGAACCGAAACCGCGACCGAACCGCCGGTTCCGGACTGCTCCGAATCGGCGGTTTCACGGTTCCGAACCGCCAACGCAATGATAAATTTAAACATAGTTAATCCTTATATTAAAACTATACTCCATTAAATAAAACATTGCTGAATGATCCGGTTTATGAGTTTTATACTCTTATATAAATAACTTTCATTTTTAGATTTGGTAATATCCGTAGAAACAATAATGTGGGACAAAATTTTGTACTAGCAAAAATAACTTTATAATACTATTTGGTAAAATTGGATGGTAAAAACATAAGATAAAAGATAATAAAATAAAAATAACTAAAGTACAAGATGGAGTCTATGTTGTATGGTTTATGGTAATAACTTTATAATACTATTTCCGATTTTATTAATTAACACATTTTTTTACATATGGAATCTATGGAGTATGGATAATTATTACTACCTCTGTCCCTGAAAATTTGATACATATTACCATTTCGGTCCGTCCCCTAAAATTTAATACACTTCACTTTTACCATTTTTGGTAGTGGACCCCATATTCCACTAACTCATTCATACTCACATTTTATTATAAAACTAATACTTTAAAAGTAGGACCCACATCCCACCAACTTTTTCAACTCACTTTCCATTACATTTCTTAAAATCCGTGTCGAGTCAAAGTGTAGCAAATTTTAGGGGACGGAGGTAGTAATAAATATTTATCCAACATTTTAAAATAAACTTAGAAGAATTGATTACTTTAAATAAAGTATAATAAATTAACATTGGTTAATGTTGTAGTCTTCAAAATTGATTAGTTGAGTCTTCAAAATTGATTGGTTGACGGTGGGCGATGGCTGCACTATTCAAAATTGATTGCATAAAACACCATTTCTTTTATTTTTATTTATTTATTTATTTATTCTTAAATGTTGGTTTCAAATTCAAATTGGATCTCATTTCTCTCTATTTTTATCTATATTAAATACTCCTCTCTATCCTGACTTACACTCACCTCATTTTAGTGTTAACAACTCAATTTAATCTATCCATTTCCTTGTTCCAATTTATTTTATAATTTCAAACTATATGGCAAAAAAAAATTAACGGAAAAAACCGTGAAACCGAACCTAAACCGCTACGAACCGTCCAAAAACCGGCGGTTCCGAACCGAAACCGAAACCGCCGGTTTTCGAACCGAAACCGAAACCGTGAAACAGCCTCACGGTTCGGTTCCGGTTCCATATTTCCCAAAACCGGAACCGGCGGTTCCGAACCGAAACCGCCGGTTCATGAACCGTGGGCAGGTCTAAACTGTACATCTATTCCAGCTTTTCAATCTCAGTAATATCAACCAATTACGCCTATCTCTCTCTCTTTTTACAAAGTGCAATTTACACAATCAGCACGTTGATTCGCAAGAGGTCGTTGTTGCGGGGGTTCATGAATGCTAGCCAGCCGTAGGGGAACTCGGGAGGGTCCGGTCCCGGGCTGTACAAGTTGTACACCATGCCACCGCGGCTTCTGCCTGATCATGGTTTTGGTGGTCATCACCCTAAGCCCAAGCCCAAGCCCAAGCCCATATTGTAATCTCGGAATATCATTCTCACTTAATTATGGGCTTCTTTATTTGTACATACATTATCACTCGGAGAATGATATAACAATCGGATGAATTCTGAATTCTAATATTTCGAACAATATTTTGTTTTTCTTTTGCTGTGACAGAGATTAATTACTAATGTGAACACAAGTAACAATCAAATGTGAACGCAAATGATTATGAATTCAATTCTAATAATGATGTTACGGAAATCTCTCCTTTTTTTTTCCTTTTTTTTTAATTGTGACAACTATTATTTACCTTGGCGAGACTTGCGAAGTAAGTAATATCAGATTGTGATGAATCTGAATTGAATTTTAATTATATTGAATTGTTTTTGTGTATATAGTTTAATTTAGTTAATCAAATATAGTGTACGAATCTTGAATTCAATTCTAGTAGTGTATTTCTGTGTATACGGAAGATCTCTTTGTGGTGAGATAAAAAAAATATACAATAGGGTCAGGTGAAATATGTGGCATCATTCAATCATGACACAAAAAAAAATACAAGGTCAAGTGAAATATGTAGGCATCATTTCTATCACGATAACCGACAGACATGGGCGGACACACATGGCTTTTTTAATTACTCACTTTATCTCACAAAATTGTCCTAGTTTGATCCGATACAAATTTTAAGAAATTATTTGATTTTATATTAAACGGAGATGTGTAATGAAATAAAGATCTTACGTTGAGGAGAGGGGATTGAGAGGTATATTCAATGTGAAGATTCCAAATAGGACAAACTTTGTGGGACATATGAAATTGGAAAAATGCGACATACTTTGTGGGACGGAGAGAGTATTTTCTATTTCTAAATTTCTAAATTTTTAAAAAAAAAACATGTTAAGCCCTTAACAAGCCAATAGCAATGTAGAAACAAATTCCTACTTGCAACTCTTACTACCAATTTTCTGCGTCCAATCCTGCCGACAGACATTCCTTTCCTATCCCATGAATTGTGCGCGATCATGTCGTACATGCTTCTCCGGCCAGTGCTGGCGGATTTAAGTCCAGCTGCCAAAAATGCCTGAAAGCAGAGCATTGGAAAACAAACAAATTCCTACTTGCAACTTTTTCTACCAATTTTTTCTGGGTCCGCCCTTGCCGACAGACATTCCTTTCCCATCCCATGAATTGGGCGCGATCATATCGTACATGCTTCTCCGGCCAGAGCTTGCGGGTCTTACTACAGCCGCCAAAAACTCCTGGTGGATTAGAAAGCAGAGCACTGGATAACCAAAATTTTTACATGTAATGAAATGAATGCATCTTATAATTATCATACAAGAGATGAATACATAAATGCCAGAATTGATATGATGCTACTGTTTTTTGGCTAAGCTATAGTTAAGCAAACTATGGATCATTAATATTGGAAAAACAGAGTTGGATTCACAACCAATAGAAATAAAAAATCAAAATGATGATCAGGCGATTTTCACATAGCTTGAATGGAATGAAAAAAGCAAAATGGTGATTAGGCAATTTGTAATGAGCAGAGTATTTTTTAAACTAAAGAATTAAAGCATATGCGTACTAATAGTAGTACAGTATAGTATTAATCTATAACAAAATTCGCAATAGATACCAAGAGAGTAGTACTCCTATAATTTATCACAGATCATACATATAGATGCGTATTTGTGTGAATAATACTGTATTTATACTAGTACTACTACTTAACAGCAATGCAGCATGCGTTTACACGGTGCATGTAATATTACAAATGTTGATGTAATCCAATTACTAATGCAAAAAAGCATAATCCATAGTATTATATATAGGCCTTAATACTAAGTAATATCACATTTGATAAAACTTAGAACTTGAATTACGCAGTGCAGAGATGGAACAGGGGAAGCCCAGAAAATCATATGCCGCTGTGGTTGGCGCCTCCCCTGCTTCCTCCTCCACCGTGGCACAACCGAGGCGGCCGAGACCGTCCTCGTTTGTGAGGCCACACAACAATGCACAACTCAATCGGGTTAGTTTTATATGCATGTAAAATGAATGCGATAGAGTTGTTGTTCTGGGCATCCTTCAGAAAATTAGTACTACAACATAAAAACGAAAACGATGATCTGATTAGGGTCGATCGCAGACTAATAATTGAACCAACCCATCAAAATTAACTAATTGAACTCAGACTTGTCGTCAAAATTCTGTCTTCTCTCAACCATGAATTAGGTAATAAAAAATACTCCAAATGTCGAATTGAGTTTGAAATAAAAAAAGGTTTACCCAATTTCAGATTCGTCAGTCGATTAGGACCTAACTGCATCTGCTTCTTACTTTCTCCTCTCTCCTCTATCTTCCACCGCCTTGGATTTTTCATTTTTGAGATGCTAGTTCCATTAGATTATTAGATCTGTGAAAATGTATTTTCTGGGTCCGTGACTCTTTACTTTTTAGAAATGAATCGTCACTCGCTTTCACCACTTTTTCTTAAATTTATTCACCAAAATTAATTAAGGTTTGAATCAGCGGATTTTAAGTGATTTTAAAGTTTTTGCTTGTTTTTTTTGTTTCTCTTTTTCATAGAAGACACAGCCAAGGTCATCTTTAAAAAATACTACTCCTAATAGCTTTGCACGTGATATTTATGAAAGTAAAATAATAGCACCGTGGTACTATACCACGGACAGTCCTCTGGTAATAGAGGTTGCTGTGTGTTGGCCCCATTCGGTAACCAATGTAAAACTCCAACAACTTACACACAAATTCTACCTACATGGAATATTTTCCCAAGCTACAGCATTCTGGCGAACTAAAACATCAACAAGTTGGCCGTCTATGGGAAATTAATGTGGTAAGTATTCTCAATATACTTTAATTATTTCTTTTAGTAGATACAAGTATTTATATTTAACATACTAGTATTTCTTTTCAGATGTTTAATAGGTATATGAACGACATAATGAAATATTGGCCAACCTTGAAAAATCCATTGTCCTTCAAAGCCGCGAAAACATTTATTATGTATGAGTGGCAGAAGCACGGGTTTGGCACAGGAATGAGTGCCTCAATGTACCTATTTTATGGATTGGCCATAAGAGATGCTATACCGGATGGCACGTATTAGTTTTTCATTTGTAATTTAGATTGTTTATGTTATTCATAATTTATTGTTTTTAGTTTTTTACTTATCTTTTTCAGATTTCGGCATTCCCGTTGGAGTTCCTATCCCATACAAAGAAGCGCTCCTTTGTGCAAGAAGAGTAATGGACACCATAAGTCCATTTGGCAAACCAATAGGGTCTCACATCATTCCAAAGATACGCTTTGGAATGAAGAAAATTCTTGGTGCTTTAACAACTGATGAGATACACCTTCATTTTAAACGGGTTTGGATACATAGTGGACATAAAGCAGAATTGCAAGCAATTAGTGCACAATCATTTAAGAGAGATGAAAACACTCTAGTGATTTTACCATCACAAGAACAGGTTTGTGTTTAGTTTTATAATGAAACTTCAAACACTAATAAGTAATATTTACCTTAATTTATATTGGTTTTATATTACAGATGATGCAATCAGCTAAAGATGAAGCGGTTTGGAGGAAGTGAAGGCGTCCAATTGAAAAGTTTTGAAGAGAAATTTGTTTGAATGTAGTCTTGAAGTCAATTATCTTTTGTTTATATTTAAGTTCTGCACAGAATATTTGTGATATAACTCTTCCAATATTATTAATCTATAATGCACTATTTCATTTAAATATCTTGCCTTAATCTCTAGATTTTTCAAATTATTTTAAATTGCCAGTAATTATGATGCAATGTTGCACTATATAAAATATATTTTTAATAAAGCAATAAAATTGTTAATTTTGAAACTAATCCTACATAGTCCAAATAAACACCAAATCACGCAACATACGGGAACAACTGAACAAGAACATCGAACAAAAGTTCCCCACATGTTATCAAGTTTGGAAAAAGATAACATAGCAACTGCCACCAAATATAAGAAGCTAACATATGTAACAGCCTCAACATGCTAACACAGAATTAGCATGACAGACAGAGGGATGGCGCAAAAAACATACTCCATACACAACATATTTATAACTGAATCAAGCTTTTGAATGCTATGGTAGAAAAACACAGACTAATGATTTGCCAAACATATTGAAGATTATTCACAACAGTCCACCAGTAAATAAAACAATGATTACGAGACACGACAAGGAGTAAGTACAATCTTTTTTCATTATTCAATAGTTACCATTACTCGTGTCTTTGCATAAGGAAACTTTTGATGATAAAAGGTCTCAAAAATGAAGTTGACTAAAGGTTCACTGAGTATGATTTGTTTACCAGTTAAAACAACTTGATGAGTGACATTTATCCTATAGCAAGATTATCAGCTCCGCTGGTGAAGACAATATCCGCTGCATCAGGATCTCCAAAAATCTTTCCAAGCATAATAAAAGTGAACATAAGAAAGTTGAGGAAGAAAATAAGTCTTATTGGAAAAAGCACATTAACATTTACATTTGCCTCTGGCTGCTGGATTCACATATATATTCATTCAATGAAAATGCACCACCAAGAAGGGAACATTTTTAACAAAGTCAGGATCTGATTCTATAGCCTGCATGAATCAATAAATCTCAGAGAAAAGAAAAGAACAAATGGCCCAAGAAGCAACGCCAGATTCTAACCAGTGCAATATTTGTCCGAGGACCCAGTGCCCCACCACTGCGATTTTTCCTGGGTAAAGATTAACTTGCTCTGTAAGAAGTTCTACAGAAGACTGCACAATTTGTGCCCCTTCTGGTGGAGGAATGTTTTGATTTCCCAATCCATTGGTACCATGCACAAAATCAGCAATCTGAAGTTCTGTACCTTTCTTTACATGAAGGGAGTCTTACAAATCGTACCAAAATACAAACTCAATGAATGATTCACATCGCTTTTCATTACAAAAGAAATTTAAGAGAGCAAACCAAAACAAAGAGTAGAAGGTGACATGTTAAGATTTGACACAAACCAACAACAATAATCAGGTAAAAATGCACCGAGTTCATTATTTCCAAAGAAAAAGAGAAGGATCAGACAAACAAAGCTTATCAAATGTGTTTCCTTTCTTTATTGTTCACTCGGAAGAGTAGAAACAGGACAGTTATGGCTTCATGCATCAGCACAATGTCATGTAACACATCAATCATGTGGTTATTAGAGAACAAATCTACGACATGAATCTTTTAGTATATTTTTCGTATCTTGTACCCAAGAATCACTAATGAAAGTACACTCAGAAATTGAAAGGAAGAGTCGAGAGACTTTTTAACTCTATTGCCTTTCCTCCATTAAATCAGAAAATATGTTTTTATGTATCCATCACAAGGCTTCAACAGTACCAGTCATGTATAATGAATAGAGTAAGTAATTTCTGCAAATAACAGTCGCATTCAGAAGCATACCTTATGTATTAAGGAAAAATAACAGATATAGGATTGGTAACGAGATGGAAGAACTAATACTAGTATATACAAGCACACGACCTCTGATTAAGTAAAAAACAGAAATAATTATTCGCAAATGATATCATAAGACATACAGTGATGGTCACACGAGAGCCTTCAGCCACAGAAATATCTGTCCTTCCAGCAATCTCCAACTGTAGAATAGAGTCTCACTTAGAAAAGTAACTTCCAATATTTATCAAAATACTCAATAATCTGCAAACCTTAGCTAATGAATAACATAAAATATGATAGTGCTAAGAGTACATCACCATAACTATGCACATTCAGACTTTGCAACTTAATCCAAATGGAAACTCTGATTGAATCTCAAAATTGAACAAAGAGCAGTCTTTAAATAGTAAAATTAACAGTATTATCAAGTAGATTCTGAAAACTAAAATCAACAGTGCTATCAAGCAGATCAAGCATTTCCTCAATATTTTCACAAAAGCTGAAAATTAAAATTTTGAGAGAGGGAACAAGTCACGCAAAGCATTTGTGGTGGCAAGTGCAGTGTAGACATTGCCGTAAATTGTAGAGAGGCAATCGCTTCGACTTCCGGTGATTGCAGCGCCCCAAATATTGCCATCGCATCATCTGAAATTCATACACAAAAATCACCGCAAAATTCAGTACAAACAGAGAAAGCATTCTGATCAAATTATAGAATATACCAATGTCGATCTTGTGTTTCGCCAATAATTAAATTCGATCATTTTCACCAATATTTCAGCCTGAGATCGACATCAAACGACGTCGTTCCTGGTTCTTATGACTGACGAAATCCTAAACCCATAACAGCCCATTCACGGTAACTAGTAAATCCCTAGCGCTGCTGACCACATTTCGTGCCAAATCTTTTATATTATATTCATAATTTGGGAGTACTAAATTAGTCGAAACAAAAGGAGTACAATATTTGAGAATACAATATTTATGAATAGATATTTTCTTATAATAAATCAATAAGAAAAACAAAATCCCTCTACAAATACAACAATCACTCTTTATAATAATGACAAATATTTATTTCTAAGAAAAGTAATATAAACCTTAAATTATTCACAATCTTCAGTACTTTAAAACAAAATATATATAGAAATACTAAAAATAAATCATACCAACAATGTCAATAGAAAAACACGCGATATTCATATGATTTTGTACAATAATTTATATTTATACATATTGTACTTCATATTAATACTACCAGTTATAATATTAAAAATACAAAATCATATTATTATATAATTTGCAAACACAAACTACAATTTTTTCTATGTTAATTGATAAAGAATATTTTAAAAAGAGATTATTATATAATTTAAAAATATAAAAAGATATTGCAGAATGTTGCAAAATCTTGAACAACATGTCAATCAACAATAAAAGAATCCACCTCAAAAATAGTGATTTAAATAATCTATGCAAAATCTTGACAATATCAACTTTCTGAGCAAAGATAATTATTACAAATTTAACCAATACATATAAACTAATGGATGCATATACACATCTAAACATTCTATCATAAATTTTAAATTAAGCAAAATCTTGAAAAACACGTCAATCAACAATAAACGAAACCACCTCAAAAATAGTGATTTAGATTATCTATGAATTAATACTGCATTAAATAATCAAAATTACTGTATTATAAATCTTGACGAAGCAGTATAATCAATCAAAAGAGTACTGTAATAAATTATAGTAAAAAATACCACTATATGCTGACCGTATGCATTAGTAAACCCTATGGATATAGATATATCACGATTACCTAATGAACACCATGATATGATTACAACTATGAATAGTAGGTACTACACCCTACACACATGCAACACTAAACCCTAGAGTTTTGAATGTATTAACAAACAAAAAATATAATTCGCACATGTCAATGTTCTCTGCATATATACAAACTTGAATAACACGTCGATCAATGATAAATGGAACACCTCAACAACTAATTTATCAATTATTAAAATTAAATAAATGAACTTACAATAACAAACAACACACATGTAAGCATATATCTGTAAAAATATTCAGTGGTACACCATAAAATATAACAAAAATTCGACATAAGTTAGTATTCACAAATAAATTGATGACTAATTTCATTACATAAATAAGCTAAAAAAACCATACATTATTGTGGGAATTAAACTTTAATATATACAAATACATCTAACTAATTAACATTAAACGCTATGAAAACATCGACACGAAAATCTAATAACTACAACCAAAATAAATTTTTATAACATATGAATTATAAGTATTAGTTAATGTAGTATTTTATGCATAAAATCACATAAAAAAAATAATGTATAAAACTGTAAGCAACATTAGCTAATTAGGTGCTAGACCCTAGCCCTATGGATTACTAAACCCTTAGGGGAAGGATTTAACTTCGATCAATTAGTGAACACTATCATAAGGTTATAACTCATACCAATAAGGTACAACATAAAAAATTACAAAAATCCAACATAACTTATCATTCACAAATAACTTGATGACTAATTTCATTACATAAATAAGCTCAAAAAACCATACAGTTTTGTGGGAATTTAAATTTAATACATACAAATACCTCTAAATGATCAACATTAAACACTATAAAAATATCGACGCAAAAACCTAATAACTACAATCAAAATAAAGTTTGATAACATTTGAATTATAAGTATTAGTTAATGTAGTATTTTATGCATAAAATTACATACAAAAAAATAATGTATAAAACTGTAAACAAAATTCGCTAATTAGTTCTCACTCTTCATACAAAAACAGATCGAAAAAACGAACAACCGCCTAAAACTCAAGACGATTCGAAAGAAGTGAAGATATTGTTAAAACAATAAAATAAAATTTTAAAAAAACAAAAAAAAACGAAGAGGAAACAATAATAAAATACAAACAATGGAACAAAAAGATTCCCCTTTTTCAAAATAAAATATCATCGGTAAAATGAACTATTCAAAATACAAAAACAAAACGAGAAACAAAAAAGATTTCCCCTTTACAATCAAAAATAAAAAATGAAATTAATGAACAAATGAAAAAAAAAAAACAAACAATACTAAAACAAACAATTTATTTCGAAATGTTGAAAAATTGAAAACTATGTTACTAATTATAAACCAAACCCCAATGGATTACTAAACCCTTTGGAGAGGATTTAACTTGATCACATGCGAACCTATTTTATTGGTTGGTACTATACCCTAACCTCAGTACAAAACCCGGGGATTGTTGGATTTACACTTGCTCCCGCCGGGCCAAGAGATATTTTTAGTAATTAAATAAGTACTAATCATGTAAATACATTGAACTTTAGATTCAATTTATATGCTCCATCCATCTAATAAAAATTTTGTAAAATATTCTCCGAGATATATTTTATTAATTGAATAAGAAATTATTTAAGTATTGTTAATAATTTACATTTTGAATCACTATATATTATTAAGTTTAATTTTTTATCCACAAAAATAAAAAATTAATGATTTAAATAATGAGAAAAAGAGCTCGATATTTTAATTGGAATGAGAAACATGGTTAAGTGTATTAGTAAAAAGAACGTTTTAAAAGAAAAAAGTATCATCTTTTTTGGGGGGAAAAAAAAAAGAAAAATGTGTATCAAGTATGTGAAAAAATTTTAAAAAACAAATCTCCAAGGGCCCTAATTAAAATTTTAAAACTAAACACCACGTCCATAATTAAAACTTTAAAACTAATACCTTTAATTACTAAGACTAATATTCCTACCTGAAATAATTAACATTTACTAAGACTAATACTTCTACACGGCCACAAATTAAATTTAAAATTATCATTTATTAATTCAAGTGGGGTTTAGTTAATCCTTAATTATTTTTGGCCCAAAACATATTAGCCTAGCCCAAATTCACTTTTAGGGTTGCATTATTCACTATATAAGTCCAACAACACTATTCAATTCCTCCCAACGGCACTTTTCAATTCCTCCAAGTTGTGCCTTTATTTCTTAGTTATTACTACCTCTTTCACGCCACAAATTTTACTCCAGATTTCTTGAATTTGTTTTGTTTACTAAGAATATGGAATGCATATGATGTGGAATGTTACTCCATGTTATAAAAAATAAACGAATATGGAATGCATATTATAAAAAGTAAATTGTCCATTGTACTACAACACAAAAGTTTGATTGATTGACTGATTACAATCAATCAAAGACAATAAAAAAGTCCAAAAGTTACATCTATTATATAGCTCTTTAAAAAGATTTGAATAAAACCTAAATAAAATGCAAATGTATACATTGAGCCAAATTGATTAAATTTATATTACATTAGTATGTGGAACGATTTTTAATTTACATGACCATACCTGATATAAAGTACATAGCATTACACATAGTTTACAAATTTTTACTTGTTTTCTTAATTAATTTTTGACAAAATTTAATAAACTATTTAAACGATTAAAATCTAAGAAATAGTTTGATTAATACCATCATTATGATCTAATTAATGTATTTTTTTGGAGTATTTGATAATGCCATCAATATTAATTACCTAATAATCTTATGTTTAACCGATTAATGTACACTAAACAATAATAAAATTATTAATGAAGGAGTGAGATGGTAGGTCAGGCCAACAACATATATAACAGTATGGGTCTCATCCCAAGAATCCAATCTCCCTTACCTTTATCCCAAAAAAAGTCCAAAAGTTACATCAATTATACAGCTTCTTTAAGAAGCTTTGCATAAAACCTAAATAAAATGCAAATCTATACATTGAACCAAATTGATTAATTGGTAACAAATTATGCATTGAGAATAGAGAAAACTTTTTGGAATATGCAAATGTATACAATATGATTTGGGAATAGGAAAATGCATTAAGAATATTACTTGCTAATCATATAAGCATTACTACATATATTTTGGAAACACTCTTATCTCTATTTTATTCTCTCTTACTTTACTCTCTTCACTTCACATACAAAATAAAATTATATAAAATTATCAATTTTAATTATGCAATAATAAATATTTCATGTAATATTATTATTATTATAAAAATTAATAAAAATAAATATATATAATGGTGAGAAATAAAATGCAAACATGCATTGAGCCAATCCATCATTTGTCATTATAGCCTCTGCATTATGAATTGGGAATAGGAAAATGCATTGAGAATAGAGAAAACTTTTTGGAATATGCATTATTGATATACGTGTGATTTGCTATTAGGAATATGACATTAATTGAGTAGACAACACTAAAAATGGAAACACTCTTATCTCTATTTTATTCTTTCTCTTTTATTTTATTCTCTTAACTTCACACACAAAATAAAATTACATAAAAATATCAATTTTTATTATGCAATAATAAATATTTCCCGTAATATTATTATTATAAAAATTTAATCAAAATAAATATATAATGGTGAGAAATAAAATGCAAATGAATTCATTGAGCCAATCCATCATTGGCCATTATAGCCTCTGCAATGTGAATTGGAAATAGGAAAATACATTGAGAATAGAGAAAACTTTTTGGAATAGATTTGTTGTTTGGAATATGCATCATTGATATAGGTGTGATTTGCATTAATTTTGTAGACTTTTTTATACTCATCATTGATATTTGTTGACATACATGGAAAAAATATTTTGATAATTCTAAAATATAATAATATTAAATTTTTAACATTTGTTTGAAAACCATTCTTGTCTTCCTAACCACAGTCGGCCATTTTTACTCTATAATTTATATTTTCTTGATTCAATTCAGCCTTTTTTAACTTTCAAATTATGATCATTTAATCCCTCTACAACATTAGATTAAATTTCAAATTTTAATATTTTTTGCTCTAAAGTGAACACATTTCCCCCCTCCTTTTTTTCTTCAAGAAATCCCTCTATTTTAGATTCCTATTCTCAATATCATTAATTTATCACTGTCCAACAAACTAATTCTTTTTAATAATTTAGTAAAAAGAATAACTTTTTAAATTAAATATCTGCTGCAAATTTTTTTAAAAAAAATAGATTTAATATAAATATTTGTAATCAAACTCAAAATCTTGTGCAAATCTTTTATAAAATTTTCATATCATTTCGTGCATGTTTATAAAATACTATGGTTAAATATAAAAATAATTTATGTTATTCAAATCTAATTCAATTCAAAGTTTAAATACATTATAAACGTAATTTATATATGTTCATCTTTATTTATTTTTAATAATTTACTATATGATTCGTCGTAAGATGCACAATGCTTTATCATATAAAAGTTGTTTAGTGTGAGTTTGTGCTGCACTTTTATAAAAAAAGGAGAGTAATAAATTTTTATTGCATCAAGTAGATTAAATGTTATAAAGAAAGGAGAGTTATAAATTAGTTCATTGCATCAAATAGATTAAATGATTTGCGACGAAAATAAGAAATAAAGTTGAGGAGGAAAAGAAAAAAAAGGAGAAAAGAAGAATAAAATTGACTACATATTACCGAAATAAGGGATAAACTAATTAAACAAAAAAATGTGTATTTTAAATTAAATAAATGAAAGGTTTGATTATTTAAATATTAAAAATATATATATATATATATATATATATCTAATGGAAACTTGAATATAAATGAATTTGTTATTTTTGAATTTATTTTATGAACCGCCACTGATCTAGGTCCTAATTATTTTTTGTGTAGTACATTTTGACTTAATTTTTAAATTCATAAAAATATTCACTATCCTTGATTTTAGGATTAAGAAATGTTTGTTGTTGGAATGAATATTTATAGGGCAACTTCTAGTTGAGTTTTGGCTCTTAAAATTCAAATTTTAAATTTTTAGCTCTGAAAAATGATAAAAGTTTTCTCACATTGTTTGGGAGGGAAAACCTGCTTTTTTTTTTAGGAGGGAAATTCCTCCCATTATTTTGGGGGGAAATATTTGCTCTTTTTTTAGAGAGAAAACCTGCTATTTTTTTTTGGAGGGAAATACTTGTTATATAGAAGTCACGCTCATTTTTTTGGGGAAAAAACCTTGTTATGTATAATTGGTTGTCTCTATATTTAAAAGTTGATATTTAGCAATAGTTATGAGGAATAGGTGAATGAAAATGCATGATGGTACTTCTATTTGTCTTTTTTGTCACATCAACTTTTACTCTTTTCTTACACATGTCAACTTTATGTCTTTTTTTTTACATATGTCAACTTTTTGTCATTTTATCACACACTTCAACTCTCTTTATGTAGTAATCAACTATTATTGTCATACTCTTAAACAAAATAAATACTCCACGTGATAACATAACATGATACATATATGATTAATTAATTAGCCTATCACAAGTCTAAAAACAAATACGTATATTAGTATTTAATTAGCCCATCCCACTAACTATATTCTACTACTAATTTAAACCTAAATTTCTCTCTCTGCAACGCTGCTATCTTATTTCCCTTCTCTGTTTTTTTCATTTTCTTCTATGGCTTTGCATCTCAAAATTTTCTTCCTAAGTTCTTCAACCATCAACAACTCTCCAGATATGTCCTTGCTTCTATTTTGAGGCGAATTCTACCCCAAAGATGAGTTTTGCATCATTATTGGAGATGCCCTCCGTTTCAAATGAACAATAAATTAGACAGAAGAAATTGTAGAGAGATAAAAAAAAGTCCCTCTAAGAATATAGAGAGAGAAATAAGAACCTGGGATAGAAAAATGTTTGTTATTTTCCCTATAAATTGTATTTATATGGCAAATTGTATTAGAAAGTAAAAGATAATAGTATCATCCTAAGATTGTGCAATCAACCAAAGAACCAGGGCAATACTACTTTTTATAAACAATTAAATGTGAAAATTTTATTATATATATATATATATATATATATTTAAAATTAAACACATTTATTTTGTGAGACTATTTTCTTTTTTATTGATATATACATAAATTAAATTTTGTTTGTATTGCACACAACAAATTAACTATGTAAATTATTATTTTAGCATTGCATATGTAAAGGTAGTTAATAATAATAAGACGGTCTAGTGGAATTTCTACATTAGAAAAAAAAGTATAAAATTCAGTATGAAATTAAATAAACTAAAATATATTAAAATATTTTTATAAGGGGATTCAAATTAAGGATTACAGTCTTTTATTTTTATACAGTTAAAATGAGATTATGTTAATAAATCAAGAAGACAAAATTTGGTGGACATAATTATGCAGTCTTTTATAGTTAATTAATTTAAAAAAGGAACATTATGTAAAAAATCAATGAAAATAACTTAAATATACATAAATATTTAATGAATTAACTTATGTATCATATTTACATGTATAAAAGAAGATTAAATTGATACTTTAGATTCTAAAAAATTATTATGTGGTGAAGTATAAGATGAGTAAATATGTACAACTAAAGCATAACAATGAAAGGAGCTTACCATCAAATCTCAATCTCAATGGCAGTAACTTACGATTTAAATTCAATGGTAGTAACTTAAGATTTTTTTAAATGATGTGAAAAATATTGATGAATCAAATACATAGAAAATTATGGACCCTGCCATATATATATATGAGTGAATTAGTGAATATATGGTAACGTATATTATATGTGGGTGTGTAAAATTTTCATAAAATATATTATAGTGGGACAATCATGTATGCTTTAGCTAGAGGTGGGTCCCTTTTGTATTTCTTGTTGTTTTTTCTTATCAATGATATGCTCATCATCCTTAATTATAGGGATGTTTGAGACTTTTCAACTACAACAATAAAGAAATTTGGAACTTTACATTCTAGGAACTCTTCAAATAATTAATGTATCCTAGGAACTCCACTATAATCAATAGTGGGGGACAATTTATTTCTTCATTTTCCAACAAATACTTTTACAGAAAGATGAAAGGATGAAGGGGGGAGAAAAGGAAGAGAAATAGAAAGTAATAATGACAATTGAATTTACAGCTCTGTGGGGTCCTCAACTATTCATTTACTTGTACTTCAACCGGTTTTTGGACATTTTATATACTCCTACAACTATAAATACATGTTTGGAGATGGTAGAAGTATTTGAGAATTGTAGATAGTACAATGAATTAATGATATAATAAGTTTGAATTGTTTTTATACGTTGTATAATGATGCTAATTTTCTTGCATTTAATTATACTATAATATGATTTTTACGTAACAAATTATTTTACACATCTCCATAATGTTACAAATTTATGTGTATCCATGTTAATATATGGAGTAAAATGTTACTCAAAATTAATCTAGTTAATTTATTTAAACATAAAATATAAAATCATGATTTTAAAGTAGAGTCGTAGAGAGAGGAAAACTATAAGATGGTAAAGAGAGATTATATTAATAGATCATTTGTATATGTAGGTTGTCTATTTATGTTCTCCCATTTTTAAAAATATATAAAGAAAATTCAGAACCTGCAAATTGATTTGATTTCTTTGAATAATTGATAACTACTAATAATCCATGGTGAATATGAGTGAAATGAAAAAAAGAACATGCATTCTCATCACCCAACCTTCTCAATTCTGAAAATGAAATGTATATCTTCTATTAATCTATCATATTTGATACACGTTAATGTATATGTAATTCAGTACCTTCAAAACTAATTAATACTATATGGTTAGACGACTACATGGAGTATAAACAGAGACAAATAGATAAAAAAAAAAAGTTTAAAAAATAGATACAAACATTCTAGAAACTAATTAAGTTTTAAAAAATTTATTAATTGAGTACATTGTTAGACGGCTATATAAGTAGAATCAAAATGTTTTCAATTAAATTTCAGTGAATTACTAATTCCAGCTCTTAATACTTATTATATTTCTAAAATTTTTTAATACATAGTATAATATATTAATTCAAACTAACGTATTATGGTTTAGATTTTAAGAATTCCATAATTTTTATTTTAATTATTTACTTATCAAAAGATTATTTTTAAAATTTTTAAAATTTTGAAGATTTAATAAACCTATATAGTTAACACTCAACAAAGAAAAAAAAAATATCTATTATTTTCACTTGGGTTTATAATTAGTCACATCAAATATCCGAACATTAATCATAATATTCATGTTGTTAAATAAATATAGATATAATTATTTAAATAGAGTAGTAGGAAAGGAAAAATAATTAAAATTTGTTGCTATATGCTATTATCAACAAAACTTGCGATATATAAGAATATTTGATCTGATATGATTTGATTTTTCTAATTTGATTTTGTCATTGTCTTGTGCGAGATAATAAGTTCTGATTGGATCAAAGTAAGTATTGATTTTGTTATTGGTTGAGTTCAGTCCTAAGTATTTTTTGATAAATTTTTTATTTTATTATTAGTAACTCTTGAAATTGTAAATACATTTTTGTTTATATAACTTTTTATTGATTAGTAAATCTTGAAATTGTAAATACATTTTTGTTTATATAACTTTTTTCTCTGTATTCTTGATTATTTGCATTTCCTGTAATGAGTCTTGTCCCTCGATGTTTATACATCTGGATTCAAGTTTTTGTATTTGGAAGCTCGTCTATTGATGTTTATGCATCTTACTTTGTGGTTACTGGTCTATTACTTCAGTATTGATAATGATATATGAGTGTGTTTCAAAACTGTGATTGAATTAGTTGAGTCGCATCATTTTACTAAGTATTTAATGTTATTGTCTTTTTTATTTTTCACAAAGCATAGAAGGTATTGTACTTACATTCCCATTTTGCCTCTTCAGCTTGATGTATGTATTTATTATCTCTCTCTTTTGCACCTAACCTGATTGTTGTGATTGATTTAACATAAATGTCAGTTTTTAATTATCAGGATTAAAGTAATATACTGTTGGGTAATTTGATGAAGCCTTTCCACCAAAAAAAAAATATTTTTCTTACTTCCGATGCTTTCTCTGTGATGCAGAAACTACACCATTGGAATAGAGAAGAAGTTGAAGTTCATGTCATAGATCAAGTTTCATTCAAGAAATGGTAATCTTCATAGATTAAAAAATCATGAATAAAACCTAAATAAAATGCAAATGTATACATTAAGTGTAATGAGACGTCACTTAATAAAGGACCTCTTAACTTAAACTAACATATTAATTAAATGCATTAATTCTAACTTAAACTATAAATAACGTAAGGAGTTTGTGACGTGCCGAAAAGTAAAAGTGCAAGTAACATGGGACGCAGGGAGTATTATATTAGTATGTGGAACGATTTTTAATTTACATGACCATACCTGATATAAAGTACATAGCATTACACATAGTTTACAAATTTTTACTTGTTTTCTTAATTAATTTTTGACAAAATTTAATAAACTATTTAAACGATTAAAATCTAAAAAATAGTTTGATTAATACCATCATTATGATCTAATTAATGTATATTTTTTGGAGTATTTGATAATGCCATCAGTATTAATTACCTAATAATCTTATGTTTAATCGATTAATGTACACTGAACAATAATAAAATTATTAATGAAGGAGTGAGTCAGGCCAACAACATATATAACAGTATGGGTCTCATCCCAAGAATCCAATCTCCCTTACCTTTATCCCAAAAAAAGTCCAAAAGTTACATTAATTATACAGCTTCTTTAAGAAGCTTTGCATAAAACCTAAATAAAATGCAAATCTATACATTGTACCAAATTGATTAATTGGTGACAAATTATGCATTAAGAATAGAGAAAACTTTTTGGAATATGCAAATGTATACAATGTGAATTGGGAATAGGAAAATATGCATTAAGAATATTACTCCCTCCGTCCCGCTATAGCAGTCTCATTAACTTTTTTGTCCTCTTTTTGTAAAAATGATAAAAAATAGTTAAAGTGGAGGTAAGAGAGACAATAATTTAGATAAGACTCTTCTCTATATTATTTTCTCTCTTAAATTTCCAGAATAGAGAAAACTTTTTGGAATATGCAAATGTATACAATGTGAATTGGGAATAGGAAAAATGCATTAAGAATATTACTTGCTAATCATATAAGCATTACTACATATATTTTGGAAACACTCTTATCTCTATTTTATTCTCTCTTACTTTACTCTCTTCACTTCACATACAAAATAAAATTATATAAAATTATCAATTTTAATTATGCAATAATAAATATTTCATGTAACATTATTATTATTATTATTATAAAATTAATAAAAATAAATATATATAATGGTGAGAAATAAAATGCAAACATGCATTGAGCCAATCCATCATTTGTCATTATAGCCTCTGCAATATGAATTGGGAATAGGAAAATGCATTGAGAATAGAGAAAACTTTTTGGAATATGCATTATTGATATACGTGTGATTTGCTATTAGGAATATGACATTAATTGAGTAGACAACACTAAAAATGGAAACACTCTTATCTCTATTTTATTCTTTCTCTTTTATTTTATTCTCTTAACTTCACACACAAAATAAAATTACATAAAAATATCAATTTTTATTATGCAATAATAAATATTTCACGTAATATTATTATCATACAAAATTAATCAAAATAAATATATAATGGTGAGAAATAAAATGCAAATGAATACATTGAGCCAATCCATCATTGGCCATATATATGTGAGTGAATTAGTGAATATATGGTAATGCATATTATATGTGGGTGTGTAAAATTTTCATAAAATATATTATAGTGGGCAATCATGTATGCTTTAGCTAGAGGTGGGTCCCTTTTGTATTTCCATTTAGCAAAATAATGTTGGTGGGACACATCACATCACATCACATCATATCATATTTCTATGGTGGTATCAATACGATAGCTATGAATTAATGCTACTTGTTTCAAGTTTAAATCCTATAAAATGAGCTCATTAGGTTGGACAGAAAATGTATATATTAGTAGTACCTATTAATATTATACTGCATTAATTATTAATTGCTGAATTTTTTTTTTAAATTTATTTACTTTACAAAAGTATAGAATTTTAACTTACGTAACCTGTTAAATGCATTAATTATTAATGGCTGAATTTGACTTTAAAGAACTGCATCTGAATTACTTTTAATATTGCAGTCTACTCAATTAAAAAAAATGGGAAGCAACTTGCACTCTTTGCACAATCCTCAATGTAGAAATGAAGGTTTTCAATCTTTTCAGTCTTTTCATCTTTTACAAAGTAAAATGAAACAAAATAAATTTGCATGGTGGAAATCATTTGATGAATTAGAATTTTGGGATATTTAAATCTCTAAAAAATCTCCTACCTTTTATAAGCAGTACAACTGTAAATTTTGGTGGAAATATTTTTGGAATAAGAAAGATATAAAATAAAATCTATCAAAAATAGATTAAGTAGGAAGAGAAAATAATATATCAAAAGCATAATTAAATTGTGGAGTAATAAGAAATAGTACTAAATTTCCAACCCCTCTGACCCCCTCTGATTCTTTTAATCTCACCTCCACATCCTTGTTCTACTTTCTCTCTCTCGAGATATATATGAGCATACATATATAATATTAGCATTTATATAAAGTGTCCAGTTGGTCATCAATATTGTCCACCAATGAAGTACATTGGAACTTGCAATTACAAATTATGACAATATATATATATATATATATATATATATATATATATATGGCTTCAACTAAAAATGGGTATCATTGCTCTTAATTAATGAAGTTTAAAATCTATTGCTTCACAATAATCATATGGCTACTAAACTTAATCTCAACTCTTTGTGCCACCTATTTCTAATTGTATCTCTCATTCTCTCTCTTCCTTGCAATATACCTTACGAAACCAATGGTGAAGAAATAGAGGATTCTATTTTATGTCTTAAAGTATATTAAAATAAAAGAAAATATATTATATTAAGACAAAAGAAAGAAATGACATTGATTTATTGATCAATAAAAATATATAATCATTTACATAGAGTATTGTTCAATAAAAGAAAAAAATGACATTGTAGATGTTGTTTATTTTAGATAAGTTGATTTATTGATCTGTAAAAAAATGTACTCCATTTAATACTATTTGAAATTATTTGATTAGAATATATATTTAATGGACTTATGAGAATTAATACAAATAAATAGAGAAATAAAACTCAAAACCCATTTTACAGTTGAAAACTAAGATATTTAATCCTTTATAATTATATAGTACTCTATTATATTACAAACTCATATTTTATGGACAATGAAATGCATTCCATTCTATTTTCTGTGCAATTATTGTTCCACAATGTGTATACATTTATTGCCTATTAATCGAAACAATGGAAGAGAAAAACCTCTTCGTCATTTTTTCTCTTCCCTTCCTTGTCTTTGGACTAATCATCTTACACAAAATATATATATAAAAAAAAGAAGAAGTGCATCTGACACTCAAACGTACAAAATGATAAAAAAAAAATATTACTACTAAAAACAAAAAGAAGTGCATCTGACACTCAAATGTACAAAATGATAAAAAAATATTACTACTCCCTAGGAAATTACTCTCTCTCCTCTGCTCCTTTTACCCCTCTCTATCTCTCACTCCTTTCATCTCTATATCCCTCCTTTTTCAGCTATTCAGTTTCACTTCCTCTGTATAAATGGTTGGACAGCTCCGGCAAGCCATGGCCTATGCTGATTTCGTTAGTGCCTTCATCTGTTCTTGGTTTTATGCTTTTTCTCTGCTGGATGTGTACTTCTCTTATCATTCTCTAATTTACTCTTCTTTTGATATTCAATGCTTGTTAATATATGCAAAAACCCAGAAGATGTTGTGAGATATTAGATTTAATAGGACAAACAATGGTGAGTATTAATAGAAGTTAATGCTATTGTGGTTTAAAGAGTTAACCTATGTAAAAAAAGAAAAATGTTAAATAATATTCACATACCTTAAATATCTGCAAAATATAAATGGTCAAGATAAGCAACAAAACATTAAAAAAATATATATATAAAGATGAAGATGAAGATGAAGAAAGATATGAAAGTAAACGTAGAGAGAGAGAAGAACCTGTAACTTATGTAAAAAAAGAAAAATGTTAGATAAAATTCACATACCTTAAATATCTGCAAAATATAAATGGTCAAGATAAGCAATAAAATATTGAAATAAAAAAAATATAAAGATGAAGAAAGATATGAAAGTAAATCGTAGAGAGAGAGAAGAACCTGTAATTTATGAATGTGTGTTGTTGCAACTGATATTTATAGAACAACTTTCTAAATAATCTTGGGTTTTAAATTTCAAATTTCAAATTTTTTTTGCTCTAGAATGAACAGATTTCCCCCATTTTTTAGCTCCAAAAAACCCCTCCATTTTGGAGGGGGGAAAACCCACATTATTTTTGGGAGGGAAAACCCACGTTTTCTTTTGGAGGCAAAACCTACTTTTTGTTTGGGTGGGAAAACCTTGTTATGCTATGTGTTTCGTATGCATACAAAATGTATTTGTATATATATAGATGATATGATGTTTAGTCAGCTTTACAATTAAAAATGATGTTATTATCTGATGGTTTTAATGCATAAAGGTGGTGGGGTCATTTTAACTATTGGTCAAAGCTTGGAAGTGTGAGTTGGCAGATGGCATTTGCAAAATTCCCCCCAAATCGCAAATTTGAAAAAAGGGGGGAATTCCCTTTGATTTCCCCCCAAAATGAACTGAGCTTTTATTGATAGTATAGATTTGATAAATTTTTAAATGCTTGTATAGAATAGTTCATAAATACTCCCTCCGTCCCGTAAATAGACCATTTGGTATCATCACAAATTTTAATATATAATTGATAAATTAAGAGAGAAGAAAAAAAATAGTTTAAAATGTGTGATGGATAGTCGGATCCATAAATAATACTACTATAAAATAAAAAGGAATGAGAAAAATATTACTATAAATGAAATATGGCTTATTTCTATAAAAATGAAATATGACTTATTTCTATAGAACGGATGGAGTAACTTATGAAATACGTATGATATGAACACATATATCAAAGTAAAAAAAAAAAATTAAAATAAAATATGGGAAGATATATATTGCTGGAGATCGAGTTACAAGCATGAAACTGGTTAAATGGCAAGTTTCATAGGTATTATATATATGGAGTATTCCCTATGCGACTCTGTCCCGCTTTAGAAGTTTCGATTTATTATTATAGGATGTCCCACTTTAGGAGTCTTAGTTGAAATATTTCATAAATGTTAATAGGTCTCACATTTTACTGACAATTTTCCACTCACATCTTATTATAAAGAGTGAACTACAAAAATAGTCTCTGGACTATGCGTTTATCTTGCAATTGAACCCTGGACTTTAAAAATATCCTCAGACAACCCTGGACTAAGTGTTTGTTTCAAAATTGGTCTATTTTCACTGTTTCGTGATGAAAAAACCCTTTTAGGGGGGGTTTTGGGAGGTTTGGGCAATTTGGTATTTTTACGCTTTAAATCTGATATTATTTCAATGATGTACTAAATCTGATATTATTTCAAAATTATCATTTTTCTTCCCTTTTGTCATCCTTCACTTTGATTCTTTATTTCAATATTAAATTTAATTTTATAAAATTAAATTTTAAATTTCAATTTTTAAATATCAATAAAAAAATTTAATTAAAACTATTAATTCATGGACACTATAAATATTGAAACTATTAATTTTTGTTATTTAATATAATATTCAGCTGAATTGAAGAAGTACATATTAATCATGATGGAAAAATAAGAGTTATTCTATTTAGCCTTCGTTCGGTTGTTATAATTGCTTGTGATTAAAAATTATGAAGTTGACTAAAAATTTGATACTACTAAAAATTTGATATAGGAGAATTTTGTTGAAATTTTCTAGTTAATTTTGATTGTTTTCAAATTAATAAATGAAAATTATATTAGTCTTACATTAGATGCATATTTATTTCAGAATAAATCGTGTTATATGATCTATTTATGATTAAAACTATTAAATATTGATTAAAACTAAGGCGTCGTCGTACCTTATTGATTAAATATTAGACACTATCAAATATTGATTAAAACTATTAATTTGTTATTTAATAGTAATTTTAATAATTAATAAAAATTTATTAATATTTAAAAATTGAAATTTAAAATATAATTTTATAAAATTAAATCTAATATTGAAATAAAGAAACAAAGTGAAGGATGGAAAAAGGGAAGAAGAATGATAATTTTGAAATAATATCAGATTTAGTACATCACTGAAATAATATCAGATTTAAAGTGTAAAAAGACCAAATTGCCAAAACCTCCCAACACCCCCTAAAAGGGTATTTTCGTCACGAAACAGTGAAAAAGGACCAATTTTGAAATAAACGCTTAGTCCAGGGTTGTTTGCGGATATTTTTAAAGTCCAAGGTTCAATTGCGAGATAAACGCATAGTCCAAGGACAATTTTTGTAGTTCACTCTATTATAAAACTAATATATAAAAGTAGGACTAATATTTTACTATCTTTTTTCACCCACTTTCTTTTTACGTTTTTTAAAATCTGTGTCGAACTCAAATGATACTTTTAAAATGGAACAAATGGAGTATTATTAAATTCATTATCCTTCTTGGCTCTAGTTTTGAAGCATTGCGCAAATTTAAATCTGAAAGTCTGAACCTTATAGCGATTTCAATTGAACTTTTTTGGATTAATTGTCTTTGAAATCACATATACGACATCACTTTCCAATCATAACAATATAATATCTCATCTTTTAATAATTTTTTTAATTGTAATTACGCTCAAATTTGACCAATTTTTTGAAATTTATTTTGATTTCCAGACATTTAAGTGTGGGCCATTTGCTTATAAAATGTACTCCCTTCGTTCCATAGTAATGGAAGCGTTTCTTTTTGGTATGGAGATTCAGAAAAATTGTGTTAGGTGAGTTAAGAGTGTCCACTATAGGGGAGCCGCGACCGGGCCACGGGAGAGCCGCGAGCCGCGGCTCCCTATAGTGACTGGGGTGGGCAGCCGCGGCGGGAGGGGGTGGACGTGGGCGCGCCACGATCGTGGCCCGGCCGCGGCTCTTGGGCGGGAGCCGTGGCCCTCCTATTGTATTGGCCACGAGCCGCGGCTCTCCATATTTTTTGATTTTTTTTTTTTTTTTAATTCTATAAGTATACACATTTTTTTACCTCATTCCTACACAAATTCTATAAATATATCCGTTTTTAATTAAAATATACACAAAATGAAAAAAATAAATTATTTGGTGGCTTGGGCATGTCCACTATAGTGTAAAATATGGGCGTTGGTGGCTCGGCCACGATTTTATGGCCTGGCCACGTTTTGTGGCTTGACCCGGCCATGTATAGTGGACACCTAAGTAAAGGGAGAATAAAGTGGAAAATGAAAAAGGTAGAGAGATGAAGAGAGGAAAAAGTAAGAGAGAATAAAGTAGATGTTGAAAAATGTGTTGACTTTTGCTAAAAAGGAAAATAACTCTATTACTATAGAATGTATCAAAATGATAAAATGACTATATTACTATAGAACGGAGGGAGCATGAATCTCCAAAAAGTAATTTCGACCAAACTAAAAATCATATGGCTACACATGGTATATTATCGTGATGAAATGTGAATATTTATAAGTAAATTCACGAACTTTGGACTGTTCTGATGAGGGTTAAGTGCTCCTTAACTGTGCGTGTAAATTTGTAACAAGCATATTAGTTTTATACTTTTATTGTATTAGTCATGTTATTTTCCCCAATGAAAAAACAATATTACAAGGATAGATAGAGGACTTAAATAACAATTAAAAATGCTATTAATGCTGAATTGGAATTAAAGTCTTTCATAGTTGAGTGAACTACAAAAATGGTGTCTGGACTATAGAATGGTCCTTGGATTTTAAAAATATCACCAGTAGTTCTTGGACCAAGGGTTAATATAAAAAACGGTCATTTTGCATTGTTTCGAGATGAAAATGCCCTTTTGAGGGGTTTTGAGAGGTTAGGGCAATTTGGTCATTTTTACACTTTTAACATTTTAAATCTGATATTATTTCAGTTACGTATTAAATTTGATATTATTTCAAAATTATCATTCTTCTTCCCTTTTGTCATCTTTCACTTTGTTTCTTTATTTCAATATTAGATTTAATTTTACAAAATTAAATTTTAAATTTTAGTTTTTAAATATCAATAAATTTTTTTAATTATAAAAATTATTAAATAACAAAAATTAATAGCATAATCAATATTTGATAGTGTCTAATATTTAATCAATAATATATGACAACACCTTAGTTTTGATCAATATTTAATAGCTTTAATCATAAATAGATCATATAACACGATTTATTCTGAAATAAATATGCATCTAATGTAAGACTAATATAATTTTCGTATATTAATTTGAAAACAATCAAAATAACTAGAAAATTTCAACAAAAATACTTCTATATAAAATTTTTAGTCAACTTCATAATATTTTATCACAAGCAATTATAACAACCAAAAGGAGGCTAAATAGAATAGCTCTTATATTTCCATCATGATTAATATTATTTTTTTGTACTTCTTCAATTCAGCTGAATATTATATTAAATAACAAAAATTAATAGTTTTAATCAATATTAATAGTGTCCATGAATTAATAGTTTCAGTTATTTTTTTAAAATATTTAAAAATTAAAAATTAAAAATTAAAAATTAAAAATTAAAAATTAAAAATTAATCATAAATTAAGTCTAATATTGAAATAAAGAAACAAAGTGAAGGATGACAAAAGGGAAGAAGAATGATAATTTTGAAATAATATCAGATTTAGTACATAACTGAAATAATATCAGATTTAAATTGTTAAAAGTGTAAAAATACCAAATTGCCCAAACCCTCCAAAACCCCCCAAAAGGGCATTTTCGTCTCAAAACAGTGCAAAAAGACAGTTTTTTATATTAACCCTTAATCCAGGGACTGCTGGTGATATATTTAAAGTCCAGGGACCATTTATGAGATAACCCCATAGTCCAGGGACCATTTTTGTAGTTTACTGTTTATAGTTTTATTTCAAATTCAATGTTTAGTAGCACAAAATGTTCAGGTTCAAAATTAAATTACAATATCAATTCCTCCCAATTTCACAATTTGAATTTCATACCAAAAGTAGAAAATTGAAATTCCAAATAATGTAGTTGAACACCTTCAGACACAACACACACATTGCACACACTACACACACACCACACACTTCATCTCAATTATCATTTTTACCATATAAAGATTTTAGAATTGAATTATAATCGTTCAAATTCAGTTTCGTAGAATTCTAATTTTAATTCAATTCTAATTTCGTATGCTGAATAGACCCTCAAAATTTGACCAATTCTTGAAATTTTTTTAGTTTGCAAGCAATTTGGTATGGATCATTTGCTTGTAAATACATGAATCCCCAACAATCAATTTCGACCAAATTAAAATTAATGTAGACTACACATGGTATATTACCATATGTGTGTGACGAAATGTGGCAAAATAATCTTTCGGGTCATTTGAACTATAAATACATTAACTTTTGATATTCTTCTACTTTTCCTATAAACTGTTTTTTTTATAATATAAATAGAGTACATTCACTTTTGGATGTTCTAAATCCCCTCTTGTCAAATAATTTTGATCAAATTGATTTTTTTATGAATCACTTTCATTTAGCTCTTTTCTAAATTGTGGAGTAGTATATTGATGTGGTTTTTTTAGATAACAACCCTTTCATATATTGGCTCACACAATGTCTAACATCTCAAATGAAGCACATATTTATTCGAAATTCAAAAATTAGCTCAAAGACTTGTCTTATATAAACACAATACAATAATAACTAAACATTACATAAAACAACATTACACTTTACAAAGATAGAGATTACATCCCACAAAAAGAGAGAACAAAATATAGTACTCCCTCCATTCCGTAGTAGGAGAGTCATTTCATTTTGCGCACTTGATTTAAAAATATAATTATAAATAGTTAAATTGGAGAAAAATTAAAATAAGAGAGAGAATATTGTAGATAAGACTCTTCTCTACATTATTCTCTTTCTTACTTTACTACATCTCTACTTTAACTATTTGTTATCATTTTTTTCAAAACGAGTGTAAAAAATGAAATGACTCTACTACTGTGGAACGGAGGGAGTATGTGAATAAATGACCTCTTTGATATCAAGGACCTCCACCAATAAAATGATTGCACTCCTTAGCTACTTTAATCCAAACAACCTTTGGCTAATTTCATCCAAGCAACCACTTACCAAGCGACTAATCCCAAGATAACCACAGAGCAACCATAGTCCGACTATGGAATTTCCTAACATTTCTCTTAGCCGACATGGGGAGGGAGGGATGCTCCCAAAGTAGACATAAACTCTCTAAACTCACTTCTCTCTATTACAAATGAAACAAAAAACCATATTTACAGATGAAAAGTTGAGAGATGATCAAAAGAAAGTCACAATTGGACATTGGAAACGCCTGGCCTAAACAATCTCATCCAAGAAAGTCATAATCACAATTTAACATGCAACCAAAAGTGGATTTTGGGAACGATTTTGCCGGGCCAAGTTGAGCTTTGCTTGGCCCCAGGCTATTCACCCAATAACAAGGATACTTAACAATGGGCACAGACAAGATAAAAATTACTAAAAAAAAAATGCCTATCTTGAGATTACTAGGCAACCAAAAATGATCCTTATAAAAAAAATAATACTTAAACAAAAAACACATATAAATATAACAAATTCCTCTGTCGAACAGGAAGGAAAAGATATTTCAGGACACATTATTGGAATAACTAACTAATCATATTGGTAAATATTGTTTGAAGAAAAACTAAAAGATAACTAGCTACGCTAGAATCAACCGGACGTCTTTATTCCTCTTCTCTTCCATAGTTTTCATGCTCAAGCTTGTGATGAAGTTGAATTATTTAATTGTATAAACATACTACACGCCCATATTCAATATTAAATTAAACTTCAATTGAGCGGAACAAAGCTCTCAAAAAATGGAATCATCATTGGCTCAGTCTTATGATTAGCCTAAGACCAATCGATACCAAGATGCTTCAACTCTCCTGTGGTACGATCAAACATCACTATCTCATTTGTCGAGCTTGCTAAATATAATAGCTTACCATCATGTGAAAACCATAACGGCATCTTCACACCATGAGTATGGAAAACAGATTCTCTAGTCCACGATCCGTCGCTCATAATCCAAAGTTCATATTTCAAAGGTACATCTCGGATTCGATCATCTTTATCATTGAAGCATGCAAGAGCACCTAACAACCCTTTATACTCCATAAGATAATAATAGTTAGGGTAAAGGTGAGGGTCATTAGGTGAGGGTAAAGGTGAGGGTAAACTGGATAAAGTTTCAGTAGAAAAGTCAAACATAAGGATAACACGAGTCTTTTGTCTTAGAATTGCTGTAATATAAAAAACTCCATCTATGCATGCACCAACGGATAGAAAACTAGATTCTAAGTCAGGGCATGGTATTCTCTTCCAGGAATCAAGTTTGAGTGAATACAATTCAATGTGAAGTAAAAACCCTCTTTCATCTTCTATATAAGTCGAAACAAGATTCAGCACTTTGTAATCTTCAAATCTATGGTCAGACCACACTCCATTTGACTCCATACAATAAATGCTGATGCGAGGATCGAATTCCATAAATGGCTTTGGCAATATTTTATACCCTCCCGTTGTTGGATTCCAAAGAACATGACTACCCGATGTTCTATCGTGAAAATGAAACAGACCATTACAACTAGCCCTAGTGAAGTAATATTCTTCTTTAGATAGAAAAGTGGGGATATATATGAAATACTTGGGTGAGAGGGTGCCATCCTCTTCAAGGGAATATGCAACAAAATAATCATTAGGATAAGAATCACAATAATTGACAAAAATGTCAGGCTTAGGCTTAGGGGCAGGGCAGATGTCTAGTTGTAAGGTTGATGTACATTTTGTCTCAGATATGTGAGGATCAGGTTCATAAGAGTAACCTACATAGTAAAAATGGAAACATTATGCATGTAAATTTTCCACATT
Organism: Salvia hispanica; assembly: GCF_023119035.1. Taxonomy (NCBI): domain Eukaryota; kingdom Viridiplantae; phylum Streptophyta; class Magnoliopsida; order Lamiales; family Lamiaceae; genus Salvia; species Salvia hispanica. Next base: position 21,793,779 of record NC_062968.1, on the reverse strand, counting down.
TTTTCCTCTTTAATTTGTTCATAGGAAGATTAAAAAAAAAGAAGAAATACCAATCCAGCGATTTCTATCCAATTGATTTCCATTGTTCCTCCTCAAAGGCGGTGCACCTTCGATTCTCGTATTATCCATTATAACTTCTGCTTCCGCCGTATCAACCATCCCAGCTTCCACCGTATCATTCAACATAGCTTCCACCATATAATAATTCATCATAGCTTCCGACTCTCTAACAAAGTTTAAAAATTTCACGCATTTAAACAAATACTACAAACAAGTCAGATATAGTATTAAAATGAAAATACATGTTTTCTCAACTGCTAATCTGCAGAAATAACTTACAAAGACAAAGCGTCGAGGTCGAGGATAAGGCTGATTTTAGACAAAGTATTGTCTTCATCATCTTCTTGTTTCACCTGATCCTAAGTAGAATCATATAGTAATTAATTACTCACAACTTTAAACAATTTGAATGAAGGATAAGCATAATGAATTGATCAGAATGAGTTGATGAGCATAGTCAAAAGGAAATTTACCTCCTCAAGACATGAAACTCCAAAGATCTCAACCATCTTTGGACATCTCATAGGGCTATTGACACTGAGATACTTCAACTTTCCGGTGGCACAATCAAACAACACTAGCTCATGACGAAGGCTTTCAAAATACAACAGCATACCGTCCTGTGAGAACCATATCGGCCTCTCCATGCCAGGAATATGAAAAACCATCTCATCTCTTGTCCACAATCCATCTCTCATAATCCAAAATTGATACTTCCTAGTCGCATGATCGTCATATTTCCAAGGTACAGAATCTTCATTGTCCGAGAATACAAGAGCACTTAATAACCCTTTATATACTCTACAATGTAACTACGCTCGTGAAACCAACCATCTGGGAAGGGTAATCTGGAAAAAGTTTCAGTAGAAATGTCGAAAGAAAGGATGGCTTCGTACATTGCATGGTAAAAAGTCCCGGACACGCAAGCCGCGCTACTTAGATCACAAGACTGAGTCCAATCTTGTGAACTGCTGTATTCATAATCTTTGCATTCTATTCTCTTCCAAGAATTAGTTTTGAGTGAACACAATTCGATGTGATGAGCGGAATGATCATCATAACTCAATTCGTATTCGAAACGAGTATGAACAAGATTCACCACTTTGCAATCTTGTAATGAATGGTCATACCACATTCCACTTGTTTTATGATAGCAAGCAGTGCAAGGTGGGCGTTCGAACCTGCAAGGTGAGGGTTTCGAATACGGCTTGGGGAGGATCTTATACTCACTAGTCCGATTCGGACCATGATAATCAAATAGAGCATTACAGCTAGTCATAAAGTAGAAATGTTTCATTTGAAAAGAGGAAGGATTTAAGTTATCTTTGTTTGATGTGTTGATGCTTCCATCTTTTTCAAGGTAATATGCACTAAAATCTCCACACTCACACATATCATTCATCATACCTTCCAACTCTTTAACAAAATACTTATTAAAATGTAAAATATGTTTTCGAAATAACGTACCAAGAACTCGAGGCTTTCTTTCTGATATTACGGGAGGGAATACTCTTTAGTTTATGAAAATAAATGAAATTAAATAGGACAATTTTATAAGCACGTACGCCTCAGCTAGAAAAGCAAAACAGAATAAATCAGTCAATCACAACTTATCTTTACCTTAGGATTTTGAACCTATTATATTTGAATAATTAATACAAATATTAACTGAATTTTATCTCAAATTGACCTAATATAATAATTTGAATAATTAATTTTAAAATTACATTATGAGATTTTTGGAAAGTTGTTAAAACATAATAATAGTGATTATATTATTGTGATTCATAATTTAAAAATCACATTAAGATTTTATAAATAATATATTGAATGATGACATTCCTACTATAATTATATAAGTAAAGTTATTTATTATTATGATGATTATAATCAAATACTTTATAATTTAAAAATATGATTATTATAATTAAAATATACTAACAATCCATAATTTTAGACATTAAATATAATTCATAATTAAATAATTTATTATAAATGTGATTATTATATTACATTAAGATTTTCTCGAAAATTGAATACTTGAGTTACTTTTCATTGTTCCACGACTTTTTTACCTCAGTATTTTCCAATATTTCCCAATTGCGTAAAAAATACTATACTACTACTAGATATTTATTGAGATATTAGCCCCTAATGTTATGGAACTTTTAAAAAGTTGAATTTTTCTCACGAACTTTCTATTTGACAAATAATATTACGAACTTTATCCGAGTTTGTTATTTCCCACCAGTGAAAAAATTTCGATTATATTAAGGGATCGAAAAACAATTTTGGAGGGTGTGCTTAAAAAAAAACTATTCTCAAAGATTGAAGAACTTGAAACTATCGACTATGTGGTCGAGAAATTACGAAAAAAAGTCCATATGATATCATGATATTATTTTCCTAAATTTTTTGACCTAATGGAAAATAACAAACTCAGATAAAACTCGTGATATTATTTGCCAAGTTAAAAGTTTGCGGGAAAAACTCAATTTATTGAAAATTTCACGATTATTAGCTGTCAATATCCCTTGTCAATTTATAGTGTCCCGTTAATTAATTTTTAGCAAATGGACGGAATCTTAGTGAAAATGCCTGTTGGAAAAGATTCATTAATCATGAATTGCCTCTTAATTTCAAATCACTAGTAGATAGTATAGCTGCATGCCTATATGGCTATATATTTGCGTAACGAGAAATTGAAAACTCCAATATGTAGGAGTATTTGTTTAATACTACTATAAGTTCTAAAAACATAGGCTTCAGTTTTATAGTAGTAGTTAATTGTACTCCCTCTATTCGCATAAAATAATCTTATTTAGAGTGTCCACATAAAAAAGTCTCATTTTAAAAATAAAAACTTCTTTTCCCATTTTATCTATTTTTTCTCATCATCTCTTTTACTTTTTCTCCTCTATCTCTTATTTTACCTATGTTTTCTCATCATCTCTCTTATTTTACCTACGTTTTCTCATCATCTCTCTTATTTTATCATTTTATCATTTAATCATTAAAACTCGTGTTTTCCATAAATAGAACTATTTTTTGGTAGCTATGTTTCGCCTAGATAAGAGAGTAATTGTGTGTTTGGTAGTTATATTACCAAACATAATAGCTCGTGTTTTATATCCGGCCCGCACAAAGCCCAACCAAAATCCTATGTTTTAATCATATTTGTAACTACCCAAAATCCTATGTTATTTATCATGTAAGCCTAGTTAATTTAGCAAAATACAATTATACCCATCAAAATTCCTATCCCTAAATAAAAAAGAACGCATACACAATTCTCTTCTTCACAACAATAGCAATAGAGAGCTCTTCCTAAATTCTCTCAATCTGGCTCCCTCCATTGCTTCCGACGTCTCGAAACCTTCCGGCGACTCCATCTCTCCAGACGATTTTGTTTATGAATCAGAGCCAAAAAAAAATGCAATTCTGTCATTTGTTGTATCTTGATATCGTCAAAACAATTGTATCTCATCAGTAATCGATCAACATTTGGGGTCAGAGAAGAAGCCATTGATGGATGGCATGATCTCGGGGGACTTGTTACGGACATACTTCCTAAGAGCATGTTGAGAGTACTTATCTCCTTCCACATGATTATCCAAAATACCAGCAGCTCTGTTTTCCTTATTCACCCTGACTTCAGGATTCGTGCAGATGTTACGAACCAATTGCATTCCGCAGATGCCCACCGCCACTCCGACGGATACACCTCGGGCCTGAGCCATCTCTTGAGAGCTGCAGATGAAACCATTACGATTCAAGATACAAAATCCGAAAAATTAGAGCGATCTATTCGTTTCCGGCTATGTTGCATTTGTACTCCGTGTCACAGTTATTTCAGCAGGAATTTGAGTTTTCTCATTCACATTTTGTGCCGTAATTGACAGTAACTGAACGGTTTGAGTACTGAAGATGAAGCCTAGCTTATGTAAAAACTCTTCACTTGGGTCGGTTTTAGAAGAAATAATGCATCAAAACGTGATTGACAATGGATGTGGAAGCAATCTATAAAATTGCTTAGGGGAGCATTAAATCTGACAATTGAAAAACGAAATAAGCCATACTTGTTTTAGGGCAAAATGAGGATAGTTTAGTAGTGACTTAAATTAATGAGGATAATTTTAGTAATCATAAGTTGCAATTGTTTTATGACTCAGATAACCAATTGTTTTACTACTTCTAAGTTGCAATTTATAAAATTGGCCAACGTAGTTCAAATTGCCAAATAATGGTCATCGACACATCCACTAGAGAAAGCTAATAAGTTGGAAGTCAATTGAGAGAAAAACATAAACATAGAGTAATGAGTTTTGCTAGGTAAGCGCAGTCAAACATATGCGAACAAATTAAGCGCCGTTTCTGTTATTCCACATGTGCAATGCCAAATCTCTTCTCTTGTTAGTCCATGCATCTGTAGGCTCAATGTTGTCGACATAACTGGGGTTCTCCCAAGGCTCTTCACTTCCTACATTTTCCCCTAGCTCAGTTTCGAGTGCATTCTCGATTGGGTCGTCGTCCATTTCATGCCTGATAAAGTTGTGAAGTATGAAGCAGCAAGTGATTAGCCTCACTTGAACCTGTAGCGGGTAGAAGCTAGGACTCCTTAGTATTCCCCAACGCATCTTCAAGACGACAAAGGCCCGTTCAATGACATTGCGCGCTTTGGTGTGTCTCATATTGAAAATCTCCTCTAGATTTTGAGGCACGTGCGCATTAGGTCCCCACTCTTTGAGATGGTAACGCACCCCTTTGTAAGGTGTCAGGAAACCCTCGTTGTTAGCGTATGCATTGTCGCATAGATAGTATGTGTTTGCAAATATTCTAGGAAGTAAAGGTTATGTCATAATTGGTAAGGTGTAGCAAGTTCTTTATAGTTCAGACTGTAACCTCTAGGGACGCGCAGTCCATATGGCCTTGAGACTGCATCACGGAGAACTCTCGAATCTCCAGCCGACCCTTCCCAGCCAGGTAGTACATATGTGAACCTTAAAAATCTGTCACAAGTCGCAAGAACATTGGTTGATATTTGTCCTTTCCGAGAACGGTACCTTGGTTGGTCCTGAATAGGCACCCGCACGTTGATGTACGTCCCATCTAATGCTCCTACGGCACCCTACTCACAAAATGATTGCATATTATTTGAATCAGCAAATTCAGTTGGTGGTGCGTAGCAGCAGAAACAACAAGTACACAACTATGAAGTCCTCAACAACACTTGAGTTAAACTTAATTGAAGGAATACACAAACACAAAATCACTTACTCGTTGCAATATGAACACAGATGCAGATAGAGTAAGGTGGCAATTGCAAGACGTAATTACTAACCTTAAACCACTTCCAACGATGGTCGGTGCAATTATCCAGGACAGGTTCGGGCTGCACAAATAAGATCTCGTGGAGTCGCAGTACACCACCTAGAACGTTATGCATATAACGAGACACCGTATGAGAGGATCTTGTGAAATCATACCCAATAACTCTAGTTTTCTTGTGATGGGATAAGATGCATAAGAACATAGCCACTTGTTCCTCCACTTTTATGTACTGTGAGTCGGTCAGGCCGCTGTATTGTCGGAGAACTCGGCACAAGCGACCGAATGTATTCCTATTCATGCGCAAGTTGTTAAAACAATCTCGGTCCGAAACTCGTGTAAGTCTATCCATGTTCTTGATTTGAGCAGGAATTCTCGAAACAAGCACATATCTCCCCCTCAACTGACGAACGTGTCTTTGCCTTCATGGTGGAATGAAGAGGGATACAACCAAACTTAGTAGAAGCATGTTCATCTGATGTGATCGCATGATTTCCTCTAAAATGAGCAATAACTCAGTACATGCTATGCGACGACGCCTCAACTGCAAACATGATATTGAATTTCAGTACTTCATAGAATAACAAGTTGGGAACAAAGCAAATTAAGTTTTTTCAACTAATTTACAAATTACACAAAATATCACCCCTTTGTCAATATGATTGTGTACTTGAACAACAAAGCATACGAATTGTAGAATGGTCCTGTCTCTTAATAATGACACGCCTAAACATTTGAAATCATGATGCGAGATTTGATATATTCTCAATTGTCGATCCTGAACCCACTGCAGCAATCGAAATTTTTGAAACAATTCATGGGTAAGACATCCCTCGGCGATTTAGGGATAAATGGGTTGGAAAATCATGATTTGAAAATAGCTTGCACAATAATTTTTGCGACCCTAACACATTCAGTAGAGCACAACGAAATTGGGACTACAATGGATTCAAGAAATTGGAACACACCACAAATGGGGCGTTTGTTTTTTAAATAAAATTAGTCGCATTTTCAAAAAAATTTAAAACGTCAAACAATCGGAGATTGGTAGGATGAGGGAGTTAC
>NC_062968.1:21616226-21787226 GCF_023119035.1 Salvia hispanica | reverse complement strand
GTTGGCCGTCTTGTTATCATTGTTCTAGATGCTCTGAGGTTAACACTTTTTGCAATTGCTCGCCGGGATTGCTTTATTCTCTATCTGTTTGGTTTTTTTGCCTCTTTTTGTTTCCTAGTGTTTATGGGGCGTTCTTGTTGTAGGTTTGATTTTGTCGCTCCCAGCACATTTTTCGCAGGTATGCTGTCTATTGCATTAGTATAATTTGCATTCTTTTTGCTTGCTTATTGCATTCTTGCAGATATTATTGGCAAAGTCTTGTGCTCGCTTAACCTAGGAATTGTATTTGTGTTTTCTAGAGAAAAAGCCATGGATGGATAAGTTACAAGTGATGCATGACCTTGCTGCTCGGAATCAATCATCGACAAGAATTTTCAAAGCTATAGCTGACCCCCCTACCACCAGCCTGCAGCGTCTAAAGGTGAATACTTGGTATTTTCTTTTGCACTAAGAATAATAAGAGGTGCATACATGTTATGTGGCTAAACCATCTTAATCTCGTATGATCAATCAAATACATCAGGCTCTGTAACCTATGTACTTTATTGGCTTATGACGTTGTGTCTTTGTTGTCAGTGGGAGAATGGTAGTTGCTCTTAATATAGACTGATTCATCAAGTTACTATCTAGGATATTCTGCAAAACTTCAATTTAATACTCCATTGTCACGCCCCAAATTTTTGTGCAGTAAATGAATTGGGAATGAGTGCTCTTGTTGTTTGTAAAATTTTCTTAGCAAAAACATGTATAGGCTTAGTCATAGAAGGGCGTGGGTTCATACAACCTTGGGAAAAGTTTACAGCACTTGGTTTTTACTTTTTTTTTCCTGAGTGTTGAGAATATCATTTTTGGTCTCCTGTTGCATCGTCTATTAGAAGATCTAAGAAAATCTCGCTGCTTTTGATAGTTTACTACAAAAGTAAGCATGGCGTCTTCAACATATTACTCAAGCTAGAGCTTCTGCCCAAGTCATGAGAGCTGTAGTAGGTGTATGCCATGCATATAGGTAGATTAGTTTCTTACCTTCTTCATTTCATGCAAGTGTGCAACTATATTTAATCAAACAATGCCGAAATTGTTCTTTTGGATTATGGTGCGTTCTATGAGAATATGTAATGTTCTTTCCAGTGCATGTACATCCATATTTTCATGAATTACAAAATTTCCACATCAACCAGTTCTGTGGGTTAAGAACCTCCTGATTCATACATTAATGGGTGAAAACAATATTATTAGATATGCATCACAACTAACTTAGATGATGTAATCTTCATAGTTCATAGAACTTCATACTATAATTGTTAATGTTTTCATATCCAGGGCTTGACTACTGGTGGACTTCCCACATTTATTGATGTGGGGAACAGTTTCGGTGCTCCGGCAATTCTTGAAGATAACTTGATACACCAGGTCTGATTTGTATCCGATACTCAAACACTGAACATTTCTAATATATAGTACTACTATTTCTTTTCATTTTTTACTTGCACATTTTAACACTCTATTTTTCTTATAGTTAGTTCAAAGTGGGAAGCGGGTGCTGATGATGGGGGATGATACATGGGTGCAATTATTTCCAGATCATTTTGCCACATCTTATCCATTTCCATCTTTTAATGTCAAAGACCTTGATACGGTAATGTTATTTTTTATGATCATTAGATATACTTGTTTCTGTAATTAGAATTTTATGTGAATTTTGGTTAAAAATAAGAAACAATGCTGCCACAAATACTTATGAAATTGATAGCGAATGAATAATAAGAATTTTGTAGAAGCTTTTTCTTGCCTACACACTGCTTGCAAAGTCAAACTCAACAAGGGTCCTAGGAAAATTCTCCCTTTATCGGGTGCGAAATATTTATTCGACCAACAGTTTTGAGTCATGCAAGAGCCAAAGGCTAAAACAGCCCTCGCTGCGCCCAACACTCGATGAGAGCATACATTTTGTCTGCAATAAATCTATGTTAATTTTGATTATGTATATTTATTTGGTTCTTTATATCTTTAATTCTTCATTACTTTTCATTTGTCAGGTTGACAATGGGTGCATTGCGAATTTATTCCCTGCCCTGGACAAAGGAGATTGGGATGTGCTAATAGCACATTTTCTCGGTGTGGTGAGCCTAGCCGTATTGTAGTTGCATTAACAGAGTTTGTAGCATTCTTTGGTAAATGATGATATTGGCATACTGCTAATTATGGCTGATGCAATTGTAGTTGTCTAGTTGGCCATTTGGTTCTGATGAAATTCCATCTTTTGCACTCACAATCTGTTTCTTAGCTTCCAAGTTCTATCAACTGCAATTCCATCTGATGCACTTATATTTGATCACTTCCATTATTCCCAAACCTTGTGGGCTTCATTGCATCTTCTCTCTCTCTCTCTCACCCCCTCCCCCCCATATATCCTCCCACCATGCACTTATATATGATACCTTATATAAAAGCCATGATACAGGATCATGCTGGGCATATATTTGGTGTTGACTCTACCCCGATGATAGAAAAATTGGAGCAATACAATGAAGTTATAGAGGTACTTCAATTATTAATTTTCTGTTACATAGCAGCTAAAATCAAGTAGAAATGCCAATCATAAAAAAACCTATTTTCCCAGTGCAAGTTATAGAAAGTCTTGTGACAGTATTTTCCTGGAAAAATTATTCACATCTATTTTAACCATGAAATGACATTTAATTAATGCCCCAGAAAGTTGTAGGAGCACTGGAGAGGCAAAGCGGACCTGGTGGTTTGCATGAAAATACAATGCTTCTTGTCATGGGAGATCATGGGCAGACACTCAATGGCGACCATGGGGGAGGCACTGCTGAGGAGGTGCTGTCTCTCTTTAGTTTCTCCAAGGACCTGTGCTTACTGCTCAGTACTAATACCAGCAATATCCTATGCAGGTTGAAACAGCAATTTTTGCATTAACTTCGAAGAATCCTAATACACTACTTGCTGCAGCTGAAAGTTCTTCTTGCCAATTGGATGTGGTATGCCTAATCCTGCAGACCATAGCAATACTTTTGTATATGAAGAAAGTTTAGTGATCAGGAAATATAGTTGTACAGGATAAGAAATAATCTTGTAGGAAGAAATCTAAAGAAGTTGCAAGAGTTAAAACTCAGTTTACATAATTGTGATCCTTCCTTTTACAAAAGTTAAGTTTCTTGGTGAACCCTTGACCAATTTTCTTTGAATATATCCTTTCCTTTTTGCCTTTGAAATTTATCACTCTCCAAGTCTTAAAAACAGAAACAAAAATTCTACACTGACTACTCAAATAGAAATGAATAGGATAGCATGATGTGGCTCTCCTCACGGACATCTTGATGAGTTTCAGTAAGTTTTGTTGGCCGATACCAGTATGAACATGTAATATAGCTTAAAGCATGGTTAATAAAGATGATTAGAAATCCAAAAGTTTGCTTTCAATTCTGTTGCTCCTGATAACAAATTCGAATATAGATTCATGCCAGTGCAAATGCATAAATTTTCCCGATGCCATTCTACTTAATTTTAAAATAAAGGGCATCATGCTATCTTTTTCTAATATCATTTTAGTACATTTACTCCTCTAATGATCAATATAATATTCAGTTCTTCCTTTAATGCTGTCTGTTTTAATCTACAGCACGGAAGGCAAGTTTGCACTAGCTCAATTCAACAGGTCTGTCAATTAAACTAATCTCAGGATGCTGGTGAGCTCAGTAATAACTTTGTCCAAATAAATGAACTTATTTTGGCCTGTCTTTCCAGCTAGATTTTGCTGCAACTGTCTCTGCTCTGCTTGGTCTTCCATATCCTTTTGGAAGGTAACTGATACCAGAATCCTCTCAAATCTTGTTCGTTTTCTTCTTTGCGTTTATCCCCCCGCACTTTATTTGGTACAAAGATAATGTAATGCTTGTGATACCTATTTCAGAAAAATTCAATACACTTCATGGCATGTCTTTCTGGAATATTGTAGTTCTTCATTTCCCCTATGTTTGTTCTAATTAATTAAATATAATTCCAAAAAAAATCTGATAAGATGACATATTTTCAGTATTGGGAAAGTTAACTCTGAACTCTATTCCTTGGCTGGTGGTACATGGAACCAAGAAGAGTCTATTACTGGTGATGATGGAAATCCATCAGAAGTTCAAAGTTGGATGCTGAACTATGTGAATGCCCTTTGTATTAATTCCTGGCAGGTACATCTTTCCTCATCTTTATACCACTTTTGGCATACAGGCCTGGCACCTTATATATTTCCTAGGTGATACTTGGTTGCTTGGGTTTTCTTTCGTTTTCCTTAACAAATAAAACCATCCCTGGTGGTTTTTATTCTTCATAATATGGTACATAATTATGCTTCCCATGGTTCGCCATGCAGTAGGGTAGCAGTGTGGTTCAAGTTCACCCTAATCCCTATGCATAGTTTTGTTATGGAAATTTCAACGTTTAAAATTGTGAAAGGGGCTCATATACACCACTAACATTTCCTCTTAGGATGAAGTAGCCCCCTAAAGTATTTCTATGTAGTATGTACAAATAAGCCATTGATGTGCTTCCGGAAAGCAGCATTATATATTTGTTTACTCTTTTCTTTCATAAAGAATAGATTGCTGCCACCCTCTTTTGTGACTCAGGGTTTGCTTATGCAGGTGAAGAAATATATTGATGTCTACTCATCTTTGTCATTAATTGGATTTTCGGATAAAGACTTGCTGCATGTATCGGAGTTGTATTCAAGGGCTCAGGAGCTTTGGTCAATCACTTCAAGAAATATATCAGGGGCTTTTGTGTCACTGCCTATAGTCAGAAGGCAACTTGATGCATATTCTATGTTTCTGGAAAGTGTTGCTGCACTGGCTCGATCAAACTGGACTGAGTTTAATTTGAAGATTATGGGAATAGGCTTTTGCATGATGTTAAGTTCACTTTATCTGAATGTGTTTCTCATCAGGAGGCTGGACAAATTATGTGGGCTCCAGTCTTTTTTCTCTGGCTATTTAAAGAATATTTTGGGGGTGAATCTTGCTTGTATTGTAATTCTGATACGTGCATGGAGTTTCCTTTCTAACAGTTTTATTCGTAAGCACCGTATCTTATTCTGATAATACTATGTAATATGGCTTTCTCTTCATTCATTTTGCTATTTGTCTCATTCCTTATTACTTTGATGCAGTTGAAGAAGGGCGAGTGGCAAGTTTTCTCTTGGCAACAACTGCGATACTTCAACTACGCCATGCTATAATGAAGAAGATGATGCTACTTGAAGTAGGCTTCTGTCATCGTTTTTCCTTTGGTGACTTTGCTAATACACAATAATTTTGATGTTTTTTTCCCATGTTGTAAACCGATATCAACAATATCTTGCTGTTTGCTAAATTTGTGTTGCAACCTGCAGGCACTTGTGCTTTGTCTTTTGGTTCCTTTTCTCAGAATCAGTATTGAATTAGGCCAGTTGAAGCAGGCGGTGAACTCATTGTTCTTGAAGGTTGATTCGTCAAACATGATGGGAATTGTCAATGATTCTGAGCTCTGGATGTATGTTGCTGAAGTTCTTCCAGAGTTAGCGCTTCTTATCGTTGCATATCTACTGTACAAGAGCATCACTTCTTGTTCTTCTCAGGGCATTTCGAAGTATGTTATTGCAGGAACTCTATTTAACTATATGCTCATACTCTTAAACTGGGTCTCAGAGAGTAGTTTACTCAGTCCAAACCTTTCACTTTGGCTATTAAAAGGAAACCTAATTCCTCAAGTGATTTATGTTTCTGGACTTCTACAACTCTCATTATTGGTCATAGGTCAACTGATTGATAGGGGGAGAACCTCAAACTTGGAAGAAAGTACAGTTGTTAAAGCATTGGCCTTGATATCTGCATGTAGTTCAACCACAATTTTGTTGTCTGGAAAACAGGGCCCACTTGCATTATTGGCTTTGCTGATTGGAGGTTCTTGCTCTACCACATTTTTTAGTTCATAGTGTATAATATTATTTCAGTGCGTTAGTTTCTTCAGTACTTAATATTAAGCCGATGGTAAATTAGAAGTTACCTCCGTGACTTAAAATGTTTTCTTTGGCTCATTCTCCACAGGTTGGTGCCTAAAAAGACTAATGGCATTGGAACAGAACACCGAAAATGAATCTTCTGGGTCTTCACTCTTTTATACCCTTCCAGTAACCCAATGGAGCCTTCTGGCTGTGTGCATGTTTTTCAGTACTGGTCATTGGTAAGATGCTTTGTGCTTCTCCTATGTTTTGAGTATATTGTGATAATATGCAACATTGTGTGATTGTGGTTTAGATTGTTGTCAAAGGCTTCACTTAGTATGGGGCATAACTAATTTTTTTGCTTTCATTATTTTAGGTGTGCTTTTGACGGCCTCAGATATGCGGCTGCATTTATTGGGTGAGAAGACACGTTTTCCTTTTCGTTTAAATGCCAATTAGTAGTTTATTTTCTTGTATGTTGCCAGTAAAGGCTTGGCTGCAGACTGATCTTACTAGTTACTTATGTGGGTGTCTTGCTTTCTCCTTCAACCAATATTGTCAATGCATCTGAGCTTCATCTATTTCATTTTCAGATTTGATGAATTCAACCTTATTCGGCAAGCAATCCTTCTCACAATCGACACATTTGGGTTTTCACACATTCTTCCTATATTGGGACTTCCACTCGTTGCACGCGGTTATTTGCTGAAGCAGAGCAAACAAGTATACTCTATTAGAATATGCCAAGTAAGTTTCATATTCAAATGCTCTGATGGAACTTGAGCTGTAAATTATAGTACTACTATAATTCTTTTATTTTCTTCAGGTGTATTTGATGTATGGACTCATCACAGCCATAGCAACCACATTCACAATGCTATGCGTCACAATACAAAGGCGGCATCTCATGGTATCCTCATATTTTGAGTTTTACTTGCAGTTAACCCAACTCCGTATTATTCACCCTTACATTGTGATACCACTATATATCATTCATTGCAGGTCTGGGGATTATTTGCTCCAAAATTTGTGTTTGATGTGGTTGGCCTTCTTCTTGGAGACTTGCTGATATTTTTGTCAGCTCTGTATTATACTTCATGAATACCTTCTGCGAAAACCGTTACCCTTTTCCAGTTTTCCCCATTCTTGGAGATCTGCAAGGGTTACCTCCACACCTACTGGGTTGAAGGGGATGATTTCAAAACATTTGATGACTACACTTTAACACCGGAATCTTTCTCAATGAGCTGATTTATCTGTCAACTTTTTGCAGTTTAGGGTTGTAGGTTGATGGACTGAATGTATACATAGTGATGTATATCGTTTTACTTTAGAGCATCAGAGCAAATTTGTTCAGAAACTTTGTAACCTTTTGACGTAGATTGATAGTTGCAGATTATTTTCTGAAAACGTCACTCTTTTTTTACTGTGATTGAACCTTTTAGATCCACATGGACTTGGTTCTAATGAATTGGAAAGCTGCAATTTAAAATTAGTTTATGTATTGCTTGTTTATAGTAGTAGTACCTAATATTTTGTAGATGCTTAGCTTGTTACAATTAAAGAAAATAAAATGCTACTCCCTTTGTCTCTCAAAGTTTGTCCCATTTTACCATTTTCGTCTGTTCCACAAAATTTGTCTCACTTGGAATCTTAACAAAAATAGACATTAAATACACCCTCAATATCCTCAACGTGGTACACCCTCAATATCTTCAACGTGGGACTCTTAATCAATAATTTTGGTTGGGATATTTACCAGCCTTGCTACACATTACGATTTCAAATATTTTATAATCTTCATTTCGTAATATAAAGTTCCACTTTGACTGTTCAATTTTTTAAAAAAAATATGAAGAAAAGTAAACTGATAAAATTTGGATTTAAGTTGTATCTATAGTTTTATTTTATTTTATAATAACAAGCGAGTTAGAATTATTTAGTAAAGTATGTGGCACCATTTATCAAAAATTAAAGAATGATACTATGAGACATGGGCCTTTTATAAATTTTGATTAATTTGATCCATGCAGCAGGCCCAGTTAAAGAGGCCCATAAAAAATCTGAATATTTTTGAAGAGTTATATAAACTCCGCCGTCAATTTCTTCCATTCATCGTAAAATCGAAGAAAAAATCCAAGATTTTCTGCGTAGAGCTGAGTGCAGTCGATAATCATGAAGTTAGATGTGAATGCATTGAGGTATCTGACCAAGGATGATTTTAGGGTTCTTACCGCCGTCGAGATGGGGATGCGCAATGTTTGTTTCTCTTCTCCCACCAATTCCAATTATTTCTTCTTTTTTATCCAAATTAATCACCTTTTATTTGATTTCAGCATGAAATTGTACCGGCGGAGTTGATCGGCCGAATCGCGTCGCTCAAGTAAGTTACTTTTTACTCGATATTTGAAGTCGCCTTTTTTTATTATTCTGCTGTTTGATTAATTGTGTTTCTGTGTATGTTGGTGCTTAGACATGGCGGAACCTATAAAGTATTGAAGAATTTGCTCAAGCACAAGTTGGTGCATCACGACTCTTCAAAGTGTATGTTTGTGAAAAGCTCATTGTTTTTGTAATCTGTATCTTAACATTTGATATTTGGTTTATTGATCAAACTATTGTTATGAATTTGGTGTAGATGATGGTTCATTTGATATTTGGTTTATTGATCAAATACATTGTTATGAATTTCGTGCAGATGATGGTTTCCGGCTAACATACTTGGGCTACGACTTTCTCGCCATCAAGACATTGGTGAACCGTGGAGTTTTTGCTTCGGTTGGTCGTCAAATTGGCGTGGGGAAGGAGTCTGGTATAGATGCCTTGCACCTGTTGAAGCTTTACTATGTTTTTGTTATTGATTATAGTTATTTCTCTTTTCAAGATATATTTGAGGTTGCTACCGAAGATGGCACAGTTCTTGCTATGAAGTTACACAGGCTTGGTAGGGTTTCATTTAGAGCAGTCAAGTCTAAACGAGACTATTTGAGGCATCGTAGAAGCTTTAACTGGCTCTACTTGTCTCGACTTGCTGCACTCAAGGAATTTGCCTTTATGAAGGTCTGGTTATACCTCTCTCTTCTGAATATTTTGGATAGATTAATTTTTGTTGGTGAAGTTAAATGAATCTTTCACATCATAATGGCAGGCTTTGGAAGAACATGGTTTTCCTGTTCCAAATGCAGTGGATTGCAATCGGCATTGTGTTATCATGTCACTTGTCCAAGGCTACCCGCTGTAAGTGTTTAAGCTGTGTGTGGTAATGTATTCCTCTGGGTCAGTACAATGTAATAGATTTTGCTGCTCTTGGTCATGGCTTAAAACTGACTTTCCAGGTCGTTGTAAGGAAAATCATAAGAGAAATGTATACCTATTAAGACTCCAACTGCAATATTGGTTTAGGCTACTTTGAATCTTCTTGTGGGATGGACTGGGATTGCGTCTAATCATCCTGTTTTGTTCAGTGTGCAAGTTAAGGAGTTGCCAAACCCTGACACGATCTTTGAAACAATTCTTGGTCTTGTTGTTCGCCTGGCTGAGCATGGGCTCATTCACTGTGATTTCAATGAATTTAATATCATGGTAAGCTATTTTTATTATGATTTCATGGTCACATTGTTGTGTTTAATTGAATATTTTTATCCAGTGCATGTTGTTTTCTGCAACTTCTGATTGTCTTAGTAGCTAAAAGTGTCTCTTGTTATTGATGTTCTACACATTTTTTCATCCACCATTTACAGTTCATTATTTTCATTTGTAGATTGATGATGATGAGAAGGTGACTATGATTGATTTTCCACAAATGATTTCGGTTTCTCATCGAAATGCACAGATGTATGTGCTGCCAACCCATTATGACAAACAATGTATCTCAGAGATTTTAGTAAGGATCATATTCGAGATTCTAATTTCTTTTTTGTTTTAGGTATTTTGACCGCGATATTGAGTGCATCTTCAAGTTTTTCCGGAAAAGGTAAGTGGTTAAGAAACAAATTGCTATGCTGTAAAATGAAAAAGGAGCTAGTGATGTCTCTACAACTTTTACCCATGCTCTTAAATCTAGGTCTAATAATACTTGCATATGCTCCCTTTTGGTGTATCCAATAGGTTTCACCTCTCTTTTGATGAAAAAGAAGTTGAAAGTGATGGTTCAGATTCAGAACAAAATGGAAATTGTCGGCCTCGGTTTTCGGACATAAATAAAGTTTCTGGTTGTCTGGACAAGGAACTTGAAGCAAGTGGTTTCACTAGGAAAGATCAAGATGATATGGATAAGGTACTTCCTTGAGTCTTTCCTCTGGCAAGCTTCTTTTGACAAAATGCTTTCCACTGCAAAACTACTAATATCTATCAATGTACAATTGACACGTTTAATGGAATATTGTGTTATTTCTTCAAATTCTGACTCTGTTTTGGTGGTGTTCATTCCTCAGTTTGTTGAGGGGGATGTAGAGGAAGATCTGGGATCTGATTCCGGAGAAGGTGACGATGAAGATGATACTGCTTGCCCGATAAATGATGCAACCCTAGATGGTCTCGAATCCTTGAGTTTGATTAGAGAGGTGCGTTTGCATTTTGGGTTTAACTTAAGCTCATAATTGTGTGTTGGCCTCTTGAATGTTAAAATCTCTCCTTGCAGGAAGGAGATTACTTACAAGAAGGTGATTCGGAAGCCAATCAAAATATCGTGCAACAACCTTCCATCGAAGCTAGCCAAAGTGGGGAGATAGCCTTAGAAGATGGACAGGTTGAGCACGGTGATGATTCAGCAGATGATAATTCTGGTACAGAAGAGGAGCAAGATGACGACCCTGAACTTGAAAAGCGTCTGACCAAGCAAAGACAACGTGCCATCCAGGCTGCCCGTGGAAGGAGGAAAGGTATAACCTCTAGAAACAGTTACAAGGACAAAGGTGGGAAGTCCTCTCATAATTCAAAGATCCAAAAACAATTAGGCAGCTGGTGAGGAATGGCCATCATATTGTATCCTGTTGTGAAATGATTCGGAGGCATCACTACATACGAGCAGCTCGGATTCGTGACCATAGTTACGCTTATATTTTTCCCTCCAGCAACTACTTGTAATGTATCTGTCAACTATCATAAATTTTGATCGCTGTTTTTGTTTAATGTAGTACTATTATCAATGCTGTGATTGTGTATCGCCAAGTTGAATGGGGTGAGCTGTTGATACTAACCAAATTGTACGAGTTTGAATCTCTTAAAATTGTTGAATCCAAACACAATCTTGGACATATATCCAATGTTTGATTTCCGGTGTTGCCCCATTATTGTGCAAGTGGACTCTGCATCGATTATCAGAATCCCTGTTCTTAGCCTTTTAAGCTCAACCAACCAGCCCGGCTTGAACACGATATTTGAATCTCACCTTGTTGAACGAACCCCCCTTCGATAGTCCACAAATCTCCCAACTTACTGAGTTACCCTCGCAAACACAGAGACGGAGGTGCAATTCGTGTGCGCGAATTAAAATACTACCTGAAGTGGCGAGATTTTCTGTTTGCCAGTGGTTGTCTTCTTCATAGAGCTAGGAAAAGAAAGAGGAAATACAGCCTCCTAGTTTTAGGAGTCAAATTATTTCTCTAATTTAATAAATTGAGAACAAAATTGCATATCGTATTTCCTTATATTTAAACCAAAAACTAAAATTTAATAACTGAAAATCAAATTACTTTCTCATGTAACAAAATCTTACACTGAAATCACTATGGAATAACAATAATGTAAGGTGCTCAAACTGTAATCAAATCACTATTGTATAACCTATGCGCAAAATACATAAATACTTGTAGACCAAAAAACTGAGTGTAGTTACACTCATTTTGCTTGTGAAAAACCAAATTCTTTGTACCTAACTCTCATCTGTAACAGGTTGTGTGTTGCATCACAAGCAGCAGACTATCTCGGGCAGGAAGTTCGACTTAAAAATAGAAAAACTTCTCCAACATCATCTCTCGTCTTCCCAGTAGAGGAAGGAATGGCAAACTGCATCATGGCGTGCAAATCACGCACACAAAGCAACAGCAGCATCAGGAGCTGGTGCAGCATGCTCACGTCTAGATTCCACAAACTTTTGGCGAAACTCCTCAAATGTTCCTTCCCTGATCGTGTCTCTTATCTTGCGAAAGAATCCTATATAGTGGTGAGTGTTGTGACTGCAAACAAAAAAACGAGATAGACCTGAATTAGGCAAATTAACAAGTATGCAAACTGCAATGGGGTTAGAGGAAATAACTTCATACATTTCTAGTAGAATTTGTGCCAACATTTCATGAACGTTAAACAAGTGGTTTATATACGCCTTTGTATGATTCTGACACGTGTAGCACTTGCATCCCTCTAGAATTTGTGATGTGTCTTTCCTGCATAGTTAAATTTCGAATACGATGAAGAACGAAAGTATTATCAAAACAAATGACGAAGAACTCATAACAAGAAGATAACAGAGTATTGAATATGCACAGAGAAAAATATTGCAAATTATTTCAGGGAACAAAAATGACATAGAGAAGATCAAGACTGGTATTTTGGTTATCAAATAACATGATATACATAAGTTTGATAAAAAAAGTATCCTAATTAAGCACAAAACAGACCTGAACCAACTCGTCTACCAATCATTTCATCATGCAACAAATGTTGAACACGGTGAGGTTACTTAAGAAATCATGAGACCAGAACAATAACCTGTAAATAGTTGCCTTCAAGTTGATCTTCGTACCATCATCTCTGACGGTGTCACTCAGCTGATCAACGGAACCATGTCTCTCAATTTCCTCTGAAGGAAATGTAAGTGCAAAGCCTCCAATTGTAAGATGGTATATATAACTGCCAAACATCGCTATCATTATTACAAAATTTCTACATAAATGTACTCCTATTTCTTTTAAAAACTTCAGGGGGGCAGAACAGTAGTAAAGCCGAGCTTGAAAACGTACGTGGAGTTAAAGAGGTCAATGCCAGCAGCAACACCTTGCAAGACCTCCTCTGCAAGATTGGTTACAAAAAGACATTTAATAAGCAAAAGGCATCCGAGCAGTATAGAGATCATAGATGTAAACAGACTTGTTTTGAAGATGAAAATTAATTAGATTTATTGGGTAAAAGTGGCCAAGATTTCTCATGAAGATTCACCTGGAAGTCCAAGACCACTTATCTGGCGAGGCTTATCCTCGGGTAAAGAGTCCTGAAACGTAAAGAAACACCAATAAAATGTAAATGACAACAAACTTGTCCAATACACTCAATTGAAAGCGAAAGGTTTGAATGGCTCAAATGACAAACTTTGGCAATTTTATTTAAACAACACTTCCAGCAAACAAAAATCAAATGTAGATAATAATTTACACTGAAGCAACATAATCCATACAATAACAGCACTGAGAAGAGCGGGGCGTTCATCCATACTCTCTCCAAGACCAAAGCCACCAATGTGAAAACCTGAATAATACAGTAAAAGCTTTCTGAAAATAATTTTCAACCTACACACAACATATATATAGCATAAACAAAATAAAGAAAGAAACCATGCTTCAAGTGTTGTCCATACGAAAATATAAGAGACTTGTAAAATAGACATCTAATTGACCAACAAAATCGTGAAGTAAAAACCAGCCATAAACACCTGAGACATTTCGCCTTGAAACTTCTTGTGCACAGTATATCCGTTCATTGATTTTAGAGCCTCCTACGATGGATCCAAATACAGCTCCGCCTGTCTAAATTTCAGCGATTAATACTTTTAAAAAGTGCATAAAGAAGAAAAGTCTCCATGTGAATAGGTGAGTCAAGCATCATCACAGATGCATGTTTTCGAATTTCTTGAGTGGCCAGGGACTGCATTTTTAACCTCTTTCTAGTAAAGCCAATATTTTTAATACATCACAAGTAGAATATCTCAGTTAAGCACACAGAAGCTGTGATATCCATTGCCAGAGAATAACTATACACATAAACGAAACAAGTTTGGTACGTACATCATTTGTTTTAGCCAACGTCAAGCAGTCGTCAAGCCATCTCATAGTACGCTGAACCGATGCTTTGTTTCTCTTGTCAGTAACCCAAGCAGGGACCTCATCAGCCAATGTCACCCACATATCAGGCTTCATTGAAGTAATCATTTCCATATACTGTCCCGGTTTTATCTGCCAGAATTCAAAGTTGCCAACTGTATCACACACAAGCAATTCAATATGTCTCAGAGAGATCAAAACACAAACTGCAAATTGCTTACAAGAAAGCGGCCGGAAGGAGTCTCAAAGGATGCTCCAATCTTGTTGGAGCTCTGATGATCTGGTACAGATAAGATGGGATCAGCCGGGTTGGCCGCAAACACATGCTCCTTCAAACCAAGCATCTGATGCAGCCCTCCCATCTCGGATACCGCTTTCAACGATATGCCTTCCACACTGAAAAAGTCACAATCCAAATGGCGGAATTAGTATAACCTCCCTTCGTCCCCCAAAAAATAGTCAAACTTTTGCCATTTTTATCTGTCCATCAAAATTAGTAGTTGATTTCTATTTTTGGAAACTTTTTTCACCACACCTCACACTACTCACTAACACAACTTCAGTTTTCTCTTATACTTCACCAATTTCTCATTAAACCCCATGTCGTCACCAAAGTCTCTACTTTTAGGGGACGGGAGGGAAGGAATATAAACTAACCACAACATAAATCATAAAAACACACCAAAAGTTTTACACATTTACTTTTCAGACCAAATATCTACAATTTAAACCCAATTTTTTGCACAATTATTTTCTGATTGTATCGAAAACAGTCTTGGTAATAAAATTAATGAGTACTTATGCAGAAAAAAAAAAGATGAAATAAACATTTTTGCTCAGCTGAGGCATCCAATCCTCTTGATTCACCACTATTTACATGCGAGAGGAAAAACAGAAATATAAATAGAAGGAAGGCAAAGTTAATTAGGGCGTACAAGTGAAGGGGGCTGAATTGGAGGAGGCGGGAATCCGGGGTTGGGAGAGTGGAGAGAAGGTCGGGGGAGATGAAGGCGGGCAAGCCCTTGCGCGTGCTGAGAAGGAGCGCTGGAGTATCCATAGAACAACCGCCCACCTGCAACACGCCGGCGCGAGCGCCGCCCTTGCTCAGTGCCTTCACGCTGAAATTCATCTTTCTTTGATTTTTCCCTCCGTTTGATTTGGCGGGCGGCGCCTTCTTCTGCTTTTATAGGTCTTTTTCTTTTGTTTTTACTTTTGAATTTCTTTTTCGTGTTTTTCTATTTATGCTAATGTTCCACGTATCGAAGAATTCTATATATTGCGAAATTGGGAGTATTTACAAATTTCAGTGCTTGTTTGTCAAATAACTTAATCTGATTATGTGGTTTTTTTCAATTGTAATGACAAAATTTAATACTCCCTCGTCTCCCAAATATTGTCCCATTTTGACCCGATACAGATTTTAAGAAATATAATAAAAAGTTAGTTGAAAGCATTCATGGAATATGAGTCATACTTTTATATATTAATTTTATAATAAAATGTAAGTAGAAATGAGTTAGTGGAATATGAGATCAATTACCAAATGTGATAAAAAGTAAAATGAGATAAATTTTTTGAGACGGATATAAATATTAAAATGGGACAAACTTTCAGGAACGAGTATTCATGATAAGTTTGTACTCCTAGTATCTTCTAAGTACTATATTTAATAGTGTAAATACAATTTGTTTTTTAATAAAAGGCCCGTTCATGAATAGAATATTTCAATTGCAATTATACTCATTAGTCATTCTTCATATATATATTCAAAGAAAAAAAATACTTATTTTTTAGGATTTAAATCAATGAATATACATTATCCTGTACAAAAATCATCTTTATGAAAAAAATACTGTTGTTTGTAGAGATGTGGCGGCGAATGAGGGTTTCACGTCACATTGTGTCAAATATGATAAGGAAAACACTCCGTAATTGAAATGATTTGTGTAGGGAGTAACAAAAAACGGCTTCTTAACAGAATTGAAAAATATATTGCTTATACGTGTGACATTTGAACAATGTCATATAAATTTATAGTATAAGGTTACATGACGAGTTGTGAGTGCCAAAATCCAATTTGAAGACAATAATAGTACATAGCAGAAGAGCCTGAGCTCGGCCAAGAATGATGAATTGCTGTTCGATACATGGAAATCATAGTACTAGTTGAAAATCAAACATATGCATTAAATCATATCAAATGCTGTTGAAAACAGCAAACAGATCACCGTGGACGTAGTCGTTGTCGACCAAACTCACCAAGTAATAGCTGCTCTTCACCTGCGCGCGCACACACAGAAAACACATGTAATGAGTTACATAAACTTGCTACTGCTTTCACGAAAATTGCGAAAACGACATCTAAAACTTGTTACCTCCTCGATCACTTTTCGGGATGGGTCTGCTTCAGGGTAGAGATTGGCCCACACCCTCGACCAGATTTCGAATGCTTCGTCCTTCCACACCACGAAGCTAGCGGGGTCGACAACGGTAGGCTGGATTATCTCCTTTGCGGGGAAGACGCCCCATGTGACCGCGTTCACGTCGTTATTGCTGACATTAGACTTCAAGGTTCCTTCTTTGTTGACAGCCAAGTAGGTAAGACGGGGGAACTGTTTGCATTTTTCAACAAGAGCAGTCAACCTCTCCGGGGAGCAGAAAAATTCTACGTATGCCTTCTGGTATACGTACCCGCCTGGCCCTCCCCATCCTGTATACCAGGTTTATGCAAGGAAATAAATAGCTGTTTCGTACAAGAAACTGAAGTCACAAATCATCTTTCAGTTTTAGTACATGTCTATGTATACATTTACATAGAAAATATTCTCTTACCAACAGTTGGAGAGTCAGACTTAGCTCCGTTAACAGCAGGTTGGCTGTTGATAGTGAGAAAACCTTTCAAGTTAATATTACCCAGATTCTCATTAATGATTTTGGTCTCTGGCTGAAGCCCATCTAGCTCGGACCATGGACTGCTTCTAAGTTTCCCAAGGCAGAAGGACATAAATTTCTGAGGCATTAAAACCATCGTAAGGACTCAATTAATGATTTTCAGAAATTTCAAGTTATTAAAGCTGTAAGGATTATACCTCATAAATATCTTCAACACTTTTCAAAGGACCAGCCCATTCTTCTTGAAGCTTCTTGTCACGGGAGCGTGGTCGCATGAACTGCCAGAAAATTACAAGATTCAAACACAAGAAAACAATAAATAGTATAAGAACTAGGGAAGTATAAGCTATATAAATACTTCCATTATGAAAGTCAGAAGAAATAATTGCAAAAAATTGCATGACCCAGCATCACCAAGATTTAAAGAAAAACGAGAATGCTAAAGTCATAAAAAACACTTGCAAAATTGCATTAACAATGACAACAATGCAATTGACAGAAGCAACAGTGCAAAAGTAGAGAAAGTGTTTGAATGAAAATGCATGCCTGATAATCTGTAAGTGCTCCATATGATGCATTCTGCGAATCTCCCCATCGACCATGTGGGTATTGGTCCCAACCAATAGTTCGGGATATATAGCTCTTAGGACGATTAGCCCTGACATAACAACAAATAATTAAGGTTATATTAACTGGAATGTAGGTAAGAATCTCCAAGCTTATTAACCTTAATAAAAAAACTTCAATTACCAGAAAATTGGGCGAACATCTTCTTTTACCCTGAAAATATTTGTCGGGCGTCTCCATGGTAGAGACCTTGAAATTTTGGACTCCTCAATCAGTCCAAGATTCTGCATTGGAATTTTAGATGAACCACAGATTTTTATTCAACTGTTAAAACAGATCTTAGGTTTCTGAAGCTACAAAACTTATAGAATGTGAATACTGAATACTAACCGCCAATATTGCCAAAGCAGATTTCTCCATGTTTAAGGTATACAGATGCAGAGTTCGGATCCCACTAGCCAGAATCTTCTTGCACATTTCTGTTCCTAGGTGAATACCGTAGGCCCTAACAGCCTCTTCATTGTCCTTGATAGGCTCCAAGGCCTCCATGACCTCAGACGGGATCTAATGTAGGAGATATATATTAGTATAAGTAAATATAATTGATTTAATCTAGAAATGGCATGAGCAGAAGCAAATGCAACAGAACACCCACTAGGGCTATTTGTTAAACATACATGTATCACAATGAATTCTAAATCCGATACTTCAACTACGAGATGCATATCATATTATCTTTAACACAACACTGGACTCATACCTGACCCTACCCATTGCCCATATATTGCATAAATTGAACAAGAAGGGGTTAAAATTCTTCCTGGTGTTCTAAGAGCTTGATCATATATCCGCCACTAGAGTTTGACAACACTACTGATAACAGTTAGGAGAGATGCAAGCAAGAAATTAAAATAGAACAGCAGAAAAGCTTGTAAATAATGTCCATTCTTTTGAGTTTGTTTTGACTAGTATCACATACAAATACAATTGAATCTTAATATTTCCAGTGCTGGTTTGTAATCAGGTCACCGTTCCGTATGAAAAATCACTTCATCGTGCAGAATGGTTTTGCAACCACTTCTTTCCATTTATGCAAAAGTCCATGAAAAACACTAACCAATCTAGTCCATAGTTTATGATTGCATGGTGTTCCATGGTATGTAGACTGATCTTAAGTGTTAAAAAGAACTTACTGTTTTCTAAGAGGTAAAAAATCTTGGTCTCATTCTTTCCTATCCCAAACCACTACTCAGATGCACAAAGGCTACCACAATATGAGGGAGTTATAGAAGACCATATCTAACTGAATTACTGAAAAGATGCAGCAATAACTAAAATATCTTACATACGTGTGCAGTTCGACTCATACCTTAGTTTTGCAAAAACCAGTCATGCGAATGAAGCCCTTGTAATTGTTAATGGGCATAATGCCAGGTACAATCGGACAGGTGATTCCAATTTGACGGCAGTCATTCACAAATTTAAGGAAGATGTCCGTGTCGTAGAAGAGTTGAGTTACAATGACATCAGCTCCAGCATCAACCTGAAGAGGAAAGAGCACCAAAGTGGTGTAACTCCTTGGAGAACTCGTTCATATTGAGTTCAATCAAATATGTAACAATGCAAATTATAACAAATGGTAAACTCAGGGGGAGCAGTAACCTTTTTCTTGAGATAAGCAAGGTCACTCTGATATGCTGCCTCTGGGGCCAATCCGTTCTCAATAATGTCAGGATGCCCCTCTGAACATTTAAGGTGTGCATAAGAACCAACACCAAAACTATGGTCACAAATATGAGCACATTTGCACAAAACTTAATTTCCAACCAGCATACATGAACATGCTAAAAGCAACATATAAAACTAACTCACATAGTCACGCCACCGACAAAAACAGAGTATGCATATAAAAATAAACATTTCTACATACATATACACATATAAGCATGTCAATATATCCAAATCTAACAAAAAAATTCGAACCTGGATAGCCGGCAACAGTAATCCCAAAGTAGTCGCCATACTGTGCACGCATATGCTTGACCTATAAACAAGCCAAAAACAAGCACAAAATCAGCAACTCAGCAGCATCAACACATACATTGCTTACAACATCAAAGTTCAAACGCGATCAAACTTACGAGATCAAGCGCGCACGCAAAGCCTCCCTCGACCTGGACGAACTTATCCTGACCGTGCGGGGGATCGCCGCGGAGGGCAAGCACGTTCTGAATCCCATTCGACTTGATCGTGGTGAGAGCGTGGTCGATCTTCTCGACAGGCATGTTTGTGCAGGTGAGATGCATCATGCTCTCAACACACACCATGTTCTGCATCCGCTTGACGATCTCCAGCGTCAGATCCGCCGTGGATCCGCCGGCGCCCCAGGTGATGTCGCAGAAGGCGGGGTTGTGCGCCACCATCCGCTCCATCTTGTCGAAGAGATTCTCGACGCCGTCCTCCGTCTTCGGCGGGAAGAACTCGAACGAGAACACCACTCGGTCGTCATTCGCCGCAGCCGCCGCCTGGATCTTCTCTATCACCTTCATCTTTGCTGCCTCCAACAAATTGAGCAAAATCCGATTCAAATTATCCGATAAAAATGCAATTTGATGGAAATGCAGATGGAGGAACCAATGCGAGATGCACACAGCAGAACAGATTCTCCGAAAAAGTTGAAAATTGGATCAGATCTGCGAGCAATGTGCGAAATCTCAGTGTGTGAGAATTGGTATTTTAAGGGATGAGTGAAGGTAGGTAAGATAGAGAAGTGTGCTTGGTAAGGGGCAAAATTGTCTATCTCATGATGGGGCCCATGGATTAAGTTGAACAACCGCAGAAATTCGACCACCAACCAACAAAATATGGATGAAATGACGGATTTGTGCCTCCATCTCTTTTGATAGCGGTAATGCTGATTTGACTATTTAATTTTTGCACGAGGCTTGAAATGGAATCGACAAAAAACGATTTTTAAAATTCCAAATCATAGTCGATCTCCAAAATCTCTATGTTTAGAGTATCATTTTAGAATTATAAACCAAAATAATCACTTTTTAACAAAAATATTCCAAAGCAATTATATCTATATACTTTTCCAAAATTTCAAATTTTAGTTATAGGAGTAAAAATTACTAACAATTTTGTTTCATAATTAAAATTATAATATTATTAGTAGAGGAATATGTATAAAATTGTGAATGAATATTAAACCCTATTGTGATATAAATGAAGATAATATAAATCTGGAGTTTTAATTATGTTTGTGACGTGTATTTGTGTAGACCGACGAAAAACAAAGGGTGTCTCTACTGTTTTTAATATTAAGTTATTCATTCTAACTTGAGAATTGAGATTGTTGTTTTATTTTTCTAACATATTAAATTTTTTGGTATATAGAGTAGAGGTGTTAGCACTTACCATGGACCGAGCTAAGAATTTGATGATGTAGGTGGACTACTACTATATGAGTAAATTTTTTGGTGCACTTATAAGGAAATTTGGTAGCAAAATTAAAGATGTAGATAGAAAATTTTTGAAGTGAGGCATCTGCCTGTTGTGGAGCTCAAGAAACGCATCCGACATCCCACAAACGCGTTGGACCCTTAATTGCCGCCCATCGAGACTGGAGCACACCAAATGCGCGCTCCACGTCCTTGCGCGCCGACTCCTATCGTTCCGCAAAGTAGGCCTTCTTTTCATCACTTGTTTGCCTGATCGTCTTCACAAAGACCGGCCACCGAGGGTATATCCCATCCGCCAAGTAGTAGCCCATATCATGCCGGTTGCCGTTGGCCACAAATGAGATGGCTGGACCGACGCCCTGGCACTTCTCGTTGAAGAGGGGAGACGAGTTCAGGACGTTGAGGTCGTTGTTCGACCCGGCTACCCCAAAATACGCATGCCAGATCCACAGCCGGTAATCAGCTACGGCCTCGAGGATTATCGTGGGATTCTTTGACTTGTAGCCGGTCGTGTAGGCCCCCTTCCAGCCAGTCGGACAGTTCTTCCACTCCCAATGCATACAGTCTATGCTGCCTAACATCCCGGGGAACCCATGCTTCTCCCCTAGCTTCGCCCCTAGGATAGCCGACCCATGACGACAAATTTACTCTTATGTTTGGCGAAAACAACCATGGCAATACCCTGATACTCAGAATTTCTAGGAAGGAGAAGACTTGAGAAAATGAAAAAGCTAAAACATGTAGTATGATAAAAAAAATTTATTTTACGACATCATATTTGTGAGAAGATAAATATAATTGATTGATATCGAAGATTCAAGCATCTTTTGAAATTAAGAAATGTAAACAACTTTTTTTGCAATGAATATTATAATTATCGACCTGCAAAATAAGATTCAGTGGTGATTCAAATCCCTGACTTAATAATTGGAGAAGTGTTTCTACTAATTGAGTTACTATATTATATCGTCTATTTAACTGTAATTTGGGTACATATAATAAGAGTTTTATCTATTTCTGATTAAATAATTTTAGAACGTATTCACATTATGAACACTCGTAAAAAAAATTATTGTAACCAATAAACGATACTACTACTTAAATTAATAATATTAATATTATTAAAATTTTCTTAACAAAAATCAAATAAAAGGAAACAAGGTGGCATTTTTGTCGGTGTGCGTGCGGCCGCGGGGGAGTGACGTGGCCATATGCTACTAGACTACCGACATATGATGCAAGAACATCTTCGGTTGTAATGAGAGATACATCAACCAATTTAATTAAATCTCTATATTTCATTACATGTTCATGTTCTTTCTGGATCAGATTTAGCTGCATGGGGCCCACATAAATGAACTAGGAGTATTAATCTTTTGTTCAAGGTTGAAGAAATAGATCTAGATTTTGCATATTTAATTTTGTTTTCTATTTATTTTTAAACATTCATTTGTTGACTGACTCAAATGCCCCTAGGAATTGCTTTAGTCCATGAACACGCAAGTGGGGTGAAGAAGAAGATTCACTTAATTAAGAAATCTTGGCTTCTTAGAAGTTGTTCACAGTCTCATCAATTTCCCAACATTAGCCACTTTTCCTCATCAATCTGGGCTTCTTAGAAGTTGTTCACAGTCTCATCAATCTGAAGCCGAAGCCGTGCGGGGCGGAGGTGGCGTGGGCTTTGCGAGGAAAGCGCAGAGGTGGTGACAACCTTCGAATGTTTCTTTGAAATTGGTGACAATTTAAGAGAGGAATTGAGAAGAGGGAGGGAGATGGAATCGGCGGGTGGGTAGAGAGAGGAGAGGTGGCTGGTGGCTCCCGCTGCTCGCCGGAGACGGCAGTATCACCTCAGGAGCTTGAGATTTTTCAGATTTGAGATTCATGTGTCCCCTTGGGAGTTGAGATTTGCAGATCTCGAGGGAATCATGGACGTTTCCAGCTTCATCTTGAGGAAGAAGACGAAATCTGCCGGTGCAGAAATCCAAAATGCGAGTGGGGAAGATGACTACTTGAGAAATTGAATTTTTAAGGGGTGAGTGGGTAATTCCATGCAGAAATAAAAACCACCAAAATGATGAGAATTAATTTATGCGAATAACACATCCCAACAGTGCGGGCCTAGTTTGTACCTCGGCCTTCCAGAAATTAATCTTGAAATATGAACAATCAATAACACCAACATTTACCCCTATTTCTTATCATATCTAGAATCTTGAACACGCGTGCATACGATAGATACTCTCCATTTTATTATTTACCACATCACAAAACCATGCATATACATAAATGCCAATTAATGCAATAATTTTCACAATAATATAAGCCTCCAAGCATGAAGAGTGATGGGCCTATCA
The DNA here is from genome assembly GCF_023119035.1 of Salvia hispanica. Classification (NCBI taxonomy): domain Eukaryota; kingdom Viridiplantae; phylum Streptophyta; class Magnoliopsida; order Lamiales; family Lamiaceae; genus Salvia; species Salvia hispanica. The sequence goes on along the minus strand of NC_062968.1, from coordinate 21,763,924 downwards.
CACAGAGTTGTGGATGAGAATCACATTGAGCATGCTATATCTCATTAGCAGGATCACAAACGTAATTGGAGAGACTGTATTACTGAAATGAAAATTATTGTGATTTTATACTTATTTGTTGCGAGGATTTGTCATCCAACTAATCGAAGATACTCCCTCTGTCCCACTTAAAATGAAATATTTGGAAATCGGCACGGGATTTTATGTTTTATGAGTTAATGAAGAGAGAGTAAAGTGAGAAATATGAAAAATAGAGATAGGGTTGTTTCCATTTTAAGAAATGTTTAATTTTAATGGGACAATAAAAAAAAGGAAACGTTTTATTTTTAATGAGACAAAGAGAGTTATTTATTTATGATTGCAAAAGTTAGCGACTTAGATTTTTCTTTAAGCTATTTGTATAGTAATGTAATGATAGAATTATGTAAGTTGTCATCTACAATACAATAATTTCCTTTTTAAACTTCCTTCTCCTCTTTAAAGGTATTAATTCTTTACTTAATTCTTTCATATTATAAATACCTAGATTTTCATCCTCAATTCTAGATAATATTTAAATATTTATAAAAATCAAGTTTATATTTTAATATTCCAACAAACAATTCATCATATTCAATCATTTACTTGCATTTAAGATAAGCAATCATCAATCACACAAAATTTTATTAGCTTCTACTTTTACCAGGTCACGGCAAAAGTAGAATGGTTCTAGGCGCCTTGCATCAACCATTTTTTCTTATAGTATGTTCAATGTTGTTTAATCAGATGATAATGCTATTTATATAAAAATTTTGGCCTCACTGCCGTATGTTTTAAATGTATTAGTATCTAATTATCAAATTATTTCTTTCATTATCCATCTCTCTTATTTTGTATTGTTCATGTCGACATTGGTTTTATTTTCGTGGACACTAAAAATATGAAATAATTATTAGTAGTAGTTTGAACTCAGCACTAAAATTCTACGTCTGCCACTAATAAGAATCAATCCAACTTAATGACACGCAATTGTATCTCACTATGCCACATAAGAAAATATGAGGAGAAACTCAGACACAACTTCATGAAAAACTAAGGGCTATTTACAGGCAGAAAGTTTTTTATGGAAATCAAGTTAATTCTTAATAATCTAACAAACAATAATTACAAATTTTACGTTTATGGGTTTGTTAATTTTCTATATTTAATTTATAGTACGATAGTACCTTCTTTGTATTAGTCAAATATTGTTAGGCATGATTTTAAATAGAGAAAACCGTATTAAGGGAAATTAATTCAAGGAAAGATTTGAAGAGAATATTATGGAGATTCTTTAATACTAGTCAGGAATTGATATGGTAAAAAAGAGAGGTATATAACTATAATACCGTATATGCAAAATTTCGTGCTGGAGATTCTGTCCTAAAAATGATGAACCATCAAATCTATGCACTTACAATAGGAGAGAATAGCAATAATCTTAAATTGCTTCATTCCTAAATCCTACTACTACTTATCAAATTAACACTCTAACTATTCCTTGATAGTTTGTCTTCTTTTCTAAAAGAAACCAAACATTTCAGTGATAATAAGGTACTACTATAAACTGATTTTGTTTTTAACTTTTTGTATGTAGAGAAGATCTTGAGAGCAAAATTCGAATTTGAGATGATATATGATTTCCTAAATGAGAATATATTTTTTGAGTTATGTGAAACACGGCCAATCTTATTGGTGTTTTTGAAGGAGTATTGATGTATTTCATTTAAAAAGAATAGTTATTTAGAAAAAAAATTGAATATGGCAAAAGCATTGACACATTTCATTTTTTATACACCAATGAAGTGTTTCCTTTCACATAAGTCATAATACAAAATAAAAGATTTCAGTTTAATGGATATTTTTTTTTCAAAAATTAACCAAATTCGAATTTTTTTTTAATGTGATTGTACATTATGTAGGGCGGGCTCCATTTTACCTGCATTTTTTGGTTTTCGGGCTGAACTCAATGGTAAGGCGACAAAATCATCTACAAATAAAAACTTTTGAGCTTGATTTGCTAAGTAGTGTAATCTATCTCAATTTTGGGTTTGATTTGCATCACTCAAAATGCTAGGGTCTGCAACTAAAGCTCACCAAGATGCTAGGCCCATTAACATGCTTGTGTAATTAATCATTTTTACAATAGAAAATACTTTCAATAAATGATCCAAAAACCACAATCATATGAATACAATGATCAATGACAATTACGACATCCAAAAAGCAGCCATCAAAGTCAGAGTAAACAGATGGTCTCAACAAAACAGATCACTTGTGCTGTGATTTTCAGAATCTCATCCCTTCTTAAGAGGAATGATGGGCTGCATTATTCTATCATAGAAGAAGGCTATACAAAGTGTCCAAATAAGGCCAGCCAAGCCTATCTGCAAACAGATAAAAAAAGATTAGTATTCAAAGGGCTTATTCGGTTGAATATTTACGTGATAATTATTCATAGCCAACTAAAATAATCGCCTATTACCAGAGGGAACAGAGGATCAGGAAGGTTGATCCCAAAAATTGTACTTAACAATGTACATCCCATGTATTTGAATTGCAACATTCAGCAAATGATTCTTGTAAATTGTGGTTATATATTTGGCCACAATTATGCACATCAATCCCGCTGCAAATTCGGTCATGAAAGTGGAAGCAATTACTGCTTTTCCAACGTGCTCTCCCGCCAAGCACAGCAAAGCCTATGCTCATCCACAAAACCATGAAAATACCTACCTGCGAAGAATGAAGACATCTGCTTTACTAATTATTTAAAACTACTAATTATATCTAATCATTCAATTCGGAACAAATTTCCACTAGATTTCAGAAATAGAATTATCACCAAATTCAAACGCAATTTGTCGAATTGAAGAAATCTCGGACCCCACCGCCGGAAGTTCCATAATCAGCTTCTCTCCCCGAAATTTTGAGAAAGATAAAGAGGGAAAGAATAGAATGCAATTTTGTGAAAGAAAATTTTAAGTAGAGTTTTGGCATTGCTACTCCAACTTTCCTACTCCACACTCATAACTTAATTAAATAATTCCACTATCACTTAATCATCACTTACATGTTTTACTCTTATTTTATTAAGTTAAATTGTGAGAGGTGAAGTATGAATGGATTAGGAAATATGGAGTAATAGATCCACTCTAAGTAGAGTTTTGGAGAAGAGGGATCGCCAGTTTAGATGCACACTCCTTTTGTGGACGCCAGTAATAAAACTAGGGTACATTTTTTAATGTGAATTTTATTTTGCTTTTAAGTATTTTTTTAGTGAACTAGTACCCATAAAAAAACGTCTATGTACACAAGGAAAGAAGATGACAGAATAATTGATTGAAATACATAATGTCTTAAAATATATTGATTACAATTAATTGTGTTTTTCATAGATAGAAAATAATCTTGCCTATATGCAAGACCTTATACGAAAATAATCTTGCCTATATGTGTTAAGGTCTTTTCCCTTAACGGCGATCGGCGGCTGTCGCTCGGCAATCGAAATTGCTCCGGCGCCCTGGCACAGGGTCGGCGGAAATAATAGTTTCGAGTTATGCGCGGGTTCTTCCCGTCGGGCAACGTGATAACTAGGGATGTCAATTCAACCCGAAACCCATAGGCCGGCCCGAACAACCTGGTAATATGAGCGGGTTAGGGTTGTAATTTTATTATCCGAATACAAAACGGGCTAAACGGGTTGGCCCGAATGGATTGGCGGGTTAAACGGGTTGGCCGGATGGCGGACTTCTCGTCGCCCTTCAGATAGGCTCCGGGGAAGTCCGTCGGGGAAGGGCGCCATTGTGGCTCGGAGAGGAGGATGAGGACGTCCCGAGAGGACACGGGAAGGCCGCGGCTTTCGCGGGAAGGTGACTCAACTTTATTTTACCCAAATAATACCCGCAAGTGTACGGGGTTATCGTAGCAAACAACAAGCAAGAGTATATCGTATCCCACAGAGACAATTTAGTGTAAACCTAAGTACCACGAACAAATTTCAACTACTATCCAGACGATCGAGAATTTTGGTTTTAAACTAACAACTACTAAAAGCATATAAAATCAGAGATTAAAATAAGCACTTAAACAAGAAAACAATTAAGCAAGTTATAGAAAATGATAGAGAAATATGCATAATTCAAAGATCCGATGCACAACTCATAGCCTAACCCAATTGAAACAAATTACCATTTAAAGTCTCCAGAATTGTTGAATCAATCACAAATATAGATTAAACCCCCTCCCGAGAAATCCGTAGATTAGGTGTAATAATTGAAGTCTCCTTCTAATTCTTAGACCTAACTCCTAATAGTTCGATTAGATTAAAGATCCCACTCAAAACCTCAACTCTCCCGAGTTTTATTGAATTAAGGTGTGAATAATTCTTCTTTCAAGGTTAAATATTTCATCTCTCGATTATTCTAAGAAACCCTACACTCCCAATAGGTGATCAAGCAATTGTTAGGAAAAAGCACAAGAATAATTCAAACAATTGCAAGAGCAAGATAAAAACGAAGTCAATTGGATTAAAACTATAAATCAATGCATCTTCACTAAGAATTCTACATAAAAGATGTTTAGCTACTCATGTTCATGGTAGAAAACAAAAAGAAACTAAGCAAAACAATGGAAATCATGATCCGAATTGCAATTGGCGGAAGAATTGAAGCTTGAATCTTCAATCTTCTTCCAAGAATTCTTCACCAAGAGAGAGATGTGTTTTGTCGCTTGTAGAGAATGAATAGAATTGACCTAATTCTTCCTTCTTATTCCCCCCTTCAAAAATAGCGTTTCTGCTTTGAAAAACGTCAGATTGACGGGCCCGGCCGGGTGGAATTATAGGGTAATAATTCACCCGGGCGGGTAGGAATTTCTGGACAGCGCAGTGTTCGTATAATGGTCATAACTTCTTCTACCGAACTCCGATTGAGGTGTGCGAGATACCCACGCGAAGCTCTTTCAAAGACGAAGAGATTGATATGCATTAGGAGCTGATTGAACTTCAAAATATCCAGTAAATATTGTCTCAAACCAAAGCTGCTGCACATCCACATATTTTGTACCTTTTTCTACACATTCTTAACAAAATGGTCAACATACCAACATAATAGAGAAGTAGATATAAACACGCTTAATAATAGACGAAATATGCTCAAGTTCATACAAACCACCCTCTAAAACCATGTAAAATCCAAGTATGTCAGAAGGGCAGGCGGACGTCCGCCATTGTGGCGAGGCGCGGACGTCCGGTATTCACAAAGCACAAAGCGGTCAGCACAGCAAAGCCTATGGTCATCCACAAAACGATGAAAATACCTACCTGCCAAATTCAATCACAAAATTATATTCTACTACTAATTAATTAAAATAGGTTTTTTAGCTTAACATACTACTAATAAATTTCCACCAAATTTCAAAAATAGAATAACGAAATTCATCGACTATATATCACCAAATTCAAACGCAATTTGTCGAATTGAAGAAATCTCTCGGGCCCCACCGTCGGAAGTTCCATATTCAGCCACAGCAGCTTCACCTTTCGATCCCACAACAGCTTCTCTTCCCGGAAAAACAGAGAGAACAATTTTGTGAAATAAGTACAAAAATTAAGTAGAGTTTTGGACAAGAGGGATCGCCGTTTTATTTTTTTTGAACTACAAGAAACACATCTATGTATGGATATTCATGTCAAAGCACATCAATTTTGAGAGAAGATTGCAGACTAATTGATTCAATTACATAATTTCCCCTATTAGATTGATTACAATTTATTGTGTGATCCACAAATAGGAAATAATCATGCCTATATATTGAGGGGCTAAACTACATTATAACGACACGCTGAAATACAATTACATCTTCTAATCTCATCTTTTATCGCCAATATGCAATATATTTATAAATATCATCTTTCTCGATTACCATTTTATTCTTAAAATTAAGAAATGTAAAGAGTTTAAAGATATACTGAAATAATGTCCCTTAAATTATTAACACTTGTTTGACTTAGTATTACCCTTACTTGTATGATGTTGCGACAACATATATTATTGAAAGGTGTCCTTTTAGCAATAAATATTTTCAATTTAGACTGACGAATTAAGATAGAGGGATTAAGATGAATGATAGTATTTGGTGACACATTATTAATTTTATTTTCACTGCTATTTCTAAATGAATTTTTTTGAAAGGTGTTCATGATATGGATGCTCGTATGTATCAGTTGTTGTAATCATTGGACACAATTGTTACTTGAATTACTATTATTTATTGAATTTTATTATAAAATAGATTTTTTATAAATAAAACAAGAATATAAAGGATACAAAGTGGCATTTTTGTCGGGGAGTAAGTAACGTGGCCATATGCTACTAGACTACCGACACATGATATACAAGATCATAAAACAATTTAATTAATAAATCTCACCATTTTATTACAAATTATATGAAAAACTCCCCATTTTATTATTTACCACAAACACATGCATATAAATAATGACAGTTTATGCAATCATTTTCACAGCACTATATATAATTGTTTTTTAATTCTTTGTGCAGTGCAGTTGACGAGAGGTTATGTATGATCTTTCCTTAGTTGGGAGCAAAAAACATTAAACTTATTCACCCACTTTATTAATTCGATGCAATAAGTTTGTTTTTGTGTTCCTCCATTTGTTATTAATTAAATTATGGAGCAGTGGCAGGTGGTCATATAATTAACAATTTACTTATAAACCATTATGTAAATCAATAAATTAATAATAAGTACACAAGTTAATTTTTCCATTTTTGCCCATGAACTATTTTAATAATAAAAATTATAGATTGATAGTAGTAATTTTGTAACTAAAAGAGAATGTTTAAAAATGATGAATACACCCACTACATACTGATACTATGATGCAATAAATTTATATTTTATTAGATACGTAAAGCATGCATTATATTCATATATCTAATATGTTGACTCGATATATTAAGTACCGTATGTGCAAAAATTTCGTGTCAAAGATTCCGTCCCAAAATAAATAAACCATCAAATCTATGCACTTATTTATACAATAAGGGAAAGTAGCAATAATCGTAAATTTCTTCATTCCTAAATCTTATCAAATCAACATTGTACCTATTCCTTAAAATTAATTGCTTTGACTTTTCTAATTCAACGTAGTTTTAGCCATATAATAATGTAGTAAAAAACAAGAAATGGTCCACTTTTTCGATTGAAATTATTCCATTCAAAATCCACCAAGAAATAGTCCATTATTTACCATCAATAATCAAAGATATCGAACGAGTTTTCAAATTTCCATATCATAAGAAGACCATAGCAATCATGTGAATAATGAATATTACCCTACAAAAATCATTGTGAATATTGACTATATAATGCTTCATTTTACTAATATAATGTTTTTACCTTGTCATTTCTTTTAATTTATATGGACCTCAAACTCCTCTAAAACATTGCACACTCTCTTATAAAATAGGAATAGTATATTTATTTAACATTTTATTTGGAAAAAGTAATAAATGAGGCGTTAAAATTTGTTCACTAGTTGAGGAGATGAAACGCGTTATTAAAAGAGCCAAATTTGGGCGGAGAAATGTAAGAAGCGTGAATCGTCATCTCCTTTAAATCTCGTTTCTTATTTTGTTTCATTATCTCTCTCAGATCTATTCTCTCTCTCATTGCATTCATCGCAAACAATCCGAAGATGCAATTGGCGCATTAGAGCAGCTCGATTAAGTTCCCAATCGGCGGAATTCGTCGGTGTTGTTCGCCACCGGCTTATTTCGTAGCTCAAGGAGTCGGTTTTGTTGATCAATTCCGCACAATCAATGTGAGATTATTGCACGGCGCCATTGTTCCCGCTTTCCCGCTTTTTCCGTTGCGCGTGGCGGATCTATAGAGTATTGTGGATTCAATTGAGGTAGCTGGAGAGTGAGAAAGAGAATCGGAGATGGAGGGGGAGAAGAAATCGTCATCCGCGGTGTCGGATATGGGTGCGTGGGCGATGAACGTTGTCAGCTCCGTCGGAATCATTATGGCGAACAAGCAGCTCATGTCATCCAATGGATATGCTTTTAAATTCGGTTAGTTTGTTTCCTTTTTAATCACGCGAGATCTTTTGCATTTTCAGCCTTTTAATGAATCGATGGAGAATACCTTTTAATTATATAGCATCAGATTGAATGATTCAAATGGATATGCTTTTTAATTATGTTATTTTTGAGGTAATTCGTGTGTTTCATCTTTTCTTCTTACCTACTACTCCATTAATTAAAGCTCTATTTTTGTGCCAATCGATCTTCAGATTGAATTATTCTGATCTTCAGATTAAATGTCTTCATAAATGTCAGATATAACTAATATCCAGAAGAAGAAAAAGACCCCTAGGCATTTCAAATTTCAGTTCATTTATAACCTTTATGTTTACTAATATCTTTTAATCATTGCAGCCACAACATTGACTGGTTTCCACTTTGCTGTGACTGCGATTGTTGGCATGATATCAAATGCGACGGGCTTGTCCACATCAAAGCATGTGCCATTTTGGGAACTTCTTTGGTTCTCAGTTGTGGCTAATATGTCTATCACAGGGATGAATTTGAGCCTCATGCTGAACTCAGTTGGATTTTACCAGGTATGGTTCTATAACATTCCAAACATATGTACTATAATTTACCGTGTTGCTTGCCCATATGTGTTATACTAATTGGAAATACCCCTTCCCTTCCTTCTTTAGTGGTGAAGGTTGAAATGACTTCCTGCCTCAGCACATGAACTGGCAACCGGTTGTTATACATCTCATTTGATTTTGAGATGCATTGTTTTTGTTCATGTCCTTTTTTGTATTTGCGCATCATATTACTGGATTGAGCACATATACTTTTAAGCTTCTACTTCAAAAAAATTTCGTTGGTTAATTTCTGGTTTGAATATATATTAAACAATTGTATTTAAAGAATTATGACTGGACACTAGTTGATGCTCAGGACCTGCCAAACATGCAGGAAAAATACTTAAGTTCTTTGTTTACGAGAAAAGTTGTTGGGAATCTAATTTATTCTGTATTATCAAAATCACATACTGTATCAGTTTTGTTGCGAACTTGCTACATCTGGCAATGCAAGGATTACACATTTTTATTGCATTTTACTACTCCGTATGAAGTAAGTCTGTTAAACTAATTGTGTTGTAATTCTTGTTTTTGGTGTAGATTTCGAAACTGAGCATGATTCCAGTGGTCTGTATAATGGAATGGATGCTTCACAATAAGCAGTATTCAAGAGAAGTTAAACTGTCTGTGGTAATTGTAGTTATAGGTGTTGGTGTTTGCACTGTTACGGACGTAAAGGTGAATGCCAAAGGATTTCTGTGTGCTTGTGTTGCAGTTGTTTCAACATCGTTACAGCAAATTGTGAGTATAACTTCTTTCCATTCCCTTTTCTCCTCTTGTGATGTCTTAGAGTTTGTCAGATTTAATGCCCAATAGGAGAGAAGTAAAAACCTTTTGCTTTTTACTTGTTCTTGCTGCCTCTATATTTATATGGACTACCAGATAATAAGTCTAGTTTACTTTGATTTAACTGTATGGCACCTTATTTAGATCCTTAAAATTTTTAAATTTGGTCCAAAGTATTTATCCAGTTCTAGTACGAAACATACACATTTCAATTTTGTTTCTGCTTCATGCTTTTGGTTGTTATTCTAGTTTCCTTCACGGTTTGGAAACTTAAGCAGTTTAGCTTAGCCATTACCTGAAATAGCTCTAATCAAGTACTGCTTGGCTCTCTGTTTTCTAACTGTGTATTGAAACCCATTGATCATTTTTTAAATGTTACGTAGATATTAGAAATCCATTGTTTGTTGCCTAAATTTGTGCTCATGGATTATTGATCGGATATATTATTCTCGGTCCTTGGTGCAGTCAATAGGTTCTCTGCAGAAGAAGTACTCTATTGGTTCCTTCGAATTATTGAGCAAAACAACTCCAATCCAAGCTGGCTCTCTTCTTGTGCTGGGTCCCGTCGTTGACTTCTATCTTTCGGGAAATTTGATTTTCGATTATAATTTTGGTGGTGGAGTCATCGTAAGCACTCTTCTCCTCACCCCAATCACAATCTATATAGTAGCACTGGTCTTTATCCTGCACGGACAATCTTCTTTCTTAACTAACACGGGATGGTGTATACCTGCAGATGTTCATACTTCTGTCGTGTTCTCTGGCCGTGTTCTGCAACGTGAGCCAGTACTTGTGCATCGGACGTTTTTCAGCTGTTTCCTTTCAAGTGTTGGGTCACATGAAAACAGTGTGCGTCCTTATTTTGGGATGGGTGTTGTTCGACTCCCAACTGACTTTCAAGAACATCATGGGGATGCTCGTAGCCGTGGTTGGCATGATAGTTTATAGCTGGGCAATGGAGCTCGAAAAGCAGGTGCATGCCAAGACGCTACCCCATGCCAAGAATAGCTTGACCGAAGAGGAATTCAGGTTGCTGGAGAGAATAAACTCGGGTGCTGCTAAGGATCCCGAGACTGGTGGGACGAAGACTGGAACGAAGGCATAGCCATCGGAGCTCGTTGTTGGAATCAAGTCCCTACTATCTTAGTTTGTGTAGGGTGTCGTGGAATCCCATTTTTACTGTTTATGCAAGACGCTATTCATTTGTTAGACCACATATATGATTCAGGAAATTCGAGGTTAGGTAAGTTCATTGATGAAGAGGGGAGAATTTATTTGTTTTGGTTTTCCATAATTTGTGGAGGTTTGAATGGAATCGAGAATTTCTCAACTGATTTTTGCATAGTATTTATATATAGAGTTTTCATTTCAAATGGATCTCTCTCTCTAATATAGTATGTATCGCACTTGGACTACGGATTATTGTAACCGCTGTCAGTAGTAGTATTATTTCTATTAATTAATTATTTGAGAGTTTTAAAATAATTTAGAGTAACTTATTCATTAAGATTTAATTAATTACAAGTATTATTTAACTTACGACTTGACGACCTGCTATATAAGAGTATGATTTAACAAACTTTTTGTCATTCAGTTTATCGTGGATCGAATCATTTGTATTCATGGCAAAGATTTTCGCATGATAATAGCCAAACATGCACGATTTAAAAAAAATAATTTCTGTAATACGTCGTATTTGGAGTTGAGTTAATCGAATATCGACTCAACATGCACGCTTATCGTTCGTTCTCTATCATGCTTCTTATCTCAATCAAAATATACAGAGTATACATTAGATTACATCTTCCTAATTGTAAATACTAATGGGGTATATTTTATTTTTGCAATTAAAAAATGAAGAAGTAAGCAAATTTAAATACTAAGTTCATATTTGGGAGAAAATTAGAAGTCCTACTCCACTAAGTTTAGTCAACGAGGATTGAGGTGAAGACAACGACCCTCGAGCTCGATTCCATCTCTCTTCCTGCATAATTCCTCACCACATCCTTCTGTTTGTTTTTCTTTACATTTTCCATACCGCCATTTCGTTTGTACCGATAATAAATTTTCAGTGATTGTTGATCGGAAGAAATTGGAGTAGCGACGAAGATGGTGAAGGAGACCGAATATTACGATGTTCTGGGTGTGAGCCCCACAGCCACCGAGGCCGAGATTAAGAAGGCTTATTATGTCAAGGTGTGTTTGATTTTGATTTTCAGCCGTGCCCTAGCTTTTTAGGACTAATTTTGGGGGAATATGGTTTTTCAATTCAGTCTGTAACCGTTGCTATGATTTACTTTTGTGCATGATTTTGAGTCGAAATTTGGAATTGGGGTATCAATTTGGGGGATTTTTATGTTTCTAACTGGGGTTGGATGAAAATGCTTGTTGTAGGCTAGGCAAGTTCATCCGGACAAAAATCCAAACGATCCTAATGCAGCACACAAATTTCAGGTGAGCTGATTGATTTTCCAAGTTTTTATCTTGTTGTTTGGTGAAATGCTCACCTATTAGTTTTATAATAGTAATATGATATGTTGATGTTTCATGTACACTGAGGTGGCTATTCTTTCTTTTGTACTTTTCCCTCAGATTTTGGGTGAAGCTTATCAAGTTCTGAGTGACCCGTCGCAGAGACAAGCGTATGATGCTCATGGGAAATCAGGAATTTCGACGTAAGTTTAGTTTGAGTTATTTCATGCATTTAGCTATTGGCATAAATAAATGATGGTTTGTACTAGGTGTTTGCTCATCCCTTTGTGATAATATTCTATGTCAATCCTTTCAGAGATTCAATTATCGATCCTGCTGCAATCTTTGCCATGCTTTTTGGAAGCGAGCTTTTTGAGGAATACATCGGCCAGCTTGCCATGACATCAATGGCTTCTATGGATGTTTTCACTGAAGGAGAGGAATTGGATACTAAAAAGTTGCAGGAAAAAATGCGGGTACTATTTTATTTAGATAAATTTCTGCCTCGAGTGTTGATGGGGTTACATGTGCTAATTCTATAGTTTCTTATTTCTATATTGAACCAGTTTCATCAGATTATTGCTCTAAATTACATCTATATTAATTTGTGGTTCATTTGGGTGGCAAAAAACATGTTGGTGCAAAAATGTCCCTTAGCTTTTGGTGAGCTATGATAGTATTAAAGTGATACCTTATGCACTTACTACAAAACTGAGGAGTTTTGTCTAAGAGTCTTGACTTTTGATTCATACAAAACTGTGAGTCATTTTTGTTCTTTTGAAATACTTACCGTTGAGATGGGAAGCATCATTCCCGTCTACTGGTAAAGAATATCATCGTGCAGTTATAGACTTAGGCCATGTTTGGTAGGGGTGATAACTCATCTAGGGATGGAAATCCATGAAAAAAAATGTCATTTTTTTCATGGATTTCCATCCCTAGATGAGTTATCACCCCTACCAAACATGCCATTAGAGTGATAGTTTTTTCTCTCCTTAGTAATCCAGTTTCTGCTTAAACAGCTTCATTGGTATATTTTATGTTGTAGTTGGAGCTTGTTTGTCTCTTTTGTCTACAAAAGGCACCAGGGCCATAATAATTCCAGATTCCAACTTTGATTTGTGAAGTTGACCTAGTTTTAGGATTTTGACAAGCTTTAACACAAAGAAACAAAGTATTATGTTATTGTTAAGTAATTTATGACTTCCGGGCATCCCTTTCATTATGGAGACTGGGCACTTAGTTATTGATGTAGGAGTTCATTGTTGGTGCGAAAGTCCTCTATATTGGTTTTCTGTTTAGCAAAATCTCCTTTTCAGCCAAGTTTTGATTTTCCTTTTGAATTTAGAGTGTCCAAAAGGAAAGGGAAGAGAAGCTTGCTGGCATACTCAAAGATAGACTCAACGTGTATGTCCATGGAAATAAAGAGGAATTCATCCGCCATGCTGAGGCTGAAGTATCGAGGCTTTCTAATGCCGGTGCGAAATCCTTTGCAATTTCCTTCATTTTCCTTGTCTTGTAGCCTGTCTTCTGCTATCTTTTCTCATGAGGAGCTACAAACTCGCATATTGATGGCACAATGTTCTAAACAGCTTATGGTGTGGATATGCTGAACACGATTGGCTATATATATTCAAGGCAGGCAGCAAAAGAGCTTGGGAAGAAGGTGATGTACCTTGGTGTACCATTTGTTGCTGAGTGGTTCCGCAATAAAGGACACTTTATCAAATCCCAAGTAACAGCTGCAACAGGTTAGCTTAAACTCACTTGATCCGTAAGCTGCTTCGCTTGGTCGTAATCACTTGCCCGTTTCTCATCTTAGTCTGTCCAGATCAAATTCATGCGTCTTGAACTGAATTATTCTAATTACAATTTTAGACACTGTTGAACAACCATCTGTTTGTTGTTTTGTGATAGTCAAGCAAACACAACTCTAGACACATAAGTAAGAACTTATGTAGACAACAAATCTCATCTGCCTCTCTCTCTTGTCATGTGTAGTTTATTCAAGGTCACAGTCGACACATGGACAGAAAGATGCCCCGAGAAATAAGATATGATTACCTAGATTCCTTAATACGCAAGCTTAAAAGTGCAGGGTAACTTTGGTTAATTTTGGCTATATCATAGGGAGCGGCACGATTAGCTAGATTCCTTAATACGCGATCTTAAAATTGTGTGTTGCTTTTTTCCTACAAAACTCATGACATGATATTATATCTGTTGTTGCCTTAGGTGCGATTGCTTTAATTCAACTGCAAGAAGACATGAAAAAACAGCTCAGTGCTGAAGGGAATTACACGGAGGAAGAACTTGAGGCATATATGCAATCACACAAGCAGTTGATGATCGACTCACTTTGGAAGCTCAATGTGGCTGATATAGAAGCAACCCTTTCTCGTGTTTGCCAGATGGTTAGCCAACAGCTGTTGTTTCTTTTGAATCTTTACTTTAACTGCTTCACAGCGAATTTCTTTCTGTTTATCGATGAATTTATGCTCTCAGGTTCTACAAGAAAACAATGCAAAGAAAGAGGAGCTCCGTATGCGGGCAAAGGGTTTGAAAACTCTTGGCAAGATATTCCAGGTAATTGAGAGGCCACCCTAATGCTCATCAACTTCCATATATAAGTTATCATATAATGTATTTTACTCGAATTGTTTTCAGAAGGTGAAACCAGCTAACGGTAGTAACAGTGTGCCAACTGATCCTGCAAGCGACACACTGTTTGGAAGCGGGCCAAGTCATAGCAATGCTCCTTCAAGCACATCTGCTAGATCAGTAAACGACGATAATGTCTCTACAACCACAGTATAACTTTGTCTCAACCCTCCCTATTTCCCTATAAGAAACTAAACAACGATATAAATCTAAATAATTTGTTCATTTATGTCGTTTCATGTCTTGCCTAACGACTATATTTATTGAATTATACAGAGCCCGTATGTGGAGGCTCCTCAGATTGCCGGAAGCCCGTACAATAACTTTCCAAGGTCAGCTGCTCCATCTGGTGTTCACAGACAACCATAAGCATGCATCACAGATTGGGAGAGCATTTGCTGTTGTATTATTGTGGTATAATCTTTGCTAGCCTAGTGATCAACTAGTGTATATCATTATTATTTATTATCATTACAGATGTATGGATCATGTACCAAACTTTGTGCTTACTTTATGTAATTTGTCCAAACCAGAGTATGTTAGTAGAAAAGTTATGCTCTTCAGATTCATCACATTGTTTATGTCTACATTTTTTTTTACTAATGGTTATTTGCAGTCTTTGGTGTGGCAAATTTGAATGCCATTCAATTATAATGCAAGAAGGTAAATAAACATAACAAACGGTGTGCCCGAATGAGTACATATATATATATGACTAGTCAAGAGAGAAAGGTTGCCATTAAAGATCTCTTACACTAAAATGCACCTCAAACAAGTTCAAACTTAGAGCACAATTATTCAGCAAAGACGAGCTATTCTGCAGTCGTGAGGAGTAAGAAGACGGAAAAGGAGGTTGCAGCGGTGAATGAGATATTAAATCCCGTTGAGGGTGACCACGACTCTGCGAGGAGTAGCTTCATCGCGGTGCTCACATAGCCAGATACCCTGACAAAAAGACAACTCAAGCATACATGAAAGAACACCTCTGCAAATAACTTCCAAATGGCAATAATTTGGTTTGAAAGGAAGAGCCAAAAACTCAGCAGTGTCCTAAGATAACAATCTGGGAGCATAAAAAAAGGGCATGCAACTTATTTCCTATGCCTAATAGTATGCCCTCTACTCTAGTATTTTTAGTAACCCCACCATAAAACTGAGTAAAATTCAGAGGCCATCACATCTTTCAAATTCATTAGTGAGATTATATTACATTTGATATAACATATAAGCAGGCTGGCTCTTGGATAAGGTTAAGCTTTTCATTCGTGGAGGTTAACGAAAAAATACCTGCCAAGTTCCCATATTCAGTTGTCCATCTGATATAGGGATCCTGCATAAGTAGGATATAAGGAATGGTGGTTAGTCAGTTCAATTTGGGCAACAGTAATAAGCTGCAACATAAATTAAAATCAGATGGTTGAAACTCGCACGTGAGGGAGCAGCCAAACATAGATGACTTGATGTGTGCCGGCATGTCATCTGGACCTGCGACATCACGACAAGGTTAACTACCAAATCAATTTGTTATCAAGTTCAAGAATCTAGATTCTACTTTGCTTTTAGGTTTTTTATGCTTATACTTCACATCTAACTCTGTGAATTTCATGTTGGTTTGGTACTTTGTCTTAAATAATTAAACAATGAAAAAAGTAGCTCACATTATGACTCCTTTTTTCTGTGTTCGACAATGTTTCAAAGTTAAAACTACCTGCAGCAAATAAAGACTTAATTCTCTTCTAAGAAGCTTGGAACAACTCCCAGGAAAGAAGTTTTATGATGATTCCACGACCATGTGGTCAAGCCCTCTTTACATACTCAAGAAATCTCATAAATCTCTGATCCTATCAGTTCCCACCCCATATCCAGCAAGCAACTCATGTTGACGAGGGTACATCACACAGTGCCCACCCCCATAGCCAGCAAGCAACTCAAGACGCATTTCTAATATAAGGTTCATGCATTGGTTAAGACATTTCGGGGAAGCTACCCTTTCGGGAAACTAAATTTTTCACTCAATTCCAAAGCAGCTCCAACTTTTTTCCATCACTACCAGTAATCTGTGGTCAGCACAAGGAGGATTGGCAGCAAGAGGATCTTTCACATGTATCACCTCTATATAAACTAGAAACTCAGATCATCAAGTATGCACAGAGCTATCATGCAAGCATAGACAACACTAGTTCTCCAAAGGGAATGCAGTTTCAAAGAGAAGAGATCTATTAATAACTGTCTTTTTATGTACTTATTATATCAGATAAAAAAAAGGCTGAAAATGGACCGCACCTTCCAAAGTATGCTTCCATGGTGCGGACCTCCCCTGAGACGAAAAATCTAATGCGTGAATATCATCCTGTAACAAGATTTGATAAGCATGCACAACCACGGAAAAAGAAAACCTACTTCTGGAACAACTTTGTTCAGAAATGTCTCTGTGTCATCACGAACATCCGAGTCATAGTTCTCGTTTATAGTTAAAGAAGCACTTGTGTGTTGCACTGTTATTAGAAAATGGGTTGAAAACGTGAAAAAGTTAAGATGAACCAGATTCTTGAAAAAGAAACATTTTACAGTAGTAAAAATACACCATAGGAGTCCGAATAGGCAGAACTTACGGAAAAAATGTGCAAGACCACACTTAAACCCTGATAGATCCTGCCCAATCTCCTTCAAAATCTGAGACAAGATGAAAGGTAGTGAAGCACAAGCAGAAAATAATGCAGTATTTTCCAAAGGGTAGAAGTCATCTTCATTGTGACCAGTGTCAATCAGCAACAAAACAACCCAATTGTGCACGTAAACATTTTCCTCACAATTTTCTCATTTCTCACTTGGTTAAATAGAAAAGGCAGTTAACCAAGGCATTTAGTGATATCACACTTTGCTTTGAGATATTCAGACTACATGCAAAACATCAGAAAACGAAGTATATTCGATCATTCTATCCTATATATGTCGTGATAAGAGGCCTCGGAGAAGTCTTCGAGGTACATGTCTTGTCAGTTTAAGAGGCACACTCCACTACTCCAGTGCAACCAGATGCAGCGTGCATCTTCCCTAATCAAATCCTGTTTGCAATAAATAAACCCTAACTGGGAATGGTCAATCCTAATTGGTGTGGATGTACACAAATTTTTGCCTCAGCTTTAGAGATGAAGTTCTAAAAAAATCTTCGCCAAGCAAATAAAATTATCCCCATCTAAATGAACGAAACAGGACACACACACACACAGAGTTATAGTGAAGTAACAAGAAATTCAAACACTTCTGATTGAATTGAAATCATTCCTAGTAAAAGTTCAATTAAGCAACCAATGGCGGCAACAGTTTAGTAATGAATCAAATACAGAAAGAAAAATTAAGACCTTGGAGGTGATGAGATGGCAGCCTCGCCTCTGGGCGGGGATGGTGATGGTCTTTTGAGCCCATTTCGGCGCCGTTCCAACAGACGGTGGCGACGGTGATGCTGTAGCCATTTGAATCTGCCGGTAATTCACACGAGTAAAGTGCAGCTGCCGCTTCTTGAGTGCTTGCGTCGTCGGGAAGTTGAAGGAGAGGAATTTCGCTGTCGTTGCCGGAATCACTGAGGAAGTGGACCGCGGCACCGGTGGCGTTGGGACTACAGCTGCCGCTTGCATTTGCGAATTTCAGATTAAATATAATTTCTTTTTTAGAAGAAAACGGATTAAGAACTGAAGCTAGGAATATAAAGTAAGCTTACAATTTACTAAATATCACGATAATATATTCGAAAATAAATTAGGAAATTCTGTTCCAGAAATATTATTTCGTCGATATTAAAGTAAAAGATTCAAGTGCCTTGTAATAGTGATTGTTTTGCACCTATTTTGTTTGTTGGAAAAGAACAAATTCTGGCAAATATAATTTCAAATAACTTATTCAAATATAAAAAATACTCGTATATTAAGATTTCAACACTGTACTCTCCTTGAATTAGCTGATAAATGTTAAAATAAAACTATACTCCAAATGCATAATTTTATACTATAATAGAAATTTCCTTAAATGAATTTATTTGTTGTTGTTGATAATAATATTAATACAAACACAAAATGCTATCCATATTTTTAAAATTCCCATTATGATTTGTTTAGTAAGTAAATAAAAGAATACGTACTAATATAAACATAAAATATGATTCATAATTCTAAAATTATAGTAGTATTAAAAATATCTTAAGAGCGAGTTTATTTTTTAGAAAATACAAGCAACCCTTAGTGTAGATATTAAATTGAATATTTGTGTGCTACTGTACAACGAAATATTTCACAGATACTGTAATTTTGTGTGGATTGTGGAATGGTATCCAACTTTTTTCTTAAAATAATACTCATCCCTCCCATTTCAATCTAAAGCTTTAGTTTTTTAGCCTTTTAGGTACGAGAGAGATAAATATGAATGATTAAAAAAGTTGTTTTATGCTAAAAAAATTACTGTTATCTTGACACGTCCCAATAAGAATTACTCCCTTCGTCCCCGATTAAGACTCACACTTTGACTGGACACGAGTTTTAAGAAATGTAAAAAAAAATTGGTTGAAAAAATTAAGAGAATGTGAGACCCATTTTTTTTATATTGGTTTTATAATAAAATGTGAGTGAATTGAGTTAGTAGAATATGGGACCTACTTACTATTTATGGTAAAAATGAAGTGTGACTCTTAATTGGGGACGGACCAAAATGAAAAAGTGTGACTCTTAATCGGGACGGAGGCAGTATGAGTCTCTTACATTGGAAAAGGGGTAGTGAAAAAATGAATTTATCTCAACACTCGGTCTTACTACCATCTCGATAGCATGGTATCAATGTTCAATGGTACATGAAACTTAATGGATGACAACACAAACAATACAAAACAAAACAAAACAAAACAAATGATAACAATATCATTGTCATATAATGTAAAATTGTAAATGGCTATCCATAACATGGCCAAGCAAGTTGATACAAATCGGTCGCCAAAGACATCCAAATCTAATTTTTTAATACGCACCTGCAAAACACTACACAGAAGTTGGAATACATTGCACCATCAATTTTGAAATCCCGGCATCTTCAGACAAGTCTAGCTCCTACCATGAACAACAACACGATGCGAGTATGTATTAGAGGCAATATATGATGAAACACCATAAGGTGTCGGTATGGATAAAGCGGTGCAGCTATGACAAGTTATGGATAGCAAACTTCTCTGGATAGTCACTATAAATATCCAACAGAACAATCAACTTTCGATCACCCTCGAAAAAATCTAAACACATAGACTTAAAGTATAATAAGGGGGTGTTCGGTTGACAAGACTAAATCTCATGATTAAATATGTATCATGTTTGGTTCATAAGATTGACCCTCACAACTTAATCCTAGATGGATAGTCTCATGATTATTAGTCATAACCTCCCCCTCCAACTAAAATAATCCCACAACTTAATCCTAGATGGATAGTCTCATGATAATTAGTCATGACAACCGAACGCCACCTAATAGTACTAACTATTTATATACCAGTACATCCTCATTTTGTTGCTTGAGCAATCATATTGCTTATGGAGCTAGCTTGCTCCTTGGCTGCCTCCACCAGAGAATCCTGTAAAAACAATTGGTTGTTACTTGGTAGGCTACAGAGTTTAGAATGGAAATCTTTCATAAGATTTCAAGTTTACATACTTGTGTAGCTATTAGGCGTGCCACTGTCTTCTTACTCGACTCTTGAAGTTCACCAGCAATCAGGATTTCATCTAATATATAATAAGCCTGCCATTACAGTAAACCTAGAACGTTACAATGAGGTATGGTGACCACAGAGCGTCTGCACTATACGCTGTATATTACACCATAAAGAAAAGAAAATAAACCAAATAGAATGAAACAAAACTATAACATCATGAAATAAAAATAGCAGTTATTCGGATACACGACTTCTATGGGTCAATATTTATAATTAGAAATGAACAAGCAATTAAATATAGGGGCTTGAGTCCCACTGAAAGCACGGGAGCAGTTTTCTCACCATGTGATGAGGGTTATATACTTATATTATAATTGTACTTTATGTGCAAGTTGATTCCCTGACTTATTTGGCAGTTGGGCTTTATTTGATCCAATGCAGATATATGATTAAATCTCTTTATTAGCTAATATCTATAAATCTCAAAAAGTACAGGAAGTGTGTGGAATCAGACCAAAACCTGTGCCCTGGGCAACTGTCAAAGAAGCGCTTATGGCCTTAGGCAAGGCAAAACGCAAAAGCTAGGTCTTATTCTGTAAGAACACATACATAGAAGGATTGAACGCACTACTTTTTCACACTTCTAGTCATGGAAGCCACAATAGCCATTGAACTTTTCAAAACAAAAACTATTAATGTGAACTGTGAACTATCAAGACAAAAACGAGAATAGGACAACAAAGAGAGACAAGAGTGAGGAGACAATGCCATCAGTTAGTACCTTCCAGGGTACAACTAATAACAGAGATAGATGTCTCACAGTTCACTCTAAACATATTTTGGACAGATGAAAATTCCCCAAACATTTCAAAAACAATTGAGGCAACTATCAACATACCTTATGGAAATTAAAGATCAAGTCCAGCTCACAGACCTAAAAAGACAGCAAAATAACATGTTGAACCTCATATCAAAAGGTAACTAAAATCTTAAAGGAGATGGTTGCTTCAGTTTGAGCCTTACACTTCCAAAGTAGCGATCTAGTATCTCAACAAAATGATGGATAATTTCAAGGACCTCCAATTCATTATCATCCTGGTCAATGCACATACAGAAATAAAGGCTAGCATACCTGCAAGATAATCAGTTCATTGCAGAAGAATTAGCCGTGCACATTATACAAGTACGGGGGCAACACAAGTTATATTAAAAAATGTGGGACAGGTTTAGAGAGAATACAAAATTTATACTACCTTTTGTAAACAACTTTGTATCCCCTCCATTCAACAAAGTTACAAAGCTTAGGGGCTCTAGTGAGAATCATACCGCTAAGCTCCCGGATAACCTTTACCAGGTAGAACTCCTCGTCAGTTAATTTTGAAAAGAGTTGAGAATTATCAACATAGCTTGAACGAATAACAAGCAAATTAAGTTTGAGAAATAAACTCTTGTATCAATTCTATGTTTTCAATTTTCACCATCATATTATAAGTCAAAGGAAGACGGAACTAACTCTAAGCAAGAAAAGGGTTAACAATGAGATGAGAATGCACTTTTTCTTACGCATACATCAATAGTAATGACATATACCTTTGTCCTTTCCTTTTGAGAATATGGTGAGTACCATTTTGTCAACCTTACTTTTCCTTGTCTGCTAATCAGAAGAACAAAGTGAATCTGAAATGATGGAGAAGCTTTAGTTGCTCATCAACAGTACAAAAGCAGTACATCACTTATCGACGGCATAGCTCATAAACAAGAAAGCAATAGGAGAAATTGAGTTTCTATCAACATATGGACTAGGTACACAAAACATGGTCAAGCTAGTAATTTAGTTACATAGAAAATGGCATAGCATCCATCTAAGGACTGGAAAAGACACAGCTTAAATGACCTACACAGGTGCCTTGTTACAATGCACAGTTGCACACAACACGGATACTGATTGATCTCGTATTCTACCTACATAAATCCTAGTTGATCAATTCTATAGTTGGAATGGTATCCTGTTGACAGCTTGTAAAATAGTAAGAGCAAAAATTCATTCGTTTGTTTTTTCATTCACTAGCTTATGAAAACTGGAAGTGCCTTGTTTTCGAATTCATGTCAATTTAACAATAGCCGAGTCTATTAACCCCAGCGGCATCAATAAATAGAGCGATGCAGAAATGAAGCTAACAAACAAGCCAACACAGCTAACATGTACGCATTGGAACTCATAAATCCCGATTAATTCATAATATTAGAGAAATTGAGAGGAGATGTAATCAACTAATCAGATCACGAAGGTGGAAAGACAGAAATCACCAATTATTTCGTACACAAATACACGTATGAGAATAAAAAATGTGAAATCGCGCTTAGAGAAAGTGCAGAGTCAGAAATAGGTAGGAATGGGGAAGGATACCATGGCGGGGGTGGCGGCAAGTCGTCGGAGTTGCAATCGGAGGTCTGATCTCAGCTGTTCACAACTTCACAACCGTCTACTTTTTTCAGATTTCATTTCTCTATGTTCTTATTCGGAATTTATTGGTCGAAAGAAAATTAAAAGTTAGTCCTTCACCTTTATCGGAAATATAGTTCTGGCCCGATCTTTAATATTTAATTATTTATTTTAGTAAATGATTAAATAAAATACGAATAAGATTTAACTTCACTCCGAAAATTTACAAATCATTCGAGTTATAATTTTCCGGATTATAATCTTCAGGTTTCATGACACTCGTCGAGCCAATCGGCCTCTATTTTTTTATTTTTTTTAAAAACTAATATATTTATGTTGTTAATTTTACAGTATCTATAATAACTAAATATCTATATTACAAATGAATGTTAATTCATATAGAAATTAATATGTAACTCACATAGAGAACATAATATACAATTTTTGTCCTAAATAATAATTATTCTTATTTAAAAATTTTAACATATACTAGTTTTTTATCATAAATGCAAAAAATAAATAAAATATTGATTTTATAAGTTGCAAATAATGATATGTGTACATTTATAAAATAACACTACTAATAAAATGTAGTATAATACCAATAAACTAGTACAGTAATAATTTGATGATGTCATATATAATCAATCAACTACATGCTGATGGAACTAACGCAAATAAAGTTGAGGTCATACAATTCCACAAACCATATGGAGTATAACTGAAAGAAAAGGACTAGTTTATACTCCACAACCTCTCAAGCAGAGCAGATATTTTCTCTCTATAAAAAAGCCAATAAAATCTCAGTCACACTTTGACAATCTCACTGTACAGAAAACCTCCAAAAATGCAAACCAAGACATCATAATAATCTTTAAAAACTGATGAAGTCATCCCCATGCCATTTCAGTTACTTCCTTATGGATCAAATACCGAAAAGACGAGTTTTCCTCTAGCCAACATACGCACTTTTCAGGTCGACTCTTTGCGAATCTGTCGATCACCTTCTGCTGATATTCAGGTAGGCAGTCACTAACAACTTTCAGAAGTGCAGACATGCCAAGTGACATATCCTTGGCATAATAGTGCAAGATTTTTGGCAGGTACAGCCTTTTCTGCTTATGGACATACGCTGTAGCTTGTATGAACTCTTCTTTGGCAATATTCAGATCCTCAAATATACTCTTTGCATTGTAAATGCGAATCTGCAATTTGAGAAAAAAAAAAGGAACGAAGAATACACCATTTTCAGCTGTGGACCAGAAAGAAGAAGATCAATCAAGCAAGTCAGAGAAACATCTAACAAATGGCTTACCGCAGGGTCAGAGCGTGCTCCTGAGCTAAGTGCGAAATGAACCAGAGGTTCAGGATAGTCAATAGCATAGACATGTCTTGAGATCCCATTTTTGAATTTCCTCCCCGGAGAGAGAAGTGTCTGAAGCCACTGCATTCGTGCATGCCATATTAAGTCAACAAGTTGCTAAATCAAGAAAGCTATGGAGTGGGGAAGATTTCAGTTTTGTGTCAGATAATCAGCAATCAGGAAAAGACTATTATTATCTCAATAAGTTGTTTTGATGTCTAATTAGTCAGGATATAACCAAAGTCGACCGGATTGCATTCACGTGTAAAGTACTCGTTTTTACATTACAATATGCCCAGCTCAAGAAAGTCATTTACCGGAGCAGAATAGTGAGATTTTATTCCCAAAATGGAGCTTTGTATGTCGTAAGCATTAATGCTATGCCCACCCACATTATACACAGCCTGAAAGGGAGTTTGCAAATGGAAATGTCAGATATGTAGACAAGAACCTAATGAAAGACTGAGCGCATAAAAATTCTCTTATCAGCCATTATTACCTTTGTGATGGCAGTGCTTTTTGTATAGGTTTGAGTTTCATATGCTAAATGAGCCTGCAAACAAAGTTGATAATAAATGAAGGAATGCATCATTCCAGTTTGCAACTTGATGCATATAGCCAGTGAATATTCAGTTTACAGATTATGCATCTCAGACAGAATTCAGCTTGCATTCTGATACATTTTTTTGTTTGTACGAGAGAACTATAAAAGGGGTAGCAATATTATCTTGTTATATGTAATGATTTGCATCAGATCAGGTTCAGGCCACTCACGCATTTATTTATGTTTATTTAAAGTGGTATGGTCTTTATCAGAATATAATGTTAGAGAAGGGCGAAAGACATACATGCATCGTCAATGCATTGTGAATATTAATCCAAAAGGCAAGCTTCTGTTCGCGCCTCATCTTCCTCGGGTCAAGATTCTCAAGACTTTTGACTAGAGACCTGCAAAAAGTAAAAGCAAATGATCACACTGCAAAAGCATCATCATGCTTAGTTATACCAAGGAGAGATAACTATTCACTCTCAACTTAAGGGCCCATATGGAACATAATTAAATATATTTCCTATCACCTAGCTTTTTTATGTTTAAGGTAGATATATGATCCAATTCCATTAGTTTTTCATAAATGGAGTTTAAATAGGGCACATTTGTAAATACAAACCTAAACTTCTGAAGCATTATGGCAGCGTGACTGTAACTCTCGCCATCTAAGCATATCTTCAGGACTTCAACCATTGCAGCATAAGGTCCATTATCTTGTTTCAGACCTTCAATAGTGTAACTCTCAGAAACTTCATCATTACACTGAGGACTCCAATTGCCAGATAAGTTTCTGGGAGAAAAAGTGCTTGAGGACCAGAACGATGAATTTGAAGAAACTGAATACCCTTTATGACTTCGTGTGGAGCTGCCCAGTTTGCAGTAAATGGCAGATATACACCTTAGGATACCTTCAGATAGCTTATCCGGGAAAATGCAGGAATCATCAATGCAAAAATTACCAAGATGCTCTGCAAGACAACGTCGTCTAAAATAAACAACACTCTTCCTTTCCTGCAATGCACCAACCATATTCAGTCCAAATATAAGATGAATTACTATGTGAGTGCGTAAAAAACCAACTGTATTCAATGTGAAACAAGGTAATAGGTATATCACCCTTTCAGATGATGACTTTGGAGTAGTAAACGGAGCCATATCATTTGGTCCAGTTAAGGCACTAGTGGGGGATAAATCTCCTTGATTTTCATAATAATCTTTCGTTCTCTGTGCTGATTGATCAGATGAAACACGTGGCTGTATTCCAGTCATTTGTTGGTCTCCCGGATTACTTGGGATAGTTTTCTGGAGAGATGTACGATAAACACTCTTCCTTTCCTGCAATGCACCAACCATATTCAGTCCAAATATAAGATGAATTAATATGTGAGTGCGTAAAAATCCAACTGTACTCAATGTGAAACAAGGTAATAGGTATATCACCCTTTCAGATGATGACTTTGGAGTAGTAAACGGAACCATATCATTTGGTCCAGTTAAGGCACTAGTGGGGGATAAATATCCTTGATGTTCATAATAATCTTTCGTTCTCTGTGATGATTGATCAGATGAAACACGTGGCTGTATTCCGGTCATTTGTTGGTCTCCCGGATTACTTGGGATAGTTTTCTGGAGAGATGTACGATAAACACTCTTCCTTTCCTGCAATGCACCAACCATATTCAGTCCAAATATTAGATGAATTACTATGTGAAAGCAAATATATGTGAGTGTGTAGAAAGCCAACTGTACTCGTGTGAAACAAGGTAATAGGTGTAGGTATATCACCCTTTCAGATGATGACTTTGGAGTAGTAAATGGAACCATATCATTTGGTCCAGTTAAGGCACTAGTGGGGGATAAATATCCTTGATGTTCATAACAGTCTTTGGACATTTCTGACTTTATTCTCTGGGATGATTGATCAGATGTAACACTTGGCTGTATTCCAGTCATTTGTTGGTCTCCTGGATTACTTAGTCTAGTTTTCTGGAATGATGTACGATAGAGAGAAAGAAGATACTGTTCCAAACGCACTATTTCAACATCGAGTGTAGTGATTTCTTTCACCAAATCTGATGAAGTCTGCAGCAAACAGAGCCAAATAATCGAATTACTCCACCATACATAAAAAAAAAAGGAATCACGAAGCAACTAAGTTCATAATAGCAAAATGCTCCAATAGTAGAATCACTGAATCACAAAATGCAATACTGCTAATTCTGTGTTTTCACTTGCTATTATTTCATATAGTCGTCTATCAAGGTGAATGTGAAGTCACATTGCTTCAGAGGTCTCTTACTTGCACAAACAAACATGTTTAACGCTTGCTCCAAGTATTCCAACGGAATCGAGATTCGGCATAACAAAATGAAATTGGGCATTTTTGTTAAACAACTGGAATAACAAGACCTCATACATCCCTTTCAGCAAAACAACCAAAACATGTGAAATCCACAGCAAATGAATGTTAAATCTATGTAACATAACGGCATTGCCTTCATCATCATCAGCTCATCACCATAAATCACATTCTCCCTTTAACCATTCCACACACACACAATTAAATCGGCATTATCCACAATTAATGCAGCAATGTAGGTACAAACATTACTAAAACACAAAAACCACAACAGCAAAATCAACTCACGCGATTCATATGGTGGGAAGGCGTGGACGACGACATGTTGAGCGGGCTGCAAAGAGGCGATGCAGCAGCGAGCAGCGGCGGAGGAGGAGGAGAGGAGAAGCAGTCCATTTGAGTTCGCGACCAAAAATCAGAATAAATCAACGAGGCAGCACCGACAGTGGCAGAGGAAGAATCGCGAGGTGGGGCAGGAGAAGGAATTGGAGGAATAAAATCATGTAAAAAATATCCCAAGGGTTGGCGCCACGACAACAATCAGCATATGCGAGCAGAGGTGGAGAGGGGCCGAAGCGATTAAATGGAGAATGCCCCACAGCAAGCGAGATAGGGTGGGTGGGAGGACATAATAAATTTGGGGGGGATTCAGTAGGTCGACGCCATTGAAGAAGGAAATTGAATGGAGAAACGGTAAAATGGTAATTATGGTGGGAGAAGGAGTGTTGTGATCATCGTCTTCAGCTGCACTGTCGGTGAATGCTCACTTATTTCTGTATTTTGCGGCAAATGAGAATATATTTCAAAAATACTCCTACAAATTACTCAAATCTTTTTATTTAATATTTACAAATTACTAAAACCGTTTTTTATATTTAACAAATTGGTGTTTAGAGATTGAATTCTAAATTATAGTATAAAGTATGCAATGGAAAGAAGGAATAAAGTGGGCGTACGGAATAAAAAGTAGTAATAAAATTAAAAAGAGAATAAATTTTTCTTGCCAAAAATTGGAATAAAGTTATGGAAGACAAAGATGGAATAAGTAAAAAGAATGAATTTTTTTATAAAAAAAATAAATAACTCGACTATCTTTATTGATCTGGAAATGAATATGACTTTATTGGGGTGGATAGCGGTGCTAATCATTGGCGGACGCAAAAATGAACGGGGACGGGGGCTAAATTCTCAAATTTTACGTTAAAATAAATTTGTAGGTAATTTAGATTATTAATAGGGGCTTTTATATAATAATGTGTATAGAATATGAATAAATTTTAGAACTTTATAGTAGAAAAAAATTAAAAAATAAATTCATTAGGGGCTAAAGCCCTTCCCCCATTGTGTGTAGGTCCGCCAGTGGTGCTAATTGTATAATAAAGTGCGAATAAAATTAAATAGTGAAAAGTAAAATTCATTTACTATAATTAGTATAAAGTAAATGAGACATGTATTTGAAGACGGGTCTGAAAAGAAAATATGAGGCATGTAATTACATATGGAGTATAAAATGGCCGATTATATCATAACTTTGACATATCTCCAATTGTTCTATAATCTTGTACATAGGCTTTTGAATGATGTGATAGAGGGAAAATACTACGCGGACAAACTTTCGACTAAATAAATGACATCCTTTAATATATAGTCAATCAAGTATTTAATTTTTACACGTATACATGCTACGTTAAATTGAAAAGATAGCAAATTTTTTAACGTGTGACAACTAAGAAAAAATATTAAAATTATAATATTATCAATCGTTTTCAAGAACTGCGAGATTGAACAAACTTTGTGCTGGCTATTTATCCTAAAATGAGTAGATAATTTACTTTCTTTTGTACTTTTTCTATTTGAAAATAATCATAATAATTGCATGCTAAATCTATGAACCATCACTCGAGTGTCGAAAATTGCATTTTAGGGTATGATTGACCAAATTTAATGATATTAGTATATAATATACTTTCAAACATTTTACAGATATAGTATGATTATTAAAATGAAGTAGGAGTACTAGTAAGAATATATAAAAGAACATTACATTTTCCAAAATATTACACGCACGCGCAATTAATAGTCGAAAGATATGCACATGACAATGACGAGTGGTACATGAGATTTAATAAAACGTAACATTAAATATTCTAAATAGGAAAAATATAATCTAGTTGTATGCAACCTAAGATTGATTATTGATAAGAAGTAAGTCACGTGATTTTATTGTTTTATACTACTATTTTATCTTTCTAATTTAGTAACTCTATCAAATAGTAATATATTATCGACTTATCGAGGGACTTGGTTTCAATTAAATAAAAGAAATGCAAAAGAAATTGGAAGGAAATTAGATGTAAAAGACAATAAAATTAGATCTATTTTTATATGGAGTACTATTAATTTTATAATAAAAATGTGAATGTAAGGATTTAGTGATATTGAAATCCACTTATTAGAAATTTATTAGAAATTTGTAAAAGAGTAAATAGAATTTTTAATTGAAAATGCACTGAGATGGAAAAATGGAATATTTTATAATGAACGTTATTAAAATTGAATTCTTTAGTTAAAGATGGTGGGGGATTATTATAACAAATTTTTTTATATTGGACAGATGAGTGTAGTATGCTTGGCTAGATTTTCCATTAGATATTTTGTCAAATTATATGCATAGTATCGGTTAAATGTACAATAAACATACAAAAAATGATTTATTGGATTAAATTTTAGATGGCAAATATTATATCATGCATATGTAATTATATTCAGCAATTTAGATGGCGAAGATTATATCATGCATATGTAATTATAGAAGGATGATATGCTACCTACTTTATTCGAGCTTCTTATATGACCTTCTCATTCGATGCACGTTTAATATTGTTCATTTTAATTTGTATAGTATTTAGTTTGATCATGATACAATAAAAAATATTATTGAATATTTTAATTTTATAAAATTCATAAAAATCAAAGTTTGATTTGCTCGTCTTCTATATAATTTTAAATAAATTAGTAAAATAATAAATCAAGCTTTGATTTGTTATGAATTTTGTACAATTAAAATTTACAATAATAAATTTTAATATATTAGAATCAAATTAAATATATATAAATCAAAATGAACAATATTAAACGTATTTTAAAGGATAGTGATACTCAGCTCACATAAATTTTGAAATATAGTACCGTTTCGATGAAACATTCTCTTGTACTGTATATTGACGAAAAAAACATTATTCATTCTCTTGCCGTACTATTAAATTGATTAATTGCTATACAAATAATCGAGAAAAATGAATCAACTATTGTTAATTTGAATTCATACAATAAGTAGCCCTCTTGCAAAACGATTATATCAATTAATGCTATTACCCAATAATATTAATTCTCACTCGTTTTGTAACTTCAATTCCCAATTGTTGATACTTTTTTCTCTCTGATAATAAATTTGATTATCTAACTACATACTGTACTTATTGCGATCAATTACAGATTCAAACCAATATTCAAATGTTTTATTACAATCATTATGGCACAACGCGAACTGAAAATTCCTAGCACGTAGTATCAAATTTCAATAATGCTACTTTATATGACCAAATTAAAATAAATTGGAGAATGGAGAATATCATACAATTGACTTGGATAACAAACGTCATCACCCACGTAATTGGATCTCCAAATATTTTCTGAAGTTGAAAAACTCAATTCAAACTTACTGTAGTTTAGTTTGTATACATAGGTCAAAAACATGATTATGCAATCAAACCATATAAAGATATAAAGTGTATTTTCTAACTGCGGCTGCTATTTTTTCTATGGTTATATAAGTCGAGATACCAATCATGACAACACATAATAATATTTTCAAAATTAAAAGAGTACCCAATCCTATCTTGACCGTTTGCTCCCTAAGAATTTTAGTTATTAGGATCTATCAAAGGGATTAAAAATTGCTCCCTAAGAATTTTAGTTATTAGGATCTATCAAAGGGATTAAAAATTACTTTATGAAGTGAGTTATTCAACTAAACTTGGATGTCAAACTATGTTTTCAGGTTAAAATATATTATACTTAACGTACATCTCCAAATATGGAAATTAAATAACACTAGTGACGACACAACTATACTCGTTAGCAATGTTGTCAAGTATACTCCAGTGATCGAGAATACTCGGTGATTAAAAAATTATCAATTTCAATTCTAGTAAATAGGAATGGTAAATTTAACAAATCGTTGACAGGAATGAAATTGTGGTTCCGGTTCAAAATCGTCAGTTTTTAGTAATCTTGTCAACCTTTCTAGTAGTAGTATTATCTTTCAACTATATTTTTTAAATTTTTCATATATTTTTTTTTCAATTTATAATTAAGCTATTAACAGATGTGCGATTTAAAAAATTTAAGAACAAGAACCGGACCAATAGAGTCATATACGAACTCTAATTGAGTAAAACCCATGATCTAATTCTGGTATCGAAAAGCCATGATCCAATTCCAGGGATTGAAACCACAAATTCCGACCTAACCATGCATCTCACTACGACACCACCACCCATGCTAAGTATTCATTAATCACGCATCAAGGTCACCAATTGAAGAAATTTTAATTGCTCCAACACAGAGACGGACCTACATGGACGGTTGGGGGTCTCATGGTTCCCAACAATTCTAACCTTTACTATACCGTGAATATTCAAAAGAATTAAATAGCCACTCAGCACAAGTGGTAAATTTCTTGGTCTATCGACTGCCGGCTCTGTGTTCAATTCCCAACAAGATTATTTGGGCTTTAATCATTTTATTTGTATTTTTACTATTTTTTATGATATTTTTTTATACTCGTTAACTGTACACAAAAAGTTCCTGTTTAATAGTACTTCATTAAAAACTTATTTCAGAATTTATACATAATTGATACTTTCAATTTTTTAGCTATTTATTGTGATGTTTTTTTCTTCTATAACTATTATATACAAAAATATTCATGTTATATAATGAAGATAACTTATTTCAGAATTTATAAATAATTGATACTTTGAAATTTTTAGCTATTTTTTGTGATGTTTTTTTTCCATAACTTATATCCAAAAATGTTCATGCTATATACTCCTTCATTAATTAACTTATTTTAAAATTTATTCATATTTATTATTAAATATATACATATATCTAGTTTCATTAATTAACTTATTTTAAAATTTATTCATATTTATTATTAAATATATACATATATCTAGTTTCTATATCATCTACTATTTTTTATGATATTTTTTTATACTCGTTAACTGTACACAAAAAGTTCCTGTTTAATAGTACTTCATTAAAAACTTATTTCAGAATTTATACATAATTGATACTTTCAATTTTTTAGCTATTTATTGTGATGTTTTTTTCTTCTATAACTATTATATACAAAAATATTCATGTTATATAATGAAGATAACTTATTTCAGAATTTATAAATAATTGATACTTTGAAATTTTTAGCTATTTTTTGTGATGTTTTTTTTCCATAACTTATATCCAAAAATGTTCATGCTATATACTCCTTCATTAATTAACTTATTTTAAAATTTATTCATATTTATTATTAAATATATGGTAAACTGCTTCTAAAATCATGAACTTTGCCAAAAGTTTGGTATTTCCCGTGAATTTTAAATGTTGCACGAAAAATCACATACTTTGCCGGGTTGTGCAAATTTCCCAAACAACCCGACCCGGTAGTTTTCCGGCATAAGCTTATCTTATGTGGCAGCCGGATGCGTGACTAGGCAGCCGGAACACAAAACTACGTCGTTTTGTATTTTGCAAAAAAAAAAAATTTACTAAAAATAACAGATTTCTTAAAATATAATCCATCCTAATCATGCTTTGTGTGAAATCAGATTTCATAAAAAATCAGAGGTAAAGTGAGAGAGAAGGATGGTGGCGGAGATGAATTGGGGACGTGAATTAGAAGGGGGAGATGAATTGGGGCGGTCGGCGGTGGATGGTGATGATAGGGGCGGAGCCAGTGAGAGGAAGGGACGGAGGGCGACGGAGCGCCGCCGCCGCCGCTGAGGAGATGAATTGGGGCGGTCGGCGGTGGATGCTGATGATGGGGGCGGAGCCAGCGAGAGGAAGGAACGGAGGGCGACGGAGCGAAGATTTGGCGCGACTTGTTTGCGGAGATGACGGTGAGAATGAGGTAAACAACCAGAGCGAAATACGAAATCGACGAAGCAGCAATTGCCTTTCTGCAGAACTCGCCGAAGTAGCCGCAAATCGCCACCCATCCGGCGTGGCTGTTGCCGTATTTCCCCATGTACCCCACGGCCGTCGCCACCGCACACGTCGCCATCAGCAGCACCGTCACGATCTACCCCAATTTTCCCCCAAATTAAACTCAATTTCGTCAATTATTCAAATATACGAGACTAACTTTACCAGATCATGCAGGAAGATGTAGAAGATGAAAAACCTATAAACAATTTCTAAAAAAATTGAGAAAATAAAAGAGAAATTGAATGAATAATGTATAGATCTTAGTTGAAATTAATCGTGATATTTAGCCAACTTGGGCGTTTTTTTATGTTAGGAGAATTAAAAATTAATAATTATTCCATGTCATCGCACACTAAGCCGCCACAACATCTTCCACGTTAGCTTAAATACACACGTCAGCACACTACTTAGCCGGAAAACCCGACTCGGGAAATTTGCACACGAGA
The DNA here is from genome assembly GCF_023119035.1 of Salvia hispanica. Classification (NCBI taxonomy): domain Eukaryota; kingdom Viridiplantae; phylum Streptophyta; class Magnoliopsida; order Lamiales; family Lamiaceae; genus Salvia; species Salvia hispanica. The sequence continues at coordinate 21,730,178 of NC_062968.1, read as the reverse complement.
GTAAAGTTCATGATTTTTTATGCAACATTTAAAATTTACGGGAAAAACCAAACTTTTATGAAAGTTTATATATATATCTAGTTTCTATATCATCTAATTAAATCTATCACATTATTCATTTCCCTCGCATCATGGTAGTGTCGCAACTTTTGGCTATGCCGCCATAAAAAAATAGCTTACAATTATTACTAGGAAATTGGAACCCCCCACTTTAAAATCTTGTGTCCGCCACTGCTCCAACAAATCTATTTATTAAGTACTAATCTATTTATTACTACTACAATTGCATATGCAATTTGAATTTTTGAATTTGACATTTTGCGACGAAATTAATTATGCTCGGTCCAATCTATTAAATATACATTCGCCCACATATAGAATATTATTCAATGCTTTAGCATGAAACCATGTATAGAATATCATTTCATGTATAAACATGAAACATTCAATAATTATACACTACTTTACAAAAATATGAAGAGATTTATTCGCATATGATGTGAACACGAAGGTATTATAGTAGTAATACACAATGACAGATGATCTTATCTGCAAACGTATCAATACATGATGATTTTGTCTCCAAATCTGCCGATCGACAGCTAGAACATGCATTTTCAACCTCTGTTTTGTTCTTCAAATTATAGCTTCAACTCAATTCGATTTCCATACTAATAAAAACTCCTATCTATGGAATATCCAAATTCCAAATGTGGATCGACGGATTCAGAAAAAAAGGACTCAAAATTATTTACAGCGGAGAAATTAATCGATCAATAGTTTAATCAATCAATTAATTAAGGAGGATTGAGCCTTCGTTGATCGTGTTGAGCCTAATTCTGAAGGATCGAACCGCCAATTTCGCTCGCCGCGAAGTGTATCTATGCAGCTTCCTCACTGAGCCAGATCTCGAAACGCCGCTCGGTGACGGCGCCGCCTTCCTCTGATGTTTGGCGTGAACGGACGAATCGCCGCCGATTTTGATCGGATGAATCGACCGCGGATCCTCCTCCGCCACCAGAACAGGCGAGATCCTCGACTTGCGGCTCCGCCGCGGATTGAAGTCGTTGAACGCGGCGCTGGCCTTGACGGCGAGCGCGGCCATGTCGGAGGCGGCGAGGCGGCTCTGGAGCCTCGACGCCGGCATCACGAAGTAGATCTGGTCAGGCTCCAGCGGCTCCTCCGCGTCGAGGCGCGGTATGTAGTCGTCGAAGTAGAGGCGGTCGGAGTTGCAGAGGAAGACGGAGTCCGGCGACGACGTCTCGAATGTAATCACCTGCGACGCCGTGACTGGGAGAGGATACCGCCGGAGCTCTCCGGCGACGGAGATCACTGTCGCGCACGGTTTCTGATGGCGAGAGCGATCGGAGCCCGACGATATGCAACATCCCATTTTCGTTTATGTGAGTGTGAAATCAATTGAGATTTGAGAGAGAGAGAGGAGTGAATGTGTAAAACTAAAATGGGGAAATGAGGCTGGGTGGGGTGGGTTAATATAGAGATGGGGTGGGGGGGTGGTGAAGGGGTAAGCACGTGATGTAAGGGGTGAGTCAGCAAACCTTCCGTCTCAAGCATGTGCTGCTTCCTCGCCGCGTGCCCAATTCTTCTAACAAACTTCCGTTATGTTTCGACTCTTTTTCATATGTCTCTCTTCCAATAATTATTGTTTCACTTTAATCGTTTATCTTAGAGTTAAGGCCACGTATGGTCCCCTATATATGGCTGTTTTACCAATTTGGTCCCAAATATTATCTTTTTGATTATTTGGTCTCTCATAAATTAACTCTGACCCGATCTCAACTTGACGGAACCGTCAATAATAGACGGCGAAGCTCTGTCAACCCCCTCGCCCGCCGCCACGATCGCCTCCCCGTCTCCCCCTTCTACGACGCCGCCGCCTGCCTCCCCCTTCTACGACGCCCGCCGCCACGACCGCGCCACCTGCGCCGCCCACCGACGCCGCCGCCCTCTGCACCACCTGCGACACCGAGAGCAGTAGCTTATTACTTGGTGTTGGAGTGCAAGTGGTGGGAAGATTTCAAAATTGGGGGTTATGAGCTTTAGGTTACTGAAATGAAGAATGTTGAAAAACCCAAATGGTTGGAGAGGTTGCCTTTGGAGCTTGAATTTTATCCCACTGATACTGAATTCGCCGACCCAATTGCTTACATATCTAAGAGAAAGAAACGAGTGCTTTTGGCGCGGTCGTGGCGGCAGGCGTCGTAGAAGGGGGAGGCGGGCGGCGGCGTCGTAGAAGGGGGAGACGGGGAGGCGATCGTGGTGGCGGGCGAGGGGGTTGGTAGAGCTTCGCCGTCTATTATTGACGGTTCCATCAAGTTGGACCAATTCGGGTTAGAGTTAATTTGTGAGGGACCAAATAATCAAAAAGATAATGTTCGGGATCAAATTGGTAAAACAATCATATGTTAGGGACCATTTGTGGCCTTAACTCTTTAACTTATTATTATAATTTTGAATATAAATGAAAATTAAATGATCAAAATATCACAAACAAAAAATAACTCACTAAATAGCTTAAGTGTCGCCCTCAATAATGCCAAAAACAGTATAAAAAAAAGCTAAATGAAAACAAATTGTTTAATTTTGATGAAAATGTTTCATGATTTTTTTTTCCCTTTCATCTGCGGGTCTGCCAAGACCTTTGGTCTTCCGCTTGACGTAAATATTGATTTTATTGAGGTGTATGACGAGATCTTTCAAGTTCCCTCATAGACAAATATATAAGCGTGAAATTCAGAAGAGCAAGCACGCTTCTCATTATTAACGCATTCTCTGTCTCTTTACACTCATCTATTATTGTTCACACATTACCAATCAATTTTTGGAGCATTTGTTGCTCGATTTGCAAAAGTCCTTCAAATTTATTAGGGCCTAGTGAGTTTAATGTGCTTTTACACACTAGAAGAGCATTTAGTTGTGGTGTATTTTGTCTTACATAAAGAGAGTTTTATTTGATTCGACTTACAGTTGGTTTTGTTGTTTTTACCATTGTGAATTTTATTTTATATTTTGTTATTCTTTTACTTTGATTATGAGAGTTACATTTTTGTCCCTAGGCTAATCGAATAACTTTTTTCACATTCCTAACAAATTTTATTTTTAGGTATGAAGCTTTTCAGACATGTTTTTAACAAGGTTCGGTTCGTTTCTAAAATTATGATAAATATGAGTACTGTAGATATTAAAGGTTCACTAATTGTTTGGTTCTAAATATCTTAAACTTAGATACTAGAGTTCCACCAATTTTTTGGTTCTAAATATCATCTAATTCATTGCATCTGCCTAATCTATTACAATCGATTTTAAACGTGTTTTTGTAAGGATTTACACGTCTGAATCGATTACAATTTAATATGAGCATATTAATAATAATTATTTTAACTTGACATTTGTCATTTGTGTGAAGCATATTCACTTGAGTGACCAAACAGAAATCTTCTACATTAAATTTTTGTATATACGTATATTGTTTATTCATAGTGACGTTTTATTTGTACTTATTTGGCGGATAATCATCATATTAATGTGATAATGGGTTGTAAGATTAATCATTTTATAGTAATTACTCCTATTAATTAAGTTTGTTGATTAGAGCTGGCTTACTTTCCATCATAAATTTCCATCATAATTGTAATTAATAGCTTGCTTGCTAGGTATGATAACACGCATTAGATATTTGCGATGGAATGTTATTTGCTTCGAAAATCAAAACTCCTTTACAAAATAATTGTCATGTAGTATCTAAATAAATGTGTTTGTATAATTGTATCCCACCTCCTCTAATTATACGATATATGATTATATTATCGGGCTAAACTCAGAAATTTAATTTACTCTACTGCCGTAATCTATATGCAGGTAATTTAATATGCATTATAACATGAAATTTTGATATATAATATGGTAAAAGACATTATATTCAATTAGTCGGTCATATTGAGTTTTATTGACAAATGGACAAAAAGATAGTATTGTGAAGTAATTTAAAAAGATTATAAACTTCATTTTTCAGGCCGTTTTCAAACAAAACAATGAAAAAGAGTACTCTAAAAAGTGCAACTGAAATATTTAAATAATTAATAATACTTAGTAGTTACATAAATGATAAAATTTGGTCAAATTTTAAATAAGAATAAAAATATTAAATCATAAAATTTTAATTTTTTTTCCCAAACTTTGGGTGATGCTCAAAATGACTTTGTTTTACTAAAACATGAAAAATAAAAAATGATAAGGAAAGGGAAAAAATAAAACAGCACTATTTTGGGCATCACAATAAACATCGTTTTCCACGCAATACATTTTATGTTAAGTGAATTAATTCATTTTAAATTTTATATGAAACTGACGAGATTTGATCATATTTCATGAGTTAAATATTACTCTTACTAGGTGACCATATCTAAGTTTAGGTGCATTCAAGGAAGGCTTAACCACGGCCGAGCATTTCGTGATTCAATTTCTAAATACTGTTATTATTTTTTAATCATATATTAATTAAACTCAATATGCATTTTATACTTTATTGAATAGAATAATATTCACACACACACGTACAAATAAATGGTGTTGAAATATGAGATGGGATTGTTCCCTAAAGAGGAACCAATTAAATGTGAAGGTTTATGAATCAAATGTTACAAAAATAGATGTCCCTAACCACGATCTTCATTTTTTTATCAGGTCAATTTAATTCCGTTGAGACCTAATTTATAATTTTCGAGGATCTTGCTAATTGATATTCTTGCTTATATTTATTGCTAATTTGGTACCAATTATAGACGGGCTATATGTATGGTTTCTATAAAGTAATAACGAAGAATGGTGAATATAAATATAAATTATTTTTAAAATGTCCAATCATGAAATCACATAATCAGATTATATGGTCAAAGATCAGAACACACGATCAACATCTAATTAGTGCTTTTTATTCGATCATGTTGTGTAATAATTCATGTGTATCTTTAATTCAATATAAAATCGACTACCAATATATAGTTTATTTCCACTTGGGACTTTTTTTAATGATCGAGCATATAAAACAAACAACTTTAAAATTTTAAATAAAAAAGAGAATGTGAAGAAGTAAGAGAGAAGTAAACGACAAACACCCCCAAACCCCAAATAAATTAAAAAGAGAGGAGTACTACATTACCTATTTACTCTAGTCTTATGCATTAAAAAGATTAACCTTATCAAATTAAATTTATGTAGTTTTTGAAAAAAAATGAACTTTTACATAAGTGAATTTCATCATAAATCTTTAGAATCATATACTTTGATAATATCTTTTAAAATCTTTATTCATAAAAATATAATTAAGGCAAAAGTTGGCCTATATAGTCGCCTAGTTGAATTTGTCACGTAAGATTTTCTTAGTTATATGTCGCCAAAATATTAATAAGCCAAGTTTCGAGTCATAATAGTATATAACTATATGTTATTAACATATTGTAGATATTGTAATTGCGTACATTATTTTTTTTGTAATCTCGAGGGGAATATATACTATAAAGTTGGAGTCAATTAATAAAAACATTTAGAGTCCGTTTGCGACATGCCAGCGGCGATTACCAATTTAAAATATTAAAATTGACAGAAATATAAATATCAATTAAGCTAATCAATTAATTTAAAGTCTGGAGAGTTTTAAAATAATAATTTGGGCGGTGAACATATGATAAAGTTACATGCACCATTAATACATTGTCCGAACAACAACCTACAATAATATGCTGATATTTTCAGTAGGGAATCTGGAAATTGCATTTTGTCTAATTCTACCCGACCTTAATTAATTAATTTAAGGATCATGTTTGTTGTCGTTCTATAATTAATAGATATATTGATTAATAAACCATTCGTAGTTTATTATTACTCTCCATTTTTGCTGCGGCTGCAGAGGTTTCAACTTTATTGCTTATTAGGTTTTTCTTATATATATAGGGTTGACCACACAAGATTATTTTAGCAAGTAGTAATATATAAAAAGATAATAATAAATAATTCAGTAATAATTCATGTTAGATATTTTTAATTTTGAATAAAAATTGACAATTTAAGTTAAATTTGAATTTAAAAAACTAAATACGTACTGTATAATTCTTTTTGATTATCAATGATTCCGACAATTTGACTACCATGGTTCTAAGAAGTACGTTCTATTATTTGATGGAACAAATTATAAATTATTCGATTTCAAGGAATGATTTTCTTATGTGTCTCTAGTTGGTCTTTATAGCAGTATGTAATTGTAATTTTTAAAATTGACGTTGACATAAGTGTCGAAGTTTGTAGCTGGAAATTGAAAACTACTCCATTCTGCTGGTTTCAAAAATAAAATCTAATGACTAGCATTTAAAGGGAGTATAAAGTCCACGCGTGAAATAAATGTTAGTGAAATGTGTGCCATAATTGTTTAATTTGCTTACTACTAATATAATACCATTGGACAAGTAAGAATTTGTACGTACGGAGTTATCGTTACTTACGTGTGAAGATTTGTTCAACTTGTTCAAATAATACTTCTCCATTGTCCCGTGCTACATTCAAAATATTCAATCTATTGATTTAGAGGAGAATATATTCCAGTATAATTAAATCGCACTTCCTTATTACTCCCCCTAGGCCCTACCATCTTCTCACTACATACTGTTAGAAAATCAAAGTTTATAAAAATATTAAAAAAACCTATTTTCCTTGAGGAATATATATAACAAAATGAAAATTTATAAAAATATTTCAAAGACCTATTTTCCTTGAGGAATATAGTAGTAACACTTACTATTAATTATATGCTTTACTCATTCAAATAATACTAATTGAATCCAATCTAAATATAATATTGATTGATAAAGTTAAAAACTACTCCAACTGTTCTATTAAAAATGAAACGTTTTCTTCTTTTATTGTCCCATTAAAAATGAAACGTTTCCTAATATGAAAAAAACTCTATCTCTACTTTTTCATCTCTCTTCATTAACTCACAAAACAACACTACATAAAATCCCATGCCAATTTCTAAATATTTCATTTTAAGTGGGACGGAGGGAGTATATATCAGTGTTTGGTAACACGTCCCTACGAAAATTGAAAATAGAACAAGAGAAGTGGAGCAAATATCATGTCTAAAACAATACAGTATTATCACAAATAATATTGCACAAGGAATATGCTATTGCAACTCATGACTAATAGATAAATTGATAAATTAATAGTAGTATTAGTAAACAATATGTAATTAATTCAATTGGATTAAATTTTGCTATTTTTTTTATTACTATTTAGTAGTAGCACTTCGACATGACATCAGTTAGTGGTTTTCTTTTAATGGTTAAAACCGCTATTTCACCGAACACGGCTTCCGTAGAGTTTTCTAATATATCGATGTTATAAATTTCAACTGGGCCATTTAAGGGATCTAATGGGCCCACAAAAACTGGACTATCGGCCCATTATATATTATTGGATGCATAAAAAATACAATTAGGGTTTGAAATCGCTGAAGAAGCTAAACCATTCATCACTCGTCACTTCCGCCGCAGCTTGCAGAGAGGCAAAGTCAGGAAAATGGGTGAGTATTCGATCTGGCGGAACAATTTCTCAGAAAATTGGATCGGTTATCCGTTTCTCTTTTCATTTTGATGTATACTAACGCGGTGATTGTCATTATTTTGTAGCTCGGATCAAGGTGCACGAGCTTCGGTTGAAGAACAAGACGGAGCTGCTAGCGCAGCTGAAGGATCTGAAGGCGGAGCTCGCTCTTCTGCGTGTGGCCAAAGTCACCGGAGGCGCTCCAAACAAGCTCTCCAAAATCAAGGTGGTGAGGCTTTCGATCGCGCAGGTGCTCACCGTTATCTCGCAGAAGCAGAAGTCCGCTCTGCGCGAGGCATACAAAAACAAGAAGTATTTGCCGCTCGATCTCCGCCCTAAGAAGACGCGCGCCATCCGCCGCCGCCTTACCAAGCACCAGGTCTTATCACTTCTATTTTTCCCCCTCTTTTTAAATATTTCATGTGTATTTCTGTTAATTTCATTGGCATTGATAATTGAGTTCATCGTTTCATATATTGCCTATTTTTGGTTCAAGTAGTAGATTATCACTGTTTAGATATTTGTGGATATGAATCGTATAAGCTTGTAGTGCAGTTTTATGATTAGTTTCCTAGTGATTATATTGGCGGCTTGCTTGCTTGATGATTGAGCTCAAGTAGAGAATTATCAATGTTCAGATATAGTATGTCAATATGAATCATTTTATTTTGTTGCTGAGAATGTTGTTCATTTTAGAAGTTGAGTAGAACAGTTGTATAGTAAGGATCCCTATTTCAGTTTCAGTTAGGTTTGTTGTGCATACAATGCAGTAGAATACAATCCATCTTCTCCTCAAAATACAATTAACAATACCCTTTCCCATATTTTTCATGATTTTAATTTAATGTTTTTGTAATATTGAGAAGCTGAAACCAGAGCTTTTGTAATCTTTCTATTTTCAAAGAGTCATGAATGCAGTTTCTTGTCGTTGTTGCATTATATAGTTGCAATGTCATTATGTAAGCAAAAAGAATTGTGTATCCGTTCTATCAATATTTTCTGCACTAAGTTGATAATCATTCTCTACTAGTTTTGTTCTGGAACTCGATCTGACTGTTTTATTTGGTTTTGCTACCGTTTTCAGGCTTCCGCAAAGACTGAAAAGCAAAAGAAGAAGGAAATGTACTTCCCTTTGAGAAAGTATGCCATCAAAGTCTAAACTTTGTTCACGGCAGTAAGCCCACCATTGGAGTATTATCAAAATTTGTGTGCAACTCAATTTTTTGAATTTTGTTTTTGGTATTACTTCAAAGACCTTATGGTGTTAAAACTTGAAGCCTGGGATTACCTCATCTACAATGATGAAGCTTATTAGATTCATGCTTACAAATTTTTGTTATTGAGTAACACATGTTTATTTCCCTATCTATTTATGCTAGTGTGTTTAGAACAATTCTCATAAATGTAGGAGCTTTCTAAGCTTCTTTGTGTTGTTTGGGTTAAGTATTTATGTTGTTGATCGTATTGCAGGCTCATATATAGACTTGTTTTTGCAAGTTTTCTTATGTCAATCGAAGTGTAGGCATTCGTTTTACCTGAAATGTTACACAATTTTGTACATTTATCACTGCTCATTCTTATAATTGTAGTCATAATAAGAGTAATCAATTGACCTAAAATATGAATACAATCGGTTCCATTCTAAATTCAGAGCATATGCTGAAAGTAGACAATTGCTGGTAATGAAATTTAAAGAGGTATACATAATTTACAAGGCACAACTTATGTAGATTTACTACAGATTTTTTAGAACTGAAAGCAGGTTATAATGGAAAGGATCGGAAATATGGTCAAGTAGGTTATGTACAGGTCCTTTGCCAGTTAGAGCTGCTTGAGCATAAAAACCTAACCACGCAACCATGGCTAGGCGCCCATTTTTTATCTCTTTGATCTTCAGTTCTTCAAACGCAATGGGATCTTGTGAGAGATTTAAGGGGTCGAAAAGTGCACCTCCTGGATAATTGATGTCCCCCGGTAAATATATGCCTAAGGGCTCCAAGGCCTCAATGCCACAATAACGAGCATACTCTGGACCAACCTGCGCGTGGAAGGCAGTCTTGAAAGCATTCTTGAGTTAAGAAACACATGAATTATATACATACTGCCGAGAACTTTTCAAAAATGAAAAATGTGTTCACAGAGGAAATTATAGTGAGATTACCATGAGAATGGCTTGACAGATGGCAATGATGAGAACTCCTTGACTCCCAGCTAAATGGAGCCCGGGGATGCCAAGGTAGTCTAGTGTGTCGCCCTGGTTGATGATTAAAACAAGAGTAGAAAATATGTGAACAAGTCTTCAACTGGTTCTTTTTTTGTAGTAACCATAAGTAAGGAATCACATTTGCAAATTACTCCTTGTGATCTAAATTATTTCATAGCACTATTAATTTTGTAACCATCCGTTTTCTTATTAGAATAAGAGTTGGTAGTATACTAGTGCTTCACTACTTTATACCTCGACTGCAAACCTAACCTTTTCCTTAGAGTCGACGAAATGGTTCTATTTGTTTGGACATCAATCTTCAGAATTTACATACAAATGAATACAGGCCCTCGAACTCTCATATAAGAGGCTATCCATTTATTAGAAAGGCATAACATACTAACCTTAAGCTTTGAGTATCCCACTCGCCACCAAACAGGTTCAACGAAATGGAAAGCTCCTATCAGATCTAATATCTCTGGAATTAAAGCACCAAGGGCAGCAAGCATAGCCCATCTTGCATGCAGAACTTCAAAACTACATAGTAATAACCGTGTTGTTAGTAAACCTGTTTTTTTTTTTTTAACCTTGGATAGGACTACAAGTCCTTTCCAATCAATTAAAGCTGCATGTGTTAGCTGTAGTGTATAATGACTGGTTATAGAATAGTCGGAGAATTCTCCAAGTTCATGAACCATAAAATGATGATTTGGTCAAAAATTATCAAACGACATGATGTAGTGAAAACAATGGCCAAATTTATTAATCATCAGATGAAATAATGTAAAGAGGTGCGGTACTCACTTAAAATATCTCTGCAATGCCACAGGGTCCTGGCTCAAACCAGCAACGTCAAAACCATAATCCCCAGGCAGCTCACCGTTGAGATAGGAAGGGTACTCATATGAGATCGGACCAAGCCAACGAGGGCGATCCTCCCCATACCACACGCTGAAAAACCATATAATTTGCACACGGGACAGTTAATTTTGGAGATATATTAGATTGAGAAGCTGTAAATTGTGAAGTATTAGCCTATATTAAGCTTATCAATCAAAGATATTATCACCCAAAGTAACACATTCTTTGAATATGTATAGTAACTGAAGCATCTCCAGAATGATCATATATGTGTTGTAATTTCACTTCTAGAGGAATCAATTGCAATAAATAATTAATAAACAAAAAATGAATGGAAAAGACTACCTCTCCAATCTAGCCTTTTTGGAGAGAGCCTTCAACTTAGAAGAGTTGTCCTTGTAAAGCTTCTTCTTCTCCTCCATTCGCCTCTGGAGCTCCTCCCCGAGCGGGCTGTTGGCAATCGCTTTCACCGCCGTGAAAGGAATCGCGGAGAACACCACAACTCCAGCAACCTTCACAGAAACGGTGGCTTCAGAGAGTGAAAGTTACACTAACCTGATATCTGTTTGCAGGTGTGGTTACTAACCTCTTCCCATGAAGCTTTAAAGCGGGAGAAAGAGCTGCTAAAGTTGGAGCTCGGAAAAGTAGAAGCCGCGCGTTCGCAGCGGAGGAGCAGAGACATTGCCGTTAAACGGAATCTTCACTCCTCAGCCACTAGTTTCTGTCTGCTCTTCCCTTTTTATTTCTTTATTATTGTTTTCGATTATTTGCTATTTTCTACTACTCCGTACTTTATAGGAAGCGGCTTATGTAGTGCCACGTTCCATGGAATATTTAATAAACCAAAAAAAAACAGTTTCAATATTTTATTTGAATATATTTATCACAAATTTTTGTAATTTAGCGGTATAATCAATAATGTTATCCATAAACTCAAATTATATGTCCAGATCTATCGAATTTATCTACGTGATAGATGATCATATGAAAATTTACTGGAATTCAGAAATCTCAATTTTCAAGAGGTGTTCAAGTGGATGAATTTGACATTAACAAACTAAGAAATCACAAACAGAGGAGTAATACAGGATCACGTCACACAAAATCACACCAATAAACAGATGATTTTCAACAACAACACAGGTTTAAGATGAATCTAATCGATACCAAATTATTTTGCAGGTGGCGGATCGAGAGAGCGCGGATCAATCAACGATCGTCAATCCTCATAAATGCGGCACTCATCGGTTTCCGGATTCTCCTGGCAGAAGTGTTCGAGCGGATCCTGCTGGAGCTGATGGATTTTGAGGCGGAGATCGGCCTTCGCCTGGCTCACCTCCTCCACCTCGTCCCACGCCACCTTGCACTCGTCGGAAGTCTCGTCCTCGCCGCATACCTGCGTCGCCTCCGCAACCTTCTTCTCGATCATCTCCGCCAGCCGCTGCTCCCTCATGTGCGTTCCTTTGTACAGCTTCATCACCGACCTAACACCACCGGCCATCGTTCGCCGGCCGGATCGCGGAGCTGAAGCGGATGGCGGCGGTGGTGCGAAAGGTAGCGTAGGCCTGAAATTGAAGGCCGCTAGGGCTAGAGAAGCAGACATTGGTATGAATGGTGAAGGAGATTTTGACCTTGTTTTCGCCCGTCAATTGAGTTGGCGTGAAATTAGTGGTAAAGGTGTTTGTGTATCAGTTTTCCATTGAAGGAGAAATGTGAACTGATTGATGATGGTAGAGAATGGGGCTGGGTTCGGAAATTACGCGAATGCCCTCAGATCATGGTATGGGCTGCTAGGCCTTTACATATTATGGGATAATCACATAATTGAAGTAGTACTACTAATTTCATTTTTAAAAAAAATCACATAATTTAAAGTATACTACTCCATAGTTTTTTAAACTATGTAATTCAAATAAAAAATTGCATTTGATTTGTATTTTGCATTTCAGTGTCATATCAAACCGCTTCTACTTGATCTCACTCGTGTCGTGGCATATATTGGACTCGTTCTCCATGTTTGTAGTGGATTGGTCGAAACTCGAAAGAAGTATTCTCCAATCTCTTTGATTTGACTTATTCGCCATTATCCGACCACTCTTCACAATTGTGTAAGTATCTTTCTCCCAATATTTGAGAGTACTAGAAAGATTGTTGTTTTTGCAACATATCGCATTACCTTTTGTCACATCAAATAACTCTTCCTCGTTCTCAGGCACTCGCTAATGTCGGGCACATATTAGACTCGTTCTAGCCGTTTGTGGTGTATTTGTCGAAAGAGGTGTTCTCCGATCTCTTTGATGTGTCTGATCCTTCATCGTTTGACTACTTTTTTGCAACTGTGAACTCTTTCACAATATATAAGATACTCGAAAGGTTATTGTTTTTGCCACCATTCTTATCTTTTATAGCACATGAGAGAACTATCTAATAACTGCGGAGCAGATCTCCTATTCGATTCCTACTCCATCTCTCGCAATTTAATAAAATAATCTTATAACATAAAAGTGATGGTTGTATTATTTTATTAACATATCGCATTACCTTTTGTCACATCAAATAACTCTTCCTCGTTCTCAGGCACTCGCTAATGTCGATTTGTCGAAAGAGGTGTTCTCCGATCTCTTTGATGTGTCTGATCCTTCATCGTTTGACTACTTTTTTGCAACTGTGAACTCTTTCACAATATATAAGATACTCGAAAGGTTATTGTTTTTGCCACCATTCTTATCTTTTATAGCACATGAGAGAACTATCTAATAACTGCGGAGCAGATCTCCTATTCGATTCCTACTCCATCTCTCGCAATTTAATAAAATAATCTTATAACATAAAAGTGATGGTTGTATTATTTTATTAAGTTGTGAGTGTGGATTAAAAATAGAGTAGGAACAGTGGAGTATGAGATCCGTTCCTAAATGAATGGTTCGATTAGTCTTTCATACAACCAAGTCAGAAGAACAATTTAATATTATGGCTGTGGGCCACCACCACTCTCTGTACCTTTCTATATATGGATTAGTTTAGTGAAAATAATTTAGATCGAAAACTAAGGCCCAGCAAAGGTAGGCCCAACCTAGCGCTCCAACTGAATTTTAACGGCTATAAAATATATGTGTTCATTTAAAATTTTGAAATTTGAGAGAGAGAGAGAGAGAATCACAGAGAAAAAAGGAAGAAAAATACCAGAGACAGAAGGAGGGAAAATGGCGAGCAGCAGATTGGAAGAGTCGATTGAAACCGTTCTAGATCCGGAGATGGAGTTCCTAGCATCGAAACAAGAGACCGGAAATGAGTGGGAGCTCTTCAAGGAAAACGTCCGCCCGTTGAAGCGCGGACGCAACGTTCGTCTCCTCAATCACGCTCTAAAATCGAACTCTCATTCCCAAGTCAAGAGCTCTCTGCTGCATCACCGAAGGTTGCTCGTTAATTTCGTCATTTTTCAATTTTTTTTTGTAGAATAATGCGCTTTCCTTTTTTCTGAGATTTGACTGTTGGAATTTGAAATGAGCAGGAAGCTAATCGAGGCCATCGACGAGTATTCCGGAGAAGATCCTCTCCAGCCCTGGATCGAGTGAGTAGTCAATTTATTAAGAGCTTTGAATATTGAATTTGATTATTCTTTCTTAGGATAGGCTGCTAGGGTTTAAATATGTTGAATGTGTTTATCGCAAGCTCCATGGCTATGATTTACAATTGGCTGGATGATTATAGCTTATTAATAATAGTACAATTTATTTTTATTATCTTGGGAGATAGAAATCTGGCATATGTTGTTGATTCAATGTTTATGCAGTAATCATTAGCTCATTGTTTTATGGCATGTTCTTGTTGATTACTTAAGATGCACATTGCTCCTGTAGTTAATTTCTACTCGAATAAGAAGGCAAGTAACTGAGCCAGTTCCTTTCTGATTTGTGTTTATCCCATTGTTTTTAAAAGGTGCATAAAATGGGTCCAGGAAGCTTTCCCACCCGGTGGTGACTGTTCAGGATTGATCGTCATCTATGAACAATGTGTCCGAACCTTTTGGCATGATAGCCGATACAAGGACGACCTACGGTACCTGAAAGTTTGGTTGGAATATGTAAGTGTTTACTAAGAGTTCCCATTTCATAGATGATCATTATCTTTTTAGATGCTTCTGAGGATTAAATTTTGTGAAATGGTAAAACAGGCTGAAAACTGTGCTGATGCTGAAGTCATATTCAGTTTTTTGGAGGCCAACAGTATTGGTGTGACACATGAGGCTTTCTACATGTCCTATGCATTACTCATGGAGCAGAAGAACAAAAATAAGAATGCAAATGAGATCTTCAATCGTGGGCTGTCTATGTAAGTCCTTTATTCAGGACCTTTGAGTTTCTTATACATGCCTGAGAGTTTCTGGAAGGAAAGGTTGTTGCCGTTTTGTTTCCCTGAGATTTGTTTTTGGGTTAGGATCAGTAAATAAGCATGCTCTACTATACTACTAACTTGTAAGTCTATGTCGTTTTTGTTCACGCTGCAGCATAATTTGCTTTGACATCAACCTTGTGCAGTTCAAGGAACCGTACTTCGACATACAATGAATCTCTTATGATAACATACCACTCTATGTTAGGAATAAAATATTGATGGAATGCAGTTTTCTTCTTTGTTGCCTTCGTAGTTATGCTCAGAAAGGATTGTTTGTGATATCATTTTATTGCAAATGACAAACTGCGATTTCATTTCTCTACCAGGAAGGCTGAGCCTGTTGAAAAACTGACAGCAGCTTACCAGAAGTTTCTTGCTCGTTCAATGAGACAACCAAAAGCTACAGAAGTAAGCAAACTCCTCCACACATGCTTTTCTTTCTTTGCTTTGCCTTGTTCTGTCGTTTGATTGGCTTGATTACTCACATGACCCTATTCAAATTAGCAGGATGATGCAACAGAGAACCAGGCTTCAGCTCGAAGCTTTGGGACCTTGTTGGCTAAGCCATCAAGTAGGCTTTCTGCTGACTATCTTAACTTCATTTTTTTTCCTAGTGACCATTACTAATATGTGGCTACTTTTTCACAATTTCAGGAAACCAGGTGCCGGAGAGTTCTGATATTTTTAGGAAAAAACAGAAGCCTGACAGGTTGGAATTAGTATTGTTTATGAATTTTGCTTATGCTCTGCCTTTGCTCGTCAACTTTAAGTTTCACATCCGTTCAAGATATATCCATTCACCATTCATTTGATGACATATGATGCTGGTTTTTTAGGGCT
The DNA here is from genome assembly GCF_023119035.1 of Salvia hispanica. NCBI lineage: Eukaryota > Viridiplantae > Streptophyta > Magnoliopsida > Lamiales > Lamiaceae > Salvia > Salvia hispanica. The sequence continues at coordinate 21,714,259 of NC_062968.1, read as the reverse complement.
CCAGGAAGTACATTCTCCATTTTCAAAGACAGTAGTTCAGTGTTTAGTCATCAGCCAGAAATATCCAAAGTAGACGCAAAACCATGGCACTCACTTGGTGCTCGTGCAGAGAGAAATAAAGAGAATAGTGCAATTCCTTCCAAGTGGACATCAAATAAGGTAAACAGAGAATATTAATCTGCTCCAAGTCTCCAAGTGTGGTAGATGGCTTTTTACACTAAAGTTATTTTATTGCAGATTCCTCAGAGACCAGGTCAGAGAATATCGAGGCCACCTCCAGGTCCGTGCATTGAGATCTTTGTGGATGAGGAGTGCACAAAGTAAGTATAGACAGAAACAGATTAAAGAATACTTGGTGCTTAAACATCATCATTAGTTATTAATGCGTATTGGCACTTTCTATTCTTTGTACTTGTAGACAAAATAAACCCGACAAGGAGGGGGAAAAGTCTTCAGTTCTGCATCTTAGACGTGGCGACTCAAAAGATATTAAGAGGTAAGAACTAAGAAGGCAATCTCATTAAGAGGCTCGTTTGACTAACATGCCATCATCTCCTTTCATCTCTTAGTTGTTTACTGGCTCTATTTCTTCATTTCAGAGAAACAGAACTGTTGAGAGAGAATCCTTTGCGCAACTTTCCTCCAGGTGCTCTGCCCCGATAATGCATCTCTCCGGTATATGCAGCAGACGTATTTGTCTTCTTTGTGTGTATGGATGATCAAGCTTCTCCCTCCAAAGCTTGATCCTTGTACTTTAGCTGTTGTATGCCAACGAATATTGTGTTTTTTCCGGAGTTTATTACCTAATGATTCTTGATGAGGTTGGATTTATGTATTTTATCTCTATTCAATGACAACTTAACTTAGTTTCTGTTGTACTACTAGTAGTATTTGTCATTTTATTGTTGTCCTTTTATTTATTTATTGAGAATGTGAAACAAATTTTCTTTAACAATGCTATAAATTGTTGTTTAGACAAATTGCTCAGTTGAATTATACTACGTCACAGAAACAAGTAAAAATATTCATAATCTATTAAATATAGGACCACATTCATTTCTAATATTCCTATGTGGCATTTGTTTAGATAAGAATATGCTTAGATAAACAATACTATGAATATTTCTTAGTCTTCGATTTTAAAAAAAATCGATACGAAATAGCACAGGAAATGTAACATATCCATCCTGCGTCAACTTTACTTTTTTATTTTCCCCCTATAATCTCTAATCTCATACTGTCATTTTGCTACTCCACATCATAATTAAATTTATCAATTTATTGAAGTGATTGTGATTAATATAATTTGATTTGAATCATCAATTTAACCATATTAAATTTAAATTTATAGGGAGTAATAATTAAAAGTTTAACAGTTAAAAAACAAAAATTGGATATACAGTTATACTGAGCTCAAAGTGAGTGGTTTATTACACTACAAAGAATTTAATTTTATATCCTCGCAAACAGATTTCTAGGGTTTCTTCATTCTCCGCTCGATCCTCAATTCAATCCCTATCAATCCCCTCTCCATTTCGATCATCGACCTCATCGATCCACGCAACAATGGCGGAGCACCTGGCCTCAATTTTCGGCACCGAGAAAGACCGCGTCAACTGCCCCTTCTACTTCAAAATCGGCGCCTGCCGCCACGGCGACCGGTGCTCCCGCCTCCACAACCGCCCCACCATCTCCCCGACGCTCCTCCTCTCCAACATGTACCAGCGCCCCGACATGATCACCCCCGGCGTCGACGCCCAGGGCCAGCCGATCCACCCCGATAAGATCCAGGAGCATTTCGAGGATTTCTACAAGGACATCTACGAGGAGCTCAGCAAATTCGGCGAAATCGAGAGCCTCAACGTCTGCGACAACCTCGCCGACCACATGATCGGAAACGTCTACGTTCTGTTCAAGGAGGAGGATCAGGCGGCGGCTGCGCTCAACGCGCTGCAGGGGAGGTTCTACTCCGGCCGTCCGATTATCGCCGATTTCTCACCGGTTACTGATTTTCGCGAGGCGACGTGCCGGCAGTATGAGGAGAACAGCTGTAACCGTGGCGGATACTGCAATTTTATGCATGTTAAGATGATCGGGAGGGAGCTGAGGAGGAAGCTGTACGGTAGCCGCCATGGCCGGTTTTGGGGAACTAGGAGCCGCAGCAGGAGTGTGAGTCCCTCTCATCCCTCTCATCCTAAGCGCGAGAGGGAAAGGGAGAGGGATAGGGAAAGAGAGAGGGATACTGATAGGCGGGATCACCACCGTGGTAGTGGGAGGAGGAGTGGTGGAGGTGAGCGGCATGGGAGTGAGAGGAGAAGGAGGAGCAGGAGTCCGGTGAGGGAAGGGAGCGAGGAGCGTAGGGCTAGGATTGAGCAGTGGAATCGGGAGAGGGAGGAGAAGGGGCAGTGATGCTTGTTGTATTTGTTTATTATACTCCCTTTTGGCATTGCATACTTCCATTTTGTGTCGCTATGTCTTCTTGGTAGTTCGATTAGTTAGACACTGAATATGCAGCTATAACGTAGAACTATGTTTCTTTTTCTGTGAGATTATGATTGCGGGATTAGATAATATGACCATTAGCATTCTAGTTTGTTGACAATGAATCTTGTCACACTTTGGTACCTTGCATTGGTAGTTGCTTTCATGAGGTGTTGATATTCATGCTCACCGTTGTTTCTCGTTGATGTCTCTAGCTCGTTCTGGCTATTATTATCCATTTTTCAAGTCCTTATACTTTGATGACATCTGCGAGTTTTAGATATCTTCCATTATCAAGTTCTTATTTCTGCTTGTGCCCATGTAAGATACTTAAATTAGGATATGATATTAATCCCTATTGAATAGACGATTGTGTGGTGAAGCCTTCATTAGCTAGAAATCCTGAATGTGTGACCTGTCCTGCTGAGCTTTGTAATTGTGTAGTCAAGAACGATATAGAGGATGCAATAGCTAAATCATAATACAACCCGTATTGTAGTGATCTATGTGTTTTTCGTATGTGTATGTGCATATGTGTCTGTGTTTTGTTTTAGGCATATCTTTCAATATTAAGTCTTCGTTTTCAATGAGGGTTGTCTAGTCAAGAACTACAGAACTTCTATTAACTGGTCATGGCATCATCTGCAACACAAGTCTTCTTTTTCTAGTTACATATAATGAATGCATCGTTGGGCACTTATCTTCATACATGCATCTGGTCTACCCATGCCACATGTTTTGTTTTCCTGTTGGTTTAGCTAATTAGACAGTGTCCGTGAAACGATAACATTGGGTTATGTTTCCTTTCGTTGTGGGATTATGATTGCTGGCTTAACTTGTATAATGATTGTCATTGACTCATTGTAGTTGTAAAAAATGAATCACACTTGATTACTTACTGTGTACTAACTAATGAAAATTGTTAAGAGTGTGCACATTTCATGGGGACTTCTTTCTTTTCGTGTTGCTATGATTTGGTAGTGTAGCTAGTTAGACAGTAAACTTGCCTCTACATATCTCCTTTTATGTAGGATTATGATTGCTGGATAAGTTAACATTACCATTGGTATTCTAGTTTGTCAAAAATGAATCACAATATATCACTTGTTCTATATAGAAAAACCATTTGTCTTCATGATTCTGGCTTTCTTTTCTTGACTCGTTACCAGTATTTTGATACCGTTTTCATGGTTCTGACTTTCTTTTGAATTATGACATTTAAAACCGTGAATCATTATGCTGGCCTGTGACCTTTAAAGCCGTGAATAATTTGTGAAGAATTTTCTTTTCGAGTTTTGGGATGACGTTCATTTGTTGTGTAGTGCCACATTGAAATGAAATGAATCATTGGCTATTTGGAGTTCATTTGACTTTAATCTATCTATTTAGTGGTTGTTCGATTTGTTGAACATGATAATTATGAGAATGAGATGTAGTCTAGGGACAAGGATAGAGTTGTGAAATTTTTTGCACTATGACCTTCAAAACAGTGCAGAATTTTGTTTCTAGATTTTTATTATTGATGTAAATCGTGATGATGGTCTGTGACTTTTTCAAGCTGTGAATAATTCTAAAGATTTATTTATACAACTTTACAAAGCTATTTTCTCCGCCATCAAAGATGATGGCAGATGGGCGTCACTATTTTTAAGGCAAATTGTATTTGATTGGAATTTAACTGCGAACTCTGTAGGGTGCGTTTCATATATAGGGAAAGCCAAGAAAAACCTTGTTTTAAAGGTCTAATCCATGTTTGATGCATAAAAAAGCTAAGAAAAACAATTTTTTAATTCTACTTGTAATTTCTCAGTTTAAATATTAAACGGACTCTTATGATATTACAATTTTGAGGTGAATTGATGCTTACACTTACAAGTCAGTTTTGGACATTTTAGCTCCAACTAAAATTATGCTTGGTCAAACTTAAAATAAGACGATGCTCTTAAATCAACATATGATCTTACAATTGGTCAAACTGAAAATAAGACGATGTTCTTAAATCAACATATGATCTCCCAATCTCGAGGTGAGAAGATGACGTCACAAGTTGGTTGTGGTCTTAAAAATTCAAATGGTGTTGATGCTTAGAAGTCCATTCTCAAAGTTTTAGACAAGACAATCTGCCATTAGAATGTCTAAATATCTCATTTCATTTTACTAATTTTGATAAATGGAATCATTAAATGATACTAGAATTATATAGTAGTACAATCCACATTTCATTAAATTTTTTTCACATTTCTTTATATTTTTAAAAATTTAGGTTGAATTAAAGGGAAGCATTTGTTTATGCGCCTCACTTAATCTTTTAGTAGTAGTACTATTTTCTAGTTTGATACTCCCTCCGTCCCAAGATAAGTGACTTGTATTTCTTTTTGGGGTGTCCCATTATAAGTGACCTATTTCCATTTTTAGCAAAAAGTCATCTCTCTTACTTTATTCTCCACCTACTTTATTCTCTCTTCTCTCCTCTATTTTTCCCTCTCTCATACTTTACTCTCTCCACTTTAACTTATTTAAATACCATTCCTTAAATCCCGTGCACAAAAGAGTAGGTCACTTATCTTGGGAGGAAGGAGTATATAAAAAAAAGAAGAAGGAGAAAAGTGAAATCCTCCACCCCGCCCAACGAGGAGAATGAATATGGAGAAATGGGAAATGAATGAGAAATTAACTTGATAAAGCACGTGGAACCAAGTTGCGTTGTGATTGGCTGGATGACATGTCCCCCTAAATACAACGTGAATTCATAATAATTTGATCCAACGGTTCAGATCACCCGCCACCTCTCCTTACCCGCGAAGGCAGCGGAAATATCCACGCAGTTGCACCGCTCCCCATCCCCCTCTACCCCCGCGCCGTCGGGCTCCATAAAATCTGCACAAATAATTTTACTTCGTCATTGTAATTTCACCCTTCAACCTTCATTTCTATTTTTTCTTTTTTTTTTCTTTATCCCGTTTGCAGTTGTTGAGTTTAGGGTTAGTAATGGTTGATCGCGGTGTTGCGGGAGATGAACTGATCATCGATTGGAACGAACTATTGGACAATTTGCCTGATGACCTCTGCTTCGATTTAGGCGACCTTCCGCCGGCGGAGGGATTGTCTACGTCGCCGGATTCCGGCTGCTCTCTCTCGATCGATGACATAGAGCATTATCTCTTGAACGATGATTCCTATCAGCCGGTGGAGGAGGAAATTGTCTTAGCCGATGAGTTTGCCGCGGATTGTTTTGCCGAGCCGGAGTCGTCTGATTCGGATCCGGATCGGGTCAAGGATTCTTCTGCTAGTCCGCTGGTGGAAGTTGTGAATTGCGAGGAGGAGATAGAGCGGGAGAAGCCCCAAGAGAACGGGGCGGATGCTATGCAGACGGGAGATAATTGCGCCGCTGACGACGACGACGGTGATGCCAATGATCCGGATGAGAAGAAACGAAAGAGGTAATTGTTGTGAGCTCTGATAATGAATCCTTTGGTTTATGATTGGATATATGCAATTGTTTCTGAAATCGAGGCCTCATGCTGATTGATAACCCTCTGCTTTCGATTAAGGCAAAAACTTGTGTTGGCATCCCTCCCAATTGTGATTTACTGATTTATAATCCCCATTACTGTTTATTAATCCTAGTCTGAGTTCATTAATCAAATTAGAATTATATGATCATCCACCAAAAGTGATTGCCACAAATTTTGCTGTTAAGTGTTGTAAGTATTTTGCCTGTTCATTTGGGAAATTTTGTGGTTCGATCTGTAGTTTGTCTCATTTTGTTAGCAACTGTTAATGTGATATGATCTTGTAGGCAAATGAGGAATAGGGATGCAGCCGTTAGATCACGGGAAAGGAAGAAGATGCTTGTGCGCGATCTTGAGATGAAGAGCAAGTACTATGAAGCAGAATGCAAGAGGCTGGGGAATTTGCTCCAGTGCTGTCTTGCTGAGAATCAAGCTCTACGGTTCTCGTTGCACAATAGTCAGGCATTTGATGCGTCCAGGACCAAGCAGGAGTCTGCTGTGCTCTTGTTGGGTAAGGATTTTCAACTCCTATACTATCATTCCCCAGCACCCAAGAATAATTTTGTGCAGTCGTATTCGCTCCATAAATTAAATGAGCCTGCAAAATTATTAGATTATCACTGATTGCGGTTTTCACTTTTCAGTACTATAAACCAAAGCTTGCCTATCTTGCTATGATGCTATCCATGTGGTTTTTGCTGCAAAACTAATCTTTATCTATCTGAAAACCTCTGTTGCTTACTACCATTCTATCCATGCGATTGAGGACTTTTTATCACTGAAATAATCCTTATCTATCTAAGGCCTATAGCTACTTATCTTGCTATCAATGTGATTGAGAAGTTTTTTCGCCGTTGAAATGCCCTTTATCTTACTTTCAGTATTGTAAACCGAAGCTTTCCTATCTTGCTATTCATGTGATTGAAAAGTCCTTTTGTTGCTAAACTAGTCTTCATCTATCTAAAAACTTCTTGCTATTCATGTGATTGGAAAGTCCTTTTGTTGCTAAACTAGTCTTTATCTATCTAAAAACTTCTTGCTATTCATGTGATTGAAAAGTCCTTTTGTTGCTATACTAGTCTTTATCTATCTAAAAACTTCCGTTGCTTACCAGACCCAGGCGATTGAGGATTTTTCATCACTGAAATAGTCCTTATCTATCTGAGAACCATAGCTACTTATCTTGCTATTCAATGTGATTGAGAATTCTTTTTGTTGTTGAAATGGTCTTTACCTTACTAATGTACTATAACTATAAGGAACTACACAATTGCTGCGAATATGACGTACATAGTGATTATGCAGCATCTTTGTGTCTTGATTTCTGAAAGAAGCATTTTATGTTATCGTGGTGCAGAATCCCTGCTGTTGGGTTCCCTGCTTGGGTTCCTGGGCATCATATACCTGTTAATCCTGCCCATCCAGCTCCTATCAGCTCTGGAAGTGAGTCTTCTGCAAAACGTCGACAACACAGAGCACAGAAGCGTGGCAGCACGAAGAAAAGCAGGAAATGAGGATCACGGGTCTCTGTTCCATTCATTTATGATGGGCAAGAGATGCAAAGCTTCGAGATCAAGAATGAAGTTGAGGCTATTAAGCAGAGGCGATGCAGCCGGCATTGTATCTGGTTTCTTGCTAGTTGGTCATCGCTTAGTTCTCTAAGCGGAGAGAGTTTGAATACATGTGTTTTCATTTCTTTTTGTTTAAACTTGTTGGCTTTTTTTCTATGAGAACTTCTTAGGACTCCTTAGCTTTTGTGGTGACTGTTGATTACTTTAAATAACCAAGGTTTTAATTTGGCATGTTTATCTGCTTTTTTTTATCCATCATAATTTTCAAATGCGAATGTATAACAAAGCAAAAGCTATGATTAACCTCTTATACACACAAAACCAAACCAGTTTATCATAACTTTCTTCTTCAACTTCAAGAGCGGTTAAATCAGAGTGGCAATTTGGCTGCTGAGAATTGACGGTTTTGTTTCTGGACGATGTTAGCCAAAAAGGTATTCGGTCGGTTCAGTTAGAACCGAACTGAATACCCGGTTAACCGAAATCTAAAGGAACCGATATTGAGACACCGAACCAAAACCGAATTTGCCTCGGTTCGGTTCGGTTCCTAACCGAACTAGGTCGGTTCGGTTCCGGTTAACCGAACTGGAACCGAAATTAAAAAAAAAGGTGATTTAGAAATTTGAACTTTAATTCTTCATTAATTGATCATCTGTTAATGGAATGAGTTGATAATAAAGATCAAGTCAATTTGATTTGTTTTTCTTTTCCGAATTCTCCTATTTGAAGATTCTCCATTTTGCGTAATTAATATGTTTAATAGTAATCATGCCGTGTTCGCATAAAATTTTCAATGAAGGAGAACGTAACTTAATTTAGTTGGAGAATGAATAAACAATTAAAAGGGTAACAATCCAAATATCTGAAGATTATGAATTTGTTACTATGATTGTAACGAAAATTCGAAGGAACTTTTATGATAAGTAGTAAATGTGTATGATTTTGACCCGTCATCACTTGATCAGGTCGGTGAGAAAAGTCCAACTCAAAAACCAACAATTCAAACTTTATGTTTGTACTTTATATTAGAAATTAAAAAATAAAAACAACCTATAACTTGCTTAATTTAACAAAACAAAAAAGTTGACCACCTACTAAATCCAAAATTTGAAATATTTATAAAAGTAAACGACTCCAATCTCAAAGCTTCCGAAACAACAAGGTCAATTAATCAAAGTATACAACCTACTTATAATATGCTTAATCCAAAAGTTGAAATATTCAACAAAGTAAACAACTTCAAGTTCAAAGATTCCAAAACAACAATATCAATCCATTAAAGTTTACAACCTACTCAATTCAACAAGTATTCAAAGTTCAAATATTAAAAAAAAAAACTCCAAGTTCAATATTTTCAAATTCCAAAACAAATGCACGACAAAATTTAACTTTCATCATGATCACTTGAATAAGTTCTTTCCAATTCTCTCAATTCTGCATCGTCCAATGGCCACGTCACTTTGCCATCCTTATGTAGTTCCCCCACCACTATAAAAAATAATGAATTTTAAAGAAAATGAGTTCAGAATGAAGAATAAATAGCAATGAATACTCACTTTCATAGTAGTGCTTTTGCAAAAATGGTATTGGTTCTCTTTCCTCTTCCATGAGATATTAGTAAATAGCAATGAATACTCACTTTCATAGTATTGCTTTTTGCAAAAATGGTATTGGTTCTCCTTCTTCTTCCATGAGATCGACAGAACTAGAACTGGACCTCAACCAATCCTCGGAGCATACCAAAGCTTCTACCATTTCCAGTGCCAAAGAGTTTCTAAATATCGACAGCACACGCCCCCCATGCTGAATGCCGACTCAGAAGCAACGCTTGATATAGGAATAGCAATGATATCTCTAGCTATCTCTGATAGAATAGGATAGGAAATACCGTATGTCTTCCACCACCACATAAGAATGTCAAAATCATCATCTTTATTGGCCGGGTATTGCCTCTCTGTGAAGTAACCTGAGAGAGCTCTGAGCTTCCATCTTCATCATCATCATCCTCACTAGCAACACAGAGAATGTTACAAGAACTTTTACCAAGATATCGAAGATTAGTCGATCTACTTGACATTTGACTAGCTGAAGCTATTCATGGTTGTGTTTGGTCAGCCGCTTTCTTGTACAACTCAAATAAGTCAAAGACTGACTTTCTCAACTCCTCTGCCAACTCATTTCCCCGTGCGAGTCACCATACAACGTCTTCAAACAATGCTGCACATGCTTCATCTTTTGTCTAGGATCTAGCATTGCAGCAATGTACAAAATTTTGTTCATGTTTGGATTAAGCTCATCTTCCTCCAACCAATACTTACCAAGCTTTTCCATCATCTTCTTGGCCATGTATCTAATCTCAGAATCTTCATCATCCTCGTACAATTTTATGATAAGGAATATGTCACACATCTCCATTAAGAATGAATGTGATGTGCCATACGTGGTGCCAGAGACCAGACGAGTCATAACATAAAACGATCGGAGAAAACTACACATCTTCCTCACTTCAATCCAATCTTCTTCTCCAGGTACGCCAACTGTGAGGTCGTTGTGTTTCAGGTTTCTCAAATCCCTACCAAACTGGGGAGTGACGTTGCTGTTCAACTTCATAGCCAACTCATATGGCAATGCCGCCTCAAGCATTGAGTAAGCCGAGTTCCATCTAGTAGGTACATCTTGACACAAGATTTTTTTGGTATCAACCTTACATACCTTGGCAATATCCTTGAAGTCCTTAGACCTTGTGGATGAACCCTTTATCCATTTCAAGGCTTCTCTAACTCGTACAACAACCATGCCTATTTGTTTCGTGCCTTCTTCGACAATCAAGTTAAGTATGTGTGCAACACACCTCTGATGAAAATATTGCCCATCGGCAACAAGCATGCCTCTTGCATTGAAGGCGGACTTCATTTCCTTGATTGCCACACCATTGTTTTTAGCATTATCCATGGTGAAACAAAAAATCCTCTGAATGCCCCAGTTCGTAAGGGCCTTTATCAACACCTTAGCAATGTCATCCCCCTCATGACTAGTAATGTCAAAGAAGCTGATTATTTTCTTGTGCAGCCTCCATTCCTTGTCGATGAAATGTGATGTAACACAAATAAAGCTTGTGTTATTGACTCCAGTCCAACATTCGGTGGTGATTGATATGCTACTCATGCTTGGTCTGGAGAAAACCACTTTCACTAGTTCCCTCCCCTCTAGAAACATCTTTACACAATCCGATCTTACCGTGTATCTGCTCGGGATATTAAAGTTTGGTACCATATCACGGCAGAATAAACGAAATCCCTCTCGTTCCACCAATCTGAATGGTTGTTCATCAAGAACAATCATCATGCATAATGCGTATCTGCCCCTTTCTTGGATGTCTTGCCTCAATTCATCTTGGCTGAGTGGTGTTTGATTCTTTTCCGCTTCAATTTTCTTCAAACATGAAGCATGATGCTTCCACATAGAGGATGTGCCATTGTGCTTCGAATCAGCAAGTATACACGTTCCACACAGTTTGCATTTTCCTTTTTGAATTGATTCTTCAAACACTTTATCAAAGTTTTTCCATATAGCCGATCTTACTACTGCTTTACGCTTTTTTTATACCGGCGGCACCATTTCCTCTCTCTCTTCCTCTCCCTCGAGCCCTAGTTCTTCAACTTCAATATCTTCAAGTACCCTATCATGGATTGGTTGATTGCTGCCTAAGTCTTGAGTGTAAGACTCTGAATTTGACATCTTCAACTACAAATCTACACTAAGACACATACTTTTCAGAGAAAGGACAAATGCAAAGAAGTAGTACTAACATTTACTAGAATAGCAACTTGTAGAAAGCACAATATTTCAAGAAACTTAAACTCAAACATCTAGCTTCTAAAACCATACACCGTCGTAGTATAGAGTTTATAATCCTCAAGCAACAGCTATAACAAATATACTTTAGCAATGACTTGATATATATTCTCAAACCAAAAAATTAATTAATCCACAACAAATTACATATCATGAACCCACTAATACCCCACAATATTTCAACAAATTACACAACAAATTACCATAATCTTAGTCTTTTCAGATTCTCATGCATCCTGATATAAAAGCTTACAGCTACTCTAAATTGAGCAATGATAAACAACCAAATTTTGTACAACCAAAATAAAGTTATATTAATAATTTGATGTATTAGTTATATATTAAAATTATAAATATAGTAAGTGGATAAGTTAAAAAGAGTTATTAGCCTTTAACCTCATTTTTTATATTTATATTTGAATTTTCTTTCTATTATTTTTAAAATTTGAATTAAAGTAGGCACTAGTTACATATATAATTCTAAAAAAATAAAAAATTATAAAAAATCACAAATATATAACCACAATATTATGCACTTTCCATGTACTATATATGTATCTAATATTTTAATTAAATTCATAAATAAACCTATTTTTTTGTCAAATAAACAAGAATTTGGTTGTACAAAATTTGGTCACATAGATTTATTGCTCTAAATTAGTAAATTATATAAGAACTCTAACTGGAACAAAGTTTTGGATTTCATCAAAATCAACTAGTTCTTAATATAGCCGATGTATTACCATCAAAATCAACTAGTTCCTAATATACTCAAAAGTCAATACAACATCTTTCCACCTTAATTATTCAAATTTCAGAATGCTTGTATGAATGTGCTGCGTCGCCGGTGAGGAGGAGTCGGCGTGGTGGGCAGGCAGGCTGGGAGTCGCCGGGCGGTGGGAAGGCGGAGTCGGCGCGGCAGTGGGGTGTCTCAGATTCTCAGTGGCCGGTGCCGCGGTGGTGTGGTGTGGCCGTGTGGTGGGGGAGGAGGATGAGTAGCAGTGCAGGTAATCAGATTCAAAAAACGACGTGAAACTAAAAAATTAGGGCTAAGTAGTTTAGATTTTTTTATAAAAATTAATAAATGAAATGAATTAAATTTTTAATAAAAGATTCGGTTCTAAACGGTTCTACTCGGTTCTAACCGATTGGACCCGAACCGAACCGATATCCAATAGACGCATTACGTTTGGAACCGAACCTAATCGAGAACCGAAAAATTCGATTCTCGGTTAACCGAGAAATGTGACAAACGGTTTGGTCATCGGTTAACCGAGGAACCAATGACCGAATTACCAGCCCTAGATTAAGGTGTGCAAATGAAGTCATGAATTGCAAATGACATCAATTAGGTTTAGTGAGAAACGCAGTCCCCTGTTTCCCCTCTCTTTCGATGGATTGAAAATAAAATAAATAAAGTATTATTTTTCTTGGATAAGAAGACGAAGAATATTTATTATTTATAGTTTTACTAGTATATTCGTTCAATGGAGTAATACATTTGATTTTTCTACATATTGTGAAGCTATATAGAAATTCGACTGAAAATTATTATGCGTCGCAATTGATAATCACTTTTTATATATAAGTGGTTTCTAAATTCTTTTGGTAATTATAACATGATAGAAAGCTTGCTAGATTTTATTATTTATTATTTTACATTCCGATGTTGTTATACATTATGTCTTAACTATCAACTCCCCTTTAAAGGTCAACGTTCTAATTTATCGTGAGGTGACTGACTACTTCTCTTGGCCACCACCCCGACTTAGCTCCCAAACATCCTCGTTGGCCACAACCACATTGGTTATGGCCATGTTGGTCACGACTATCTCCTTCCTCAAGCTTACACATTATGTTAAATGTTAATGATCAAATAGAGAAACCATCCTAAAACACTAGTCTATTTAGAGAGACCTTATTTGATCTTTAAACTCCAAACATATTATATTTATATTAGTGCACAACTAAGGCGGGTCGCCAAACAGCTACGGGATTTTTTTTCGTGTATCGCTGGCGGGTTGCCAGCTTAGTTTTGCACCAATCCGGCGAAGCGCTAGGAGGCTACGGCGTTTTGGGCTTGCTCTACCGGCGGGTCGCCGCTTTCAACCATCTCCAAGCTGGCGGGTCGATGTAAGTGATCTACTTGGAATGCATTCACGTAATTATCAAGTGGATTAGCACGTTGACTTGCCAAGTTATTCAAAGTTAATGACACATTCTTGCCACTAATTGTTCTACTTGGACACATAATTTAATAATCCAATTTAAGTTAGGGAAAAAGAAGTTGAATATTTTATTTGCATCAACTACCTCCCTTAATTTTGTCTCCTTAACAAACTATGCAAAAACCTACACAAGTCCAATCAAGACACATCAAAATATCTACATGCTTGTATCCCATGCAAAAACCTACACAAGTTCAAGACACATCAAACAGAAACCTACACAAGTCCAATCAAGAAACATCAAAATATATACTTGCTTGGTATAATCACCAAATCATGTCCATATATCGGTACTCCACTATACGTAGCTTTAGTTTGAACTAGACGCATTTGAGCTCTGTTTCCTACTATCACACGCTCCATCAGAAATTGAATCTCCTTGACCACAAAGCACTGGTTGATGAGAACTTTTTTCTGTATATGAAGTTCGGGATAACAACCAGGTATGCCTACATGCTTTCCAAACAAATTCAGTTGAGATAACTTCTTTTCTATGATATCACCAATCTTTTTCGTCATAGTGGGACTGTCTACGAGTATGATCAAACCTAGACAACAAAATAAAATAAATACTAGTTAATAGTAATAAATAAATAATACGGAGTAATTCAAAAGATTACGTACTAGTACCTGATAAGGCGTCACTCACTGCAAGTAGATAAAACAGGTAGATTTCGAAAGGGAATCTGGTAGGAAGTCCATGCTTCTTCCACTCATGCAAGTGAAAATTATATAGATTTCGAAAGGGAATCTAATAGAAAGTCCATGTTTCTTCCACTCATGCAAGTGAAAATCATATGCTGCACGTGTACAATATGATTTCTTCAAATCAATCCAGCATTCTTTAATGTGACACTTGTTAGTTTTAAACACCTGAAAAGGATTAATGTAACATTAATAAAGTATTAAGATAACATAGTTAATTTAGGTAATACTTACTTTAGCATAGTCATCCACATTTCGCTTTATCATATCTCCATATGGCTCCTGAGGGTCGTCGTCTTCCAACAAAATTTGTCCATCCATAGAGTCAACGTTCCAAATTCCATGCGCATAGAGTCGGGGTTCAAGTAAACTTGCTTGAGCCCCCTTTTCTGAATGGGAGAACAGAAACGCAAATTTCATATTTACAAAAGGTTTTTTGAGTAAGCGTGTCTTGTATGGATCCCTATCAAAGTTGCCCGGCTTCTCATGTGGATCACTCTCGAAACTGAAATCAACGCCGAATGGATAGCTATCAGGTGAAGCACTGGAAAGTCGAACATGATGTATAGACTGCAAAAATACAAAAATAAAAGAGTTAGTAATATAAATAAAGAGTATTGTACGAGTGGATCTCGGATGTCCTCAAGGGGCAAAATGGTACTTTCACGTTCAAGGGGCCGTGGTTCACCAACCTCAACTGCGTCGTCGCATCCGATCTGCATAACCTAGAATACCTTCTCAAGACAAAATTCCGCGTAACCTAGAATACCTTCCGATCCGCGTAACCACGTTCTCTGCTGCATAGTTTTGTGCTCCTCTGTTGCATAGTTTTGTGCTCTTTCTCTTTTACAAAGGTTTATTTCTTTTATTATTTTCCTGCTCCTCTTTGCATAGTTTTGTCCTGCTCTCTTTCTCTTTGACGAAGGTGTATTTCTTTTAAGGTCGAGATGGCGCAGCTGATATCATTTTTTTCTGCTATAGGTCAAGATGGCGCAACTGATCCGTGGCCGATTCCAATATCTCGTGTCGGTAGGATCAATCTCTCTTCTTCTTTTACGTTTGACACTAGTAATTGCTCATTTCATCGATTTGGGTCTCATCTTTTAAGTTTGACACTAGTAATTGCTCTTTCATCGATTTGCGTCTCATCTTTTACGTTTGACACTAGTAATTGCTTCTTTCATCGATTTGCGTCTCATCTTTTACGTTTGACACTAGTAATTGAGCTTTTTATCTCCTTACTTCCTACGACCTCGCTCCGAGCGTGTCGGCCGCGGGCTTCCTCTCTTTCTTCTGCGAGATACAGAAGATGGAGTTACGAGTGGATCTCGAATGTCCTCAAGGGGCAAAATGGTACTTTCACGTTCAAGGGGTTGTGGCCTCCTAGCGCTTCGCCGGATTGGTGCAAAACTAAGCTGGCAACCCGCCAGTGATATACGAAAAAAAATCCCGTAGCTATTTGACGACCCGCCTTAGTTGTGCACTAATATAAATATAAAATGTTTGGAGTTTAAAGATCAAATAAGGTCTCTCTAAATAGACTAGTGTTTTAGGATGGTTTCTCTATTTGATCATTAACATTTAACATGATGTGTAAGCTTGAGGAAGGAGATAGTCGTGACCAACATGGCCATAACCAATGTGGTTGTGGCCAACGAGGATGTTTGTGAGCTAAGTCGGCGTGGTGGCCAAGAGAAGTAGTCAGTCACCTCACAATAAATTAGAACGTTGACCTTTAAAGGAGAGTTGATAGTTAAGACATAAAGTATAACAACATCGGAATGTAAAATAATAAATAATAAAATCTAGCAAGCTTTCTATCATGTTATAATTACCAAAAGAATTTAGAAATCACTTATATAAAAAAAGTGATTATCAATTGCGACGCATAATAATTTTCAGTCGAATTTCTATATAGCTTCACAATATGTAGAGAAATCAAATATATTACTCCATTGAACGAATATACTAATAAAACTGTAAATAATAAATATTCTTCGTCTTCTTATCCATGAAAAAAAATACTTTATTTATTTTATTTTCAATCCATAGAAAGAGAGGGAAACAGGGGACTGCGTTTCTCACTAAACCTAATTGATGTCATTTGCAATTCATGGCTTCATTTGCACACCTTAATCTAGGGCTGGTAATTCGGTCATCGGTTCCTCGGTTAACCGTTGACCGAACCGCTTGTCACATTTCTCGGTTAACCGAGAATCGAATTTTTCGGTTCTCGATTAGGTTCGGTTCCAAACGTAATGCGTCTATTGGTTATCGATTCGGTTCGGGTCCAATCGGTTAAAACCAAGTAGAACCGTTTAGAACCGAATCTTTTATTAAAAATTTAATTCATTTCATTTATTAATTTTTATAAAAAAATCTAAACTACTTAGCCCTAATTTTTTAGTTTCACGTCGTTTTTTGAATCTGATTACCTGCACTGCTACTCATCCTCCTTCCCCACCACACGGCCACACCACACCACCGCGGCACCGGCCACTGAGAATCTGAGACACCCCACTGCCGCGCCGACTCCGCCTTCCCACCGCCCGGCGACTCCCAGCCTGCCTGCCCACCGCGCCGACTCCTCCTCACCAGCGACGCAGCACATTCATACAAGCATTCTGAAATCTGAATAATTAAGGTGGAAAGATGTTGTATTGACTTTTGAGTATATTAGGAACTAGTTGATTTTGATGGTAATACATCGGCTATATTAGGAACTAGTTGATTTTGATGAAATCCAAAACTTTGTTCCAGTTAGAGTTCTTATATAATTTACTAATTTAGAGTAGCTGTGTGCTTTTATATCAGGATGCATGAGAATCTGAAAAGACTAAGATTATGGTAATTTGTTGTGTAATTTGTTGAAATATTGTGGGGTATTAGTGGGTTCATGATGTGTAATTTGTTGTGGATTAATTAATTTTTTGGTTTGAGAATATATATCAAGTCATTGCTAATGTATATTTGTTATAGCTGCTGCTTGAGGATTATAAACTCTATACTACGACGGTGTATGGTTTTAGAAGCTAGATGTTTGAGTTTGAGTTTGAGTTTCTTGAAATATTGTGCTTTCTACAAGATGCTATTCTAGTAAATGTTAGTACTACTTCTTTGCATTTGTCCTTTCTCTAATAAGTATGTGTTTTGGTGTAGATTTGTACTTGAAGATGTCAAATTCAGAGTCTTACTCTCAAGACTTAGTTTAGGGAGCAATAAGCCAATCCATGATAGTGTACTTGAAGATATTGAAGTTGAAGAACTAGGGCTCAAGGGAGAGGAAGAGGGAGAGGAAATGGTGCCGCCGGCATAAAAAAAGCGTAAAGCAGTAGTAAGATCGGCTATATGGAAAAACTTTGATAAAGTGTTTGAAGATTCAATTCAAAAAGGGAAATGCACACTGTGTGGAACGTGTATACTTGCTGATCCGAAGCACAATGGCACATCCGCTATGTGGAAGCATCATGCTTCATGTTTGAATAAAAATGAAGCGGAAAAGAATCAAACACCACTCAGCCAAGATGAACTGAGGCAAGACATCCAAGAAAGGGGCAGATACGCATTATGCATGATGATTGTTCTTGATGAACTACCATTCAGATTGGTGGAACGAGAGGGATTTCGTTTATTCTGCCGTGATATGGTACCAAACTTTAATATCCCGAGCAGATACACGGTAAGATCGGATTGTGTAAAGATGTTTCTAGAGGGGAGGGAACTAGTGAAAGTGGTTTTCTCCAGACCAGGCATGAGTAGAGTATCAATCATCACCGAATGTTGGACTGGAGTCAATAACACAAGCTTTATTTGTGTTACATCACATTTCATCGACAAGGAATGGAGGCTGCACAAGAAAATAATCAGCTTCTTTGACATTACTAGTCATGAGGGGGATGACATTGCTAAGGTGTTGATAAAGGCCCTTACGAACTGGGGCATTCAGAGGATTTTTTGTTTCACCATGGATAATGCTAAAAACAATGGTGTGGCAATCAAGGAAATGAAGTCCGCCTTCAATGCAAGAGGCATGCTTGTTGCCGATGGGCAATATTTTCATCAGAGGTGTGTTGCACACATACTTAACTTGATTGTCGAAGAAGGCACGAAACAAATAGGCATGGTTGTTGTACGAGTTAGAGAAGCCTTGAAATGGATAAAGGGTTCATCCACAAGGTCTAAGGACTTCAAGGATATTTCCAAGGTATGTAAGGTTGATACCAAAAAAATCTTTTGTCAAGATGTACCTACTAGATGGAACTCGGCTTACTTAATGCTTGAGGCGGCATTGACATATGAGTTGGCTATGAAGCTGTATAGCAACGTCACTCCCCAGTTTGGTAGGGATTTGAGAAACCTGAAACACAACGACCTCACAGTTGGCGTACCTGGAGAAGAAGATTGGATTGAAGTGAGGAAGATGTGTAGTTTTCTCCGATCGTTTTATGTTATGACTCGTCTGGTCTCTGGCACCACGTATGGCACATCACATTCATTCTTAATGGAGATGTGTGACATATTCCTTATCATAAAATTGTACGAGGATGATGAAGATTCTGAGATTAGATACATGGCCAAGAAGATGATGGAAAAGCTTGGTAAGTATTGGTTGGAGGAAGATGAGCTTAATC
This sequence comes from Salvia hispanica, assembly GCF_023119035.1. Lineage (NCBI taxonomy): Eukaryota > Viridiplantae > Streptophyta > Magnoliopsida > Lamiales > Lamiaceae > Salvia > Salvia hispanica. The sequence continues at coordinate 21,695,276 of NC_062968.1, read as the reverse complement.
CAAACATGAACAAAATTTTGTACATTGCTGCAATGCTAGATCCTAGACAAAAGATGAAGCATGTGCAGCATTGTTTGAAGACGTTGTATGGTGACTCGCACGGGGAAATGAGTTGGCAGAGGAGTTGAGAAAGTCAGTCTTTGACTTATTTGAGTTGTACAAGAAAGAATTCACTCTAGCGGCTGACCAAACACAACCATGAACAGCTTCAGCTAGCCAAATGTCAAGTAGATCGACTAATCTTCGATATCTTGGTAAAAGTTCTTGTAACATTTGATACAGATATGCATATCGCAGGATATGCATACTTAGTCAGCATTAGTTAGGATTTGATTAGATTTTATTTCTTAATTTATTTCTTTAATTAGTTAGTTGTTAGTAGATTTGAATTTTGAATTAAGTTAGTTGCAGATTTCTCTCATTTTGTAAGTATATATATTGAGGCTCTTAAATGGTGAAAACCATCTTGGAGAGATCAGTTTATTGGACGAGTTTTTCTCGTAGGCCTCCTTGAGGATTAGGCCTCTGCGGAGGATTTCCCTTTCCTGTTTTGCAATTCAGTTTTCTTTCAATAAAGCCGACCATTTCAAATTCCAGATTCTATTTTACTCTCTACGGTATTTTGTATTTTGTCCAGGAGTTAGTGTGAGAAATCTGTTTGACGGCCTTTACCTCCTATCAATTATCATATGCATACTTAGTCAGCATTAGTTAGGATTTGATTAGATTTTATTTCTTAATTTATTTCTTTAATTAGTTAGTTGTTAGTAGATTTGAATTTTGAATTAAGTTAGTTGCAGATTTCTCTCATTTTGTAAGTATATATATTGAGGCTCTTAAATGGTGAAAACCATCTTGGAGAGATCAGTTTATTGGACGAGTTTTTCTCGTAGGCCTCCTTGAGGATTAGGCCTCTGCGGAGGATTTCCCTTTCCTGTTTTGCAATTCAGTTTTCTTTCAATAAAGCCGACCATTTCAAATTCCAGATTCTATTTTACTCTCTACGGTATTTTGTATTTTGTCCAGGAGTTAGTGTGAGAAATCTGTTTGACGGCCTTTACCTCCTATCAATTATCTGTATCAACATTCTCTGTGTTGCTAGTGAGGATGATGATGATGAAGATGGAAGCTCAGAGCTCTCTCGTTACTTCGCAGAGAGGCAATACCCGGCCAATAAAGATGATGATTTTGATATTCTTATGTGGTGGAAGACATACGGTATTTCCTATCCTATTCTATCAGAGATGGCTAGAGATATCATTGCTATTCCTATATCAAGCGTTGCTTCTGAGTCGGCATTCAGCATGGGGGGCGTGTGATGTCGATATTTAGAAACTCTTTGGCACTGGAAATGGTAGAAGCTTTGGTGTGCTCCGAGGATTGGTTGAGGTCCAGTTCTAGTTCTGCCGATCTCATGGAAGAAGGAGAACCAATACCATTTTTGCAAAAGAAATACTATGAAAGTGAGTATTCATCGCTATTTACTAATATATTTATTTATTCTTCATTTTGAACTCATTTTCTTTAATTCATTATTTTTTATAGTGGTGGTGGAACTACATAAGGATGGCAAAGTGACGTGGCCATTGGACGATGCAGAATTGAGAGAATTGGAAAGAACTTGTTCAAGTGATCATGATGAAACTTAAATTTTTTCGTGCATTTGTTTTGGAATTTGAAAATATTGAACTTGGGGTTTTTTTTGAATATTTGAACTTTGAATACTTGTTGAATTGAGTAGGTTGTAAACTTTGATGGATTGATATTGTTGTTTTGGAATCTTTGAACTTGAAGTTGTTTACTTTGTTGAATATTTCAACTTTTGGATTGAACACGTTGTAAACTTCGTTTTTGAATATTTTAACTTTTGGATTAAGCATATTATAAGTAGGTTGTATACTTTGATTGATTGACCTTGTTGTTTCGGAAGCTTGGAGATTGGAGTTGTTTACTTTTATAAATATTTCAAATTTTGGATTTAGTAGGTGGTAAACTTTTTTATTTTGTTAGATTAAGCAAGTTATAGGTTATTTTTATTTTTTAATTTCTAATATAAAGTACATACATAAAGTTTGAATTGTTGATTTTTGAGTTGGACTTTTCTCACCGACCTGATCAAGTGATGACGGGTCAAAATCATACACATTTACTACTTATCATAAAAGTTCCTTCGAATTTTCGTTACAATCATAGTAACAAATTCATAATCTTCAGATATTTGGATTGTTACACCCTTTTAATTGTTTATTCATTCTCCAACTAAATTAAGTTAGTTCTCCTTCCTATATAATTGTTGTGATCATTGCAAATTTTATGTGAACACGGCACGATTACTATTAAACATATTAATTCCGCAAAATGGAGAATCTTCAAATAGGAGAATTCGGAAAAGAAAAACAAATCAAATTGACTTGATCTTTATTATCAACTCATTCCATTAACAGATGATCAATTAATGAAGAATTAAAGTTCAAATTTCTAAATCACCTATTTTTGAATTTCGGTTCCGGTTTGGTTAACCGGAACCGAACTGACCTAGTTCGATTAGGAACCGAACCGAGGCAAATTCGGTTTCGGTTCGGTGTCTCAATATCGGTTCCTTTAGATTTTGGTTAACCGGGTATTTGATTCGGTTCTAACCGAACCGACCGAATACCCTGCCCTAAGTGTATATGCCTTTGTATTGCAATAAAAGTTTTTTTAAATAAATGTCAATAATATTTCAATGTATCATCCCATTAAATATTATTTGCACTTCTTGGAAAATCCAACTCCAAGTGACAAAACATTAGACCTCGATAAATATACGCATTTAATTTTAAAATGTAGTAAAAATTAATATATTAATAAGGACTAACGGAAATATAAGCAATATAACAAATACCAGTAGTAGTATTTAATATAAAATATAAAAAATAGGGTTGTTGGGATTGGAGTGGGGCCCGTCGGTTGACGATATTCACAAAGCAGCGAATTTAATCTTCAGATATTTGGATTGTTACACCCTTTTAATTGTTTATTCATTCTCCAACTAAATTAAGTTAGTTCTCCTTCCTATATAATTGTTGTGATCATTGCAAATTTTATGTGAACACGGCACGATTACTATTAAACATATTAATTCCGCAAAATGGAGAATCTTCAAATAGGAGAATTCGGAAAAGAAAAACAAATCAAATTGACTTGATCTTTATTATCAACTCATTCCATTAACAGATGATCAATTAATGAAGAATTAAAGTTCAAATTTCTAAATCACCTATTTTTGAATTTCGGTTCCGGTTTGGTTAACCGGAACCGAACTGACCTAGTTCGATTAGGAACCGAACCGAGGCAAATTCGGTTTCGGTTCGGTGTCTCAATATCGGTTCCTTTAGATTTTGGTTAACCGGGTATTTGATTCGGTTCTAACCGAACCGACCGAATACCCTGCCCTAAGTGTATATGCCTTTGTATTGCAATAAAAGTTTTTTTAAATAAATGTCAATAATATTTCAATGTATCATCCCATTAAATATTATTTGCACTTCTTGGAAAATCCAACTCCAAGTGACAAAACATTAGACCTCGATAAATATACGCATTTAATTTTAAAATGTAGTAAAAATTAATATATTAATAAGGACTAACGGAAATATAAGCAATATAACAAATACCAGTAGTAGTATTTAATATAAAATATAAAAAATAGGGTTGTTGGGATTGGAGTGGGGCCCGTCGGTTGACGATATTCACAAAGCAGCGAATTTTTAAAGATTAGTTTGAAAGTTGGTCCATGTAATATTCTGGATATATGATTCAGCATATTCTCTTTGAGATTTTGGATCACAAAATTTCATCTTTACGCTATAGCATAAAGTTGGTAAGTGAAGGGTATTTCTGGAAATACATTTTAATTATATGGATGGTCCATTTGCTTTATTACTACTATGCCTTTGTATTGCAACAAAAGTTTTTGTCAATAATAATTCAATGTATCATCCCATTAAATATTATTTGCACTTCTTGGAAAATCCAACTCCAAGTGACATAACATAAGACCTCGATGATTATAGGTGAGATGGCTTTTTTCCTCACCTAAAAATGACTAATGAGAGTAAAGGTTTTTTTCATTTTCCACCTAACCATACTACACTTAAAAAAAAATAAATTCAAGCTATAATAAGATCATGTGCATATCCAAAACATAATGAATATGAATATGACTCATTTGGAGGTATATCTCAATTTCAACATTCTAATTTTAGTCAATTAGTAGTACTTAGATATTGCTAACGCTTATAAAAAAACCAGAGAATGTGTATATGAGAGAGTACGGCATTATAAAAGTCTAAATTCAAATGATCTCTCATGTCCTCAGCGTAGTCTGATCATCTGTCCCACAATTAATTTTATTATTTTCAACATTATTTATTGTATGAAATATTTCATTCGTCGCATGTTGAGTACGAATTTGATGACGAGAATACAAAGTACTACTATGAGATACGGTGTAGTAAAAGTAAATGAGAAAATGATTCATTTATCTTGGAAAATTATGAAAAACTCAATTAACGTGGTCGTGGGACGACTAGTAGCATTCCCTTCATCCTATGTTAATTGAGTTGTACTTTTCGGCATAGAATACAAAAAGTATAGTAAGTGAAAATAAAATAAAATAAACATGTTAATCAAATAGATTTATAAAAAAATAAAAATATGAGAAATAATATGAATAACAGAAAATTAAAAAAAAATGAAAGTAAAAACCCTAAGCCGTAGTTAGAGTGGCCAACAAATAAACAAACCGCAGCGGGTTGGTTGGTAATACCGCCCCTTTCAGTATAAAATAGACACACAAAAGCGAAGAAATTGAGAAGAAGAAAACGATACATATTCGCTGCTGCTGTTTTGTTGAAGAAAAATGGACGCCGATTACGGTATTGCAAGGGAACTCTCTGATCTGCAGCAGCTCCGTACACTCTACAAACCTCAACTCCCGCCATGCCTGCAGGTCTCTCTCTCTCTATCCATCTACGATCCTCGTTTCGCTGCTTTTACGATCGTTTTGTTGTTTCAATTGCTGATTCTGGTGTTAATTCACTTGTTTGGAACCGGAAAAGTTTGTACTGTGAATTTACGAGCTCGCGTTTAGTGAAATACGGTAGATCCTCTGTTTTGGATTGGCTTTCTCTCGTGCATCTGCCAGTTGTTGCAATGTGCTGCTTTTTTAGTAGGCTTGTGTGGTGATCTGAATTAGGTGCTGGATCTCGCTAGTTCCAGATCCAGAGTCATGTTTTTGTTTACGTTGAGTCAAGTTTCGGTCCAGATCCAGTCTAGGAGTGTGGTTGAATTGAGTCAAATATCGTGATTTTGTATCTAATTTTTAATGTATGATTGAACTCGAATGATTTGATTAATTAGTAGTGTAGGAGTGTAGCTTGTGGGAGAAGAAGGGGTTTTAGTCTGAGAAATCGTGAAGTCTCACTTATTAGACTAGGAGAGTTTTCCATTATGGACTTATACTGCTCTGTCACTCTCTTTGTATATTCCTTTCTTTAAATCATCATTTTTTATATGATGTTATAATATTTTTGCATACCAAATGCAAGCATGGGGTGACACTAGTATAAAAGTATATCTACATCATTTTTATATTTGTAGTATACTAATTGGAAAATATATGAATTGTGTAAAATTTCGAATCCAAATATAAAATTTTTGAATGGAAAACTGAATGGAACCAAAATTATTTGAATTGTTTACAACCCCAGCCGTGTCCGAAAAATGAAACTGAAGTTCAGATCTTTAAGATACGTGAATCTAGATCTGGATCTGTTCAATTTGTACATGTGCAATTTTTCACCTTCTATTGCTTAGACAGCAAACACTGATTTTTGTATGTATTCTTACAACATATGAATGCATTGGACAGGGAACTGAGGTTCGTGTGGAGTTTGGTGATGCAACTACAGCTGCAGACCCTTCAGGTGCTCACACCATAAAGAAGTCTTTTCCTCACACTTATGGTCAACGTTTAGCACATTTCCTCAGAGCTACAGCTAAGGTTGCTGATGCTCAAATTATTACTGATCAGCCTGCAGTTAGGTATGTTATCTATTACCTTTGAATAGTTTGCGTTTTTACTTATGTTGAAGTAGATTTATTTCTCCTCCATTAAATTTAATTACCACTGAGTTAACTTCTGTGTATCTTGTCACAGGGTGGGAGTGGTGTTTTGTGGTAGACAATCTCCTGGAGGACATAATGTAATTTGGGGCCTTTACGAAGCTCTAAAAGTGCACAACCCGAAAAGTGTGTTGCTTGGCTTTTTGGGTAAGGAGTCTACTCTTTTTCGAAGCTCTTGGCTGATTATGTTCCTTTTTAATAAAAAATAGTATATTGATGCCTTGCGCATATTTTCCAGGTGGTTCCGAAGGCTTATTTGCTCAAAAAACTTTAGAGATCAGTGATGAGATTCTTGCAACCTACAAAAACCAAGGTACATCTGACATGCTAGTTAAACTTTAGGAAATCCGACCTGCTAGTTGAATTCTCAGGTCACTTATGCTGGTTGAGTTATATTGTAAAGGTGGTTATGATTTGCTGGGACGGACAAAAGATCAAATTAGAACAACAGAACAAGTCAATGCAGCACTTAATGCATGCACAACTTTGACGCTGGATGCTCTTGTCATTATTGGGGGTATGTTTGTTTTCTCCCACCTTTCCAATTTCCATGATGCATTTTATTTCAGTTTCTTGACTTTCTTTCTTTGGCTTATGAAGGTGTGACATCAAACACGGATGCTGCCCGACTTGCAGAAACATTTGCAGAAAGGAATTGCTTGACAAAGGTATACTACATGGCAGTTGTGCTTCTTCTAACATATTCCTTGTTGCTTTTACTTTTGTGACCATGTCACATGACCTCGTTATCCTGAACTATTTCATGCACCTAATTTCTATTCTCATCCATGCAGTTTTTTCAGTTTGATTCTTTGTTTGTCCTTATTCTTAACATAGCTAAATTTTGCAGGTTGTTGGTATTCCTGTTACACTAAATGGAGATCTGAAAAACCATTTTGTTGAGACAAATGTGGGTTTTGACACAATTTGTAAGGTAATAATTTCTGTTCCTGATTTCTCCTCTCTGACTTTGGGTTGAAATGGCATGGCAATGCTAGTTGTTACGTATTGATTCCTTTCTGTCACTCTTATTGCTTCCTTTAAACATGACAAGTCATTAGTACCCTTAGCCTCTATGTCTTTGATCAAGATGAATTATTTTGATACCCTCTTATCTTTCTTATCCTGTAGTAGTATTTAAATAGGTTCTCGACTAAATCTCTACAAACAAATTTATAAAATTCCAACCCAAAAACACAAAATATGCATTTCATTCTATAAGAAAAAGACATGATTATAACTCTTGTTTACTTATTTTAGGTTAACTCCCAACTGATCAGCAATGTATGCACTGATGCACTCTCCGCAGAGAAGGTGAGCAAGTTTTTAATGTAATTCTGCATATTATTGCTAGAGGTCCTTCAGGAATCAGGATATTACTTGGCTCTCTGACCGAACTAATTTGTGGGACCTTTTCTTATCCACATGAAAAATCCAATATGTTTACTCTCTTTACCATGCAGTATTATTATTTTATAAGACTCATGGGAAGAAAGGCATCTCAAGTTGCATTGGAGTGCACTCTTCAATCTCATCCCAATATGGTTTGTACCGACCTCTTTTCTTTTCTTGTTATCAATTTTGATCGGATATTTTCATCATAAGATTGAACTTCAATATATTGTATGATTCGTCTGTCTCTTAGGGAGGTTTGATTATTTAATACAATTGTACAGGTTATTCTTGCCGAAGAGGTGGATGCATCTAAGCTTACACTTTCTGACATCACCAAACAATTATGCGATGCTGTTCAAGCAAGGGCTGAGCAAGGTCAAAAAGTCAATAGCTTTTGTTGGTTTTTCAGTGCTTGTAGCAACTTATCCTTTCTAAAAGTTCTTACTTTTCTTTTTCAGATAAATACCATGGTGTAGTTCTCTTGCCCGAGGGGCTCATAGAAAGTATTCCTGAAGTGTATTCTCTGTTGCAGGTAAACTGATTGGGATCTGGCTTTTGAAACTAAATATTGACAACAAAATCTTATCTTGGTCCTTAAGAGAATGATTTGAGATTTTTTCAAGAATGAAAGAATAAAATAGTAGAAAAGAAACTGAAATGATTAGTGCCTGAGACAAATATTCTGATTTGATATGGATATGAAGCTATTGTGCATCTGTAATAATTTGGCACCTTTCCAGGAAATTCATGGTTTACTCAGGAAAGGTGTCTCTGCTGACAATATTTCTGGTCAACTATCACCATGGGCTTCTGCGTTGTTTGAATTCCTGCCTCCTTTTATTAAGAATCAGGTACTTGTGTTATATTTTGCAGATCATTAAATATATAACTGCCATAATTTGCTAATGCTAAAGTTAATTTTGTGTTATAGCTCCTTCTTCACCCAGAATCGGATGACTCTGCACAGCTCTCTCAGGTACTTGAATTAATATAGAATTCTCTGTTCTTATCTTTAAGCAAGGTGAATCACATATCAACTAATGTTGTTATCACCTTGACAGATTGAGACAGAAAAGCTCTTAGCTCATCTTGTTGAAAAGGAAATGAATAAACGACTGGTAAGTACTTTGCATTCTTTTGTTTTATAGTAGTAGGAGTATTATAATACTCAAGCTTTTGTGGAGTATTAGTTTTGGAATTGTTAGTAAATGTTGCTACTTCATTCTATCAAGCCTTTAGGTATTCCTGTTGTCTGTGTTAAGACTGAATTTCAGATTTTCTACTCACTCGACACTCGCATCTTCTTGCAGGAAGAAGGAACCTACAAGGGGAAGAAATTCAATGCAATTTGCCATTTCTTCGGTTATCAAGCTCGTGGATCACTGCCTTCCAAATTTGATTGTGACTATGCATATGTAAGGCCAACATCACGGGGCTGTGATCTTTGCTTCTCTGCTCAATATGTTTTTTTGTACGTCTCTTAGGACTATCTTACTAGTAGCAATGTTGTTATTGCAGGTGCTTGGTCACATCGGCTATCACATAATTGCTGCTGGGTTGAACGGTTATATGGCAACCGTTAACAACTTGAAGAACCCCGTGAATAAGTGGCGGTGTGGCGCTGCTCCTATCACGGTACAATCTCTAACCCTGCTAAAAATTGCTCCAAACGCAATACTTCACATTGTAAAGATATTAAGAAAGTTCCAATCACACTTCTCAGGCTATGATGACCGTGAGGCGGTATGGGCAACCAGCCCTCTATCCCGCAACAGTTGATTTGAGGGGCAAGGCCTACGAGTATGTCTTGTTTGCTTCTCCCTTTGTGTCCTTTACTCATGATAAAGAAACATGACACGAATGTTTGTTATTTGTTTGGCAGCTTGCTGAGACAGAACGCGGCCAAGTTCTTAATGGATGACGTCTACAGAAACCCCGGCCCCCTCCAGTTTGAAGGCCCAGGTGCTGATGCTAGGCCCGTGACCCTCTGCGTTGAGGATCAGGATTACATGGGGCGCATCAAGGAACTGCAGGAATACCTCGAGAAGGTGCGGGCCATAGTTAAACCGGGCTGCTCGCAAGATATTGTTAAAGCTGCTCTTTCCGCCATGGCTTCTGTTACCGACATTCTCTCGGTGATGACCTCTCCTTCTAGTTCGTAGAAGAAGGCGTTTTACTTTGTTTCGACTACAACATTCTATCTCTCTGTTTTGGTGGTGCTATTTATGGATCTGTAATTTTATGGTTTGTAACCATTACCAGAATAAACTGACATAGAAACCCAGTTTTGGATTAATGATGAGGACTTCTTTTTATTTGTTTGTGACCTTCTATTATTTGAATGAACTCGAGAAATAGCAAATAACCAAATCAACCACGACTGTATTGTGTGATTCTATTTTCCTAATAAAAGAAATCGGTAAAAAAAAGTTGATCTTTGTGGCAAGTTTATCTGTTTTTTAGTTATTTGTCTTTTAGTCTACATTTATCAGAGAGATGTTTATCAACAATCCAATACTCTACAATATTTTAGTTAAGTTTAATTTATGTTTTTAGTGCAATTCATTATCTTAAAATTTATTTTATTTGTTTATGGAATATGATACAGCTTTTATAGGGATAATTTTTATTTAAATCATAAGTTTTGATTAACTTCTATTTAATCCCAGAATTTTTTTTTTGAAACTAAAGTATTAAATCATAACATTTCAAATTTTCTTAATTATTCAATAATTGTTATATACAAACTATTATGGTAAAATCTAACATGATAAAACGATATTGTTGTTGACAAAATGATGTCATTATATTTTAAATGTCAGAAAAAAAGATGCCGATATATTTTAAATGGCATGATTTTTTGTCAATCCTAGTCGATTTGATATATTGGTTTTAATTTTAGCCATTGTGGGATAATGAGAAAAAATTCAAAAGTAGTAACAATTCTATAGAAGTCAACGAAAAAATATAATTTAAACGACCTTATCCTTGGCTAAGAACGATTCACATCTAAAACATCCCCAATCCATCACAGCAAAGACTCGATGGAATTGATAAAAATATTCTATTTCTTGATTCTTAAGTAGAATTTGTTGAATATTTGTGGACCAATTGATTTGGGCTTTATGTATTTAATTGAATTGAGCTGGTACTAATTTGATTAATTATTCTGGCCCGATCTTTGGTGAGGGCAGCCCAATAATCAGTTCAGTCCGTTACTTACCTGGTCTCACTGATGGCCGCCACGTCGCATCTAAGTTTAGTCATATACTATTATTTGAGGGAGTACTATTATTTTACATTCATGAAAAAAATAAGTTTGGTATCACACTCAACACTAAAACCGAAAAATAGTTTTACTAATAATGTATAGAGTATATGCCTAATCTAGTTCATAGCGGTCTAATATTTCTTCCCGTGCGTAACTTCTTAGTTTAGATGCAATTAATATCCGTATCAACTATATCAACTATCACATACAAACAAACAAAGACCAAATAATATTTTTTAATATTTGCCCATGTCTAGTGTCTAAATAATTAAATTATAGCGGTCTAATATTTCTTCCCGTGTCACCATGAGTAATTTCTTACTCCCTCCGTTTACTTTAGAGTCTCGGTCATTTTTCTATACCCATTTTATAAAAATAATAATAAATAAAATTATTAATGTGGAGAAATAGTAAACTAAGAGACAGAATAATATAGAGAAGACTTCTCTATATTATTCTCTTACTTTATTACTTATTCATTTTAACTATACATAAAACGGGTGCAAAAAAGTGACTGAGACTCCTAAAATAAAAAAATGAATCGAGTAGTACTTATTACTTTAGACATTTTATGCCAATATATTATATTAACTATAAATTACTACCTTCGTCCACCAAAATTTGTCCCATTTTCCATTTTCATCCGTCCCTCAAAATTTGTCTAATTTCACTTTTATCATTTTTGGTAGTGGACCTCATATTCCACTAACTCATTCATACTCACACTTTATTATAAAACTAATATATAAAAGTAAGACCCACAATCCACTAACTTTTTCAACTTACTTTCTATTACATTTACTAAAATCTGTGCCGGATTAAAGTGGGACAAATTTTGGTGGACGGAGGTAGTATAACATTTATGAGTAACTTCTTAGTTACAGTACGATTTTATCTAGAGCAATTCAGCACGGTATATCAATAGGTAAAAACGTGCAGGAGTATTATTGAATAAAATAAATTGTACCTAGTTGCGTAAATAGCATGATATTAGGCATAAGGATGGGATTTACTATATCATTTATGAAAATTTTGACAGTCTAGAACTCTTGTATTGGAACCTACTGTTTTTTCGTACATCCATCAAAAGTTTTATTGCAAAAATTCACACTCTATTAGAAAATAAAATCTAAAAAGTAATTAAAAAATATTTTTTATAAAAAATTACCGAGCATCGATGGTGCCGGTAATGCATGTATGATGCATAAGAGCATCCACAATAGGAGGACACTTCTCTTTCTCCTGGACACTTCTCTTTTTTTGTCCATAGCCACTTCTGATTTGTCCACGGCCACAAAAAAAAGTTTTCGCAGCACTTTTGTTAGCCACATTTCACTTTATTTTTATTCTTTGTATATTTTAATTCAATTAAAATTATCGGACTAAAAATAATTAGAAAACGAGATAATAATAAAATTAAAAAAAGCGATGAGACCAAATATTCGTTGTATTAATGGATACCGGAAAATTGTACAACGAACATTTAAAAAAAAAACATATAAAAACAAATAAAAACACCGCCACCATCTACTCGGTGGCGGAGTCGGAATCCTCTCCTCTTCTTCGTCGCCCACTGCCGCCACCGCCCCTGCCCCCGGCGCACGGCGCCGCTGAACCAGACCACCCCAGGTCCTCTCTGATCCTACACATGAGCTCATAGTATATCGCCTTGGTGACCGGGTCGGTCGCGGACTCGTAGAAACGGCAGTTCTCTTGCAGTTGTTTCATCAATTGCACATTCAGGTTCCTGTTCAAGACCACATGGGGACCAGTGCCCACGGACTGAGCTCCAGAAGGCGGCTGCGCGCTACGCGATCCAGACGCGGCCGCCGAGTAGTGGGAGGAACTTGCAGGCATTCTGACGCTGCGGATGCTGGCCTTTTGCCCCGGAGGGCGTGAGCGCCTAGTGTGTTATCAGAGGGCTCCTCCGTTTGGACGTCGTTGAGGTCGATTGATTGTGAGCCGCTGCTGATGTTGTAGTTCCCGGCTCTGTTGCGTCTAGTGCGCTTCGCCCCTTGAGCTTCAGTCTCCTCCGCACAGATGGACTTGAATTTCGGGCAGTTCTCGAGAACGAGAAACTCCTCCCAGTGGGTGAACTTAGGATTCCATAGACCGTTGTATTGGGACACAGACAGAGCCTTCACGTCGGCTTCGTTGCGGCCACTCTCAGCGTTGATAAGGTTGTTGCCGTAGATGCCCGCGAACTTCCTGGTGGGTGTCAGAATCCTCCCAAACTTTTTCGGATCTGTTCCGCGTCACGCGGTTTGGTGCCTCTCGGCTTGAACTCATTGTAGGTCAACAAAACGCGCTTCCAAAAGCCCATCTCGGTCTGATCGGTGCCAACTACGTGGTCTGATGTGACGGCATCCCATGCCCTCGCCACAGCAATCGACTCCTCTTTGGTGTAGTGCACGGACCGACTCACTACTGCCGACTCGCTACCGCCGCTGCCGCTGCCATCCTCGTCGCCGCCCGGGTCGCCGCCTCTCCCACCACCGCCGTCGCCGCTGCCTCTCCCCCCACCGCCGTCGCCGCCGCCTCTCCCACCACTGTCGTTGCCGCCGCCTCTCCCACCCCCGCCGTCGCCGGAACATCTCGTCGGCGGGGTGTCCGGTAGGCCCGGACTCATCAGCCCCATCATCTGCTCCAATGTGAATCTATCGAAATCAGACAAAGGAGACTAGGTGCGCTGGAAAGAGTGAGAAGGGGTATCCGGACGCGGATGGTTGGTCGAGTCCATAGTGGGTCGATAATCCCCAAATGCCGATCGACCCAAATTCCTCTGATGAGAGGACTGGCCCCGATATTGGGTTTGTTGCCACGGCGAGGATGTCGGTGACCACGACTGGAATGGAGGGGGACTGAGACTCGATCCCCGGGGAGTGGGACTCGATACCCACAGCTGAGATGGCTTGGAAGAAGGATAGTATCTGTATCCCGATTCTTCAGTGTCGGGTGAATCTTCGTCTCTCCCGTGCATTTTGTATAAATTCTATAGAGTGAAATTGGATGTGGAGTGAAAATGGGTGTGGAGTGAAAAACCCTAAAATAAAAATTGGTGGGATATTTATAAAAATAAGCAAAAAAAAAAAAAACAATTAAAAATTCAAAAAAAAAAAAAAAAAAAATGGAAATCAGCGACCGCCGCGGCGGTCCTACTGTGGATGCTCTAATAGTTACTCCCACGTATTTAAAATTTTAAATAGCACAAATTGAAGTCCATAACATATAGTACAACTAGTATTCAAAGTGGTCCATGAATACTACCCAAAGAGCATTATATGCTCCAAAGTAAGAGGCAACACTGAAGGGTGTTGGTATTTGTGAGAACAATTACGTATTGCACTGGCCTAAAGAGAGCTTTATTTGCTCAAAGGTAGGAGGCAACATAGAAGGATGTTGTTGAGCATGCTTCCAGCGTACAGCAAGAACGTTAGACGTTCGTGAAAGGTCCGAGCGCATATGTGGTATCAAATCATTGACGTCATGCATTTTTCTTGGTAAATGTAAAAATACTCAAAGTCGGGAATCGACAAGCAAGTCCACCAAAAGATGGTTAAAATCCAAACAACAAACCATAAAATGACTTGACAAAAAAACAATTTAAAAACAAAACAAAATCACAAAAACACGCCACAAATGTATTGATCCTGCAGCACACAAACAAACAACATAATCTCCTCAAACAAAATAACCAAATAATGATTAATACCACAAAAACAAGAAAAAAGAAAACCAAGACAATAAACAATATCTAAACAAAAGACCTAAACTGTGTCGAATCTATTGAGCAATAAAAAATCGAATCTATTGAGCAATAAAAAATTATATAAGTTGCACCATCTGACAGATATTTAATGCAAATAAGTTTTAGCCAATTTACCATAGCGATTCCTAAGTTTGAGACATCGGCATACTTTAAGCGAACTAGATCGCTTATATAAGGAGAGGACAACAAAAAATGGCAAATTTCTACAACATGATAACCGAGATTGAAGACGAAAATGCAACTAATAGAGCTAACGATAGCAATTTTCTACAACATGAAAACCGAAAATGAAGACGAAAATGCAACTAATTGAGCTAACGATGAACCCACATCTACCTTGGTAATCACCTACTATAAAGTATCTCGAGGTGCACCGCATCAATTCTGATAATTTCAAAGTTGGCGGGCTTCTCTTCATGATCAACTTCAATAAGATCTCATTGAAGAAATTAGGCACACTCCAACTGATTTCGATACGCAGTTTTATTTAAGTTTTAATCACATAAGTTTCGATACATAAATCATGTAAATTTTTGTATTCAAATTATGTAATTTAAAATTTTTAATTATTCATTTATTTCGTCAATATTGCAATTTAAATTAATAAACGAAATTAGATATTATTTAAAAATAAATAAAATTGTTGCTAAAATTTTGTGATT
The DNA here is from genome assembly GCF_023119035.1 of Salvia hispanica. Taxonomy (NCBI): domain Eukaryota; kingdom Viridiplantae; phylum Streptophyta; class Magnoliopsida; order Lamiales; family Lamiaceae; genus Salvia; species Salvia hispanica. The sequence continues at coordinate 21,680,011 of NC_062968.1, read as the reverse complement.
TGGTTTAGGTCTTGTTGAAATTTTGTGATACCTAGATGTCTCCACTCCTATTGATGCAGCCGGCAATTAGCATAAAACAATGCCTAACACCTAACTATTTATGCATGTCATAAATATAACATAATACTTATATATAGTGTTGTTTATTAATACTAATTGAAAAGATTTATGTGTTACAGTTTTTATTGGTTTCGATAATTAGAAGATTAACATAATGTTGGTTGCTACCTCATTCTTCAGTCCTCCAACTCCGATCAAACATAGTTATGTAGGAAAATCCTTTACCAAAGCAAGCCTTCCTATTACTTCCAATATTCACCCAAAAGTTAACAATTTTAGTATGAAAAATATAGACAACAGAAATTCCCGATTCTCTCGCCGCTGCCATCCACCGCCGTCTGAACTAGTGGCTTCTGATCGTGAAGAGGTGGATGCCGGAATAGGGATCCTCGAATTTTTTGCAGGGAAGAACATTTTTGTTACCGGTGCTACCGGCTTACTCGGAAAAGGTTAAGGGTGTACATAACTTGTTACCTACAAGGAACATGACATGTTAAATTTATTATTTGAATATATAATATTATTATAAGCACATAAAAATATTTACATCGAACGCCTAATATTGTTTATTATTATGAAAAATATGAAAACACTTGAATTGAGTTATAAATTAAGTTATTGCATTGAAAAAAAATAAAATTTTCACATATTCTAAAGTAATTGTATTCAAAGTGATATTAACATACTATATGATTTGAAGTGAAATTAGCTGCAACTTCTTCTAGCCTAATCATCATCAGCAACAAATTGTCAAACGCAATTTTGAAAACATATGTAATTTGCCAAATATTATAATCATGAAGCATGACTATATATGTTCTAGTTATAATTTACTTAATTATTCTTTCCCTACTATTGTTTAGCTTTTGGTTTGCAGTTATTGTGGAAAAGATATTAAGATCAACATCGGTGGGCAAAATGTACTTGCTAATTAAGGCAAAAGACAAGGAAGCTGCATTTAATAGATTAAACTGCGAGGTACAATAACATAATTTAAGATTTGTAATTTCCTTATTTTTCTTATTATAAAACTTAATTAGAACAATTAATACTTTGTGTAGATAATAAACTCAGAATTATTCACGCGTTTGAAAGAGAAATATGGGAAATCTTTCGAAGCATTTGTGAAGGCAAAGGTAATAGCTGTGGTGGGAGATATCTGTCAACCAAATCTTGGAATGGATTTTGAAAGTATTGAATCAATTAGAAAAGATGTAAATATTATCATCCATTCTGCAGCTTGCACTACCTTTAATGAGAGGTTAGTTTCCAATTTAATCTAATATATTACTCCACATTACTTGAGTTAATTAAAATCTTGTTAGGACGAAAATTCATATTTTTTTTACAATTAATTTCACGCGTGAGTTTCTTCATAAATATGTGTAGGTATGACGTGTTGTTTGAAAGCAACGCGATTGCACCTCAACGAGTTATGAGGTTTGCCAAGACATGCGACAAACTCGACCTATTCACACACATATCTACGGGTAATTAATAATGGAATATTGCTAGTACGTTAGTCCAGTATTAATGTACTAGACGTATAAATTTACTGAATCCGTTGTGTAACTTAGTTTGACATAACTTCATTTTGTAGCTTATGTTACTGAGAGAGAAGAAGGTGTTGTGTTGGAAAAGCCATTGAATATGGGAGGCCTTGATGTAGCTGATGAGATTAGCTTGCTTCTCAAATCATCCCCAAACAACATTGATGCCACCAAATTTTACAAAAAGCTTGGCCAACAGAGGTTATACTTATTATATATGTTAATTGAATTTCTATCCCAAATTTAATTTTAGCTTAGTTTAAATTTGTATATATATGTGTGTGTGTGTGTGTGTGTGTTTGTAACAGAGCCAGCTTGTTGGGATATAGTACTACATATCAGTTATGTAAGGCTATGGGTGAGATGTGTTTGAATGAAATAAGAGGAGATGTTTCTTTGCTCATAATTAGGCCAGCCTGCATTGAGAGCTGCCACAGTGAACCTCTTCCTGGTTGGATACAAGGAATGAGGTGTGTATATACATATATATTTGTGTATATACTTCTTTTATTTATTTGTTTGTTTATTTTATTTTTATGGAAATGTATGAGATAATACATGATTCTAGATAATTAATGACTTTGTTCGACTCTTCAACTTGTTGATTCATTTGAGTTCATTAAAAGAGTAAATTGGAAGGAAGACTCATGAATCTGGAAAATAAGGAAAATGATCATTTAAATCATAGTAATTTTTTTTTTATTATTATTGCAATTGTTTCGTAAGGTTGAAAATCGACATTACTGTGACAACAAAACCATGTCGTATCAGATAAATAGACATTATTTCGAATTAAACTCGAAATTGAAAGATGTTGTTTGTCTAAAACAATATTGTTTTATTGTCACATCATATTTTGTTCCATTATAGTATAAGTATTGGTTTTGATAAATAATTGGTAAAAATTGAAAATTTAATTTTTTATTCTGATTTAAAAAATTATGAAATTGAACAAAAACTATGAAACAGTTTAAGTAGTATTTAAATATGGCCCAACTGCTCTATTTGCCTTTTTTATTGGACCATTTCTATTTGTTATGATAGCTTATATTTTTTTGTTGGATAATTATGCTTTGAATTTTTGATTTTAGGATGCTTGATCCAGCGGTCATTTCTTATGGAAAAGGATTGATGCCAGTTTCTTATGCAAATCCTAAAGTGCCTTTAGATATTGTAAGTAAAGTATACTATCTTGTTAGTTTCTTATCCTTTTTTATTGCAAATTTATCGTAGTAAATGAAAGAATAAAAAAAAAGGAAGAGAAAATTTTATCGCATTTTAGTTATTCTCACACTTTCTATTTCATACTCATTTTTTGAGACATTATTAGTGCAACTGATATTTATATAAAAAGTGATATGTATGGACAGGTACCAGTAGATTTGGTAGTAAATTTGACGATTGCGGCTATTGCAAAGCATGGGAACAGACACACCACACAACCCATAGTCTATTACTCCACATCCAGTCTTGACAATCCAATCACATTTTTCGACATTTTTGAATATCTATATGATTACTTTAAAGAGACACCTCTGATTGAAAATCTAAGTATATCAAAAACCAAATTCATCGAAGATTTTGATGAGTTTTCTAAATGTTTGAGAGAGGAAATTCTGCGATGTAATGGAGGTGGTGAAGATAGAAAGATAATTCGACGTTGCAATGCCATAGCTCAGTATGTTGAACAACTATGTAAGATATATGAATTTGCTGGATTCCTCAAACCAAGGTACATGCATGTCGAATCTCTTCTATATAATATTGGTTCGGTTACGAAAAATAGTCTCATTTATTCATTCTGGTTTGTCCAATAGAATTAGCCTCTATTTTTCTATTTCTCATATTTTATTAATTGTATGTTAAAACATGTATCGTCCACAAATGAGATTATTTTTTATGAATGAATGGAACAATGTATATTATCATTAAAAGACTAACCATCAATTTTGTGGAACAGGTACCATACAGGTAATACTCATAAATTAATCCAAGAAATGTCAAGGGAGGAAAAACTTAACTTCGAAGTGGATGTGAAAATCATCAATTGGAAAATGTATTTTCATGAGATTTATATTCCAGGAGTGATAAAATATTTAATTCAATGAATGTACACGAGAGCTAGTACATGAGGAATTTGTACACTGGTTAATGAGTATCTTAATTAGTATCTTATCGCATCATGTAATAAATTGGTAGGTGTATTAAACTATGGTTAAAAACATATAGAAATGTGTTTGAGATATTCTTGATTTGTGAATTTTGAATGTGCAAATCAAATTTCCCTTTATAATTAGCGACCTTCTAATAAACCAAACAAACACATGTAATAATTCTATTTATAACTAAGTTTATTGATCAACAATATATTAGGAAATAAATACGGACAATCACGAGCATAAACAATATAAACATATTAATTAATTACCTAGTTCAACACGATGTTGATCTACATCTAGACATAACTTACAACGAAAAATATAGGGAGTAATATATATAAGTAGAAATAAAATCAAAATTATATAACTTCTTTTTAGACTCCATACTTAAATAACTTAACCATAAAATTGAAAATCATATACAGTAGTATGATATTTTTTAACTTATTTACCCAAGAATCATTTGTACATTGGTTTGCACTACAATTTATCCAAAAAAGTTGAAAAATGAGATGGCTAAAGCACCAATCATCATACTTCTAGAGTGAAGTGAGAGTTTTTGTAATATTGGTTAATTTTCAGATTTTTCTCGACAGTTTTGTTAGTTCGGCAAATAATAATATCCTAGCACATTAGTTTATATTATTAGTATATAAACAAATATTTGAAACTTTCTACTCTCATTTTTTTTTAAAAATATTACTCCATATTAAATCTCACGTATATTTTATTTATTCTGTTACATTATTTATATTATGATGAAACGTAAATATAGGAATTAATGACGCAATTCATTTAGGAGGGGTAAAATAGTAAACTCAGTTGGTCGACCGCACCATATCCCAATTCCGTTCAGTTGAACCACCAAACCGCAGAAACAGAGCCGCACTCTCTCTCTCTCTCTCTGGCAAATTTCTCTCTCTTCTTCGCCGCCGAGTTTTCGCCATTAACATACAGTGAAGAAACGTAATTTCAGTTTCAGATTGGGAATAACCGTTCCTTTTTCTCCCAATTTGTATATAAAATCCTAATATAATTTTGCAGGTTGAATTCAGCAAGTCCAAACGGACCACCAGCTCCCTCGCTCGCGCATTCTCTCCTCATTTCGCTCCAACTGAGAACGAAAGAGCCAAATCCTAGATTCAAAGGCTCACGATTCAACGTCTCCGAGCTCCAGCTGACGCATGTTGTTTTTTCAGGCAAGTTTATCTCCCTCAGGATTTTATCGGAGTATATGTATGTTTTCGTTTTTTGAGATTGTGTTTCTCCGCTTATCTAATCTGGAACGATCATAATCGGTCACTTATTCTGAATCGTAGCTGTAATGGTGTTACGCGAATCGTTTAGGTTTTTTTGTCGTTCATGTCTATGAATATTTAGTCCTGTTTTTTGTGGTTCAGAATGATATGGTTGATCTATGGTAAAAATGAGAGTTATGGTTCAGAATGATATGGTTGATCTATTGTAAAAATGAGAGTTAATGAGAACTATGCTTGTTCCCGTTGTTTATAACCTTATTTTGTTTTACAATCTTGCAAGAGGGTTTCGGTTACCTTTTTTTCTTGTCAATGATGTTGAGAACTATTTATACGAAAGTATTTTCATGAATGCTGTGTTACATCTTTCAGTGGATACCAGCATGAGCCAAAGTGATGTAGAGATGGTGGATTCTGAAAAAATCCATGATGATTCTGGAAATAACGTCCAGGAGTCTAAATGTGAAGTGGTAGACCCTAAGGAAGGTGAAGAGGAAGTTCCTTGTGAAGCTGCTGCCTCGGGGGATGTAAATGGAAAGGAGGATGTCGGAGAAGACATAAATAGAGTTATAGATAAAAAAGTTGAAGACAAGATGGATGTGGAGACAGCAGTGGAAGACCAAACTAACCTTGTAAAAGAGGTCTCTGAGCAAATAGAAGGATCGGACTATGGAATAACTATAACCAGAAGTGATAATAAAGAGCTGATAAACACTGCAACTGCGGCTGAAACAAAAACTGTTGCTAGTGATTGTAAAGAGACAACCACCACTGAAACCGCTGCTGAAGCACAAACTGCTTCTAGTGATTGTAAAGAGCCAATAAACACCGAAATTGTGGCTGAAGCACAAACTACAAGTGCAGCGGAGAAACAAGATGACATAAAATTTGAAGTGGTAGAGTGCGATGCTGCTAATGCTGGGGTGAAAGAATATGAGCCCGCTAAGAATGATGAGATGGATGGAAACCAAGGGGAAGATATTGACAAAAGATCCAATGAAGATGCGGATGTAAAATTTGAAGTGGTTGAATGTGATGGTACTGATTCCTGGGTGAAAGAAGATGAGCCTTCTAAGAATGATATGCTGGATGGAAACCAAGGGGGTGATGTCGAGAAAAAACCAACTGAAGATGTTGCCAAAGAGCCTGGAGAGATTGGTAAGGATACTGATGACACCAAACATGTTGCTAGTGAGACGATGGTGGAAAATTTTGATGCTGGAAACGTCTCTCCGCAAAATAGGCAGCTTCCAACTGAAACTTTTGCCAATAAAGATCCTCAAGGACACAATGCTGAGGCGGGTGCTGTTAGACCATGTGAGGATGAAGAGGTGGAAGATGCAGTTCACTGTGATCAGGATAAGATGGTTAAAGAAAAAGAACAGGGTGCAGAATCTTTTCTTGTTAGCCATGAAACACATGGGAATGAAAAAGCTTTTGAAACTGCTGCCAAACCTGATGCTGCAGAATCTTCACTTGCAAGCCAACCTGAACCTTTTACACCCAATTCCCTTATCAAATGTTCTTCTCAAAAGACTGCAGATCATAGTGAAGACACAGCCCATACAGTCTCTAGCCAAGCAACACTACCTTTCGTAAGAAATATAATGTTTAGCTGAGAATACAAGCAAAATAGGAATCTAGTAATGTCGAAATCATCCAATGTAACTAAAATGAACTTTTTCCTTATTCATTTTTAGATGGGGGAGGATGATGACGGAACACCTGAGGATCAAGCAGCATTCATGAAGGAGCTTGAGAATTTCTACAGGGAGAGGGCAGTGGAATTTAAACCACCCAAATTTTATGGGCATCCACTAAATTGTCTGAAGTAAGCATGCTGAGCTGTTGATTTGTTACTATACTGTCCTTGAATAACTTTTTTATTCGCTTGCTTTGGTGGCTGATAGGTTATGGAGGGCTGTTATTAGGTTGGGAGGCTATGACAGGGTATGCATGTCCTGGTCTTCCTAATGTTATTTCACATTAATTTTGTTTGTACTCCATGTTACTGCTTCTTGGCATGGAGAATAAATGTTTAGTATTTTTTTGTTCATGCCTGTGCCTCAACTTATATATGTATTTAAAAGATTGTATGCTTTTAGATCTTTGATGTAGATTAGTACAACTAGGAACTCAGACTAAATCTGGTCCTAGTGCTAAAAGATCAAAGGTTTCCATAATGAGTATACATTTCGTTTCCCTATCAGTAGGATGGATAATGCACTTGGAATAAAAATAATTTGGTGCTGATATTATTCGAGGATCTGAGATAAGAATGAAGTCATGCATCCATATTATGTGTAAAACAAAATGTTGATGGAGACATAAAGTGAAACTTTCTTCTAGGATTGTTTCATTTCAGTAGTTTAAGTGCATGGAAAAGAAAATCATGTTATTTCCATCATCACAGATGTACCACGATCAAGTATCTGATAACTGGCCCACACTAATGTGTCTAATAGTGATATGGTTTTGCATTTACCTTTGTCAGAATGATTCAGAGCATGAAACCTTACTGCACTACTCCCTCCGTCCCATTACAATTGACACATTTCTTTTTTGCACTTATTTTGGGAAAATCATAATAAATAGATAAGGTGGAGAGAAAGTGAAGTAAAAGAGAGAATAATGTAGATGGGACACTCATCTACATTATTCTCTTTCTTACTTTTTTTCTCTTTCACTTTTTGTTAATACTTTATGATTCCTTAATGTGGTTGTTATGGCAGGCTAGTTCAATTTATTCAGTTTATTGTTTGTTACTATATGATTTTTAAGGTGTGGAACTTTAATTTTTGGATCAAGCTCTAATAACCACACCAAAAGCTATATCTGTGGCTATAATTTGTGAAATGCACAAATTCTTCTTGTTTGACTGGACAACTATCAAGAACTATTGAAGTTGACAGATGTTGTCTAACATTTCTCAGTAACTTGAAAATGTGGGGCACTTGTTCTTACAACTCGTGGATTTCAAGAGTTGTCACTAGTATCATCAATAGAGTACCACTTTGCTTCATCTTGTAAAACCTGAGGGTCCATTATTTACTCAGGCAGGACTTCCTCAAAATGTTACCATAAGTCACTTTGTTCTCTCTGTTAGAAGCTTGAACTTACTTTGAATAAGTATTTTTATTGAGTGCACTGCCAATACAGACATATTATGTTTTGAACTGCCAAATTAATTGTGTGAATATTTGTTAGGTAACTGGATCCAAGTTATGGAGGCAGGTAGGAGAGTCATTCCATCCACCAAAGTAAGGCGGTTTTTTTCTTTAGATAAAATTGTTCTGAAAAGTCTCATGATCTTGCTGATGCTTCCTTCTTTGTTTTTATGCAACGGGTTTCAACTTATAGGGTTGATGGTAGAAGTAGATGGGTGTTTCTGCCACATTGCACATCATGCACAGTTGTTTTCTAAAATCATTCTCCTTAGAACTCCTTTTTGGAAGTTGCACATCAAATGGTGTTGTCCCATCTGATAAGTGGTCACATAGTGTCAAATAGTTTTTGCACAATGGACAGCTTCTATGGATAATGTGGTTTAAATATTACTCCGTAGTATATAGCTTTCTCATTGATTTAAACAAAGTTCCCTTGTAAGTTTTTTTAATGCTCTCCGATCTGTTTAATTGTTGCAGGACTTGTACAACAGTTTCTTGGACCTTTCGAATCTTCTATGAGAAGGTGGCGATTTTCACGGCTTCACGCTATAACAGTTTTTATTATTAATCCCCCACCCCCACCCCAAAAAAATAGAAACCAAATTAATGTCATTTTGAGTTCTATCCATCTGCTACAGTTCTTTCATTGATTTGGTGGTAATGCTTTAAATAGACATTGCTCCACCTTATTTATTTTGAAAGAATCATGCATATTGCATTTTGAGTATGTGCTTCTTTTCTGCTTTATTGATAGTAATTTGGTGCCACCTTTATCTACGTAAACCTAATTTTCCACCCTATATGCATTAGTCTCTCCTGGAATATGAAAGACATAAGACACAAAGTGGTGAGCTTCAACTCCCTGTAGTAATGCTCCCAGAAGTTTCTGGTGCTGATGGTGAGGTGAGTTTGCATTCAATTGTTCCTACTACATTTATGTAACTCTCGTATTGTGGCTCTTGAGCTGAGAAGATTTGATTCCTGTATTTCAGCAGAAATTTATTTTGTACAGTTGAACTAAAAAACATTAGTGGAGATGGACAATGTTGGTAATGTCTGTTGTGTGACTCTGTTGTGAACAAAGGATATTTTTTGTAAGATGCTTCAAACTGTACTAAAAAGAAGAGAGAATATGAGTGATATTTGAATTATTATACACCATCCATCCCAATGATATAGGCTTGTTTTCCTTTTCTGGATGTCTGAAATATATAGGCTCCTTTCAGTAAAAAGTTGTAAAACTTTTAATTCATTTACTAATATACCCATATCTAATTCTTTGATTGACTTTTTAGCATTACCTGATCATCAAAATATATATGGGCATATTAGCCTATATAATTGGGACAACGCTGATATACAATATAAATGTATGAATTTGTACATATCCATTTTCTGTGGGTTTGTATTTGCTTACATTTCTGATATTGTGTTAGTTTTTGTGTGAGGTGAGTGGGTTAGGTGTTTCTATAACTGCAGACGGCATAGTGTGAAATACCATAAGTTCACATTTACGTACTTTTCACAGGGAAATGGTTATCAGGGATCAGGATCAGGACCAGGAAGGGCTAGAAGAGATTCTGCTGCCCGTGCTATGCAAGGTTGGCATGCCCAACGCCTTGGTGCTGGTGAGGTTGGGGACCCAATTATAAAGGTATGTTTGAGTGACATAGTCGGATCTTTCAGCTTGATATGTTTTGGGGTTTGGCAGCAGCATGGTTTTGGGTAACACTTTTTACAATTTTAATTTGGCAGGACAAGAATCTCAGCAATATGGCAAAGAATGAGAAGAATCTCAAAAGCATTAGTAAGCTGAATTTTGTGTTAAAATGTTATTGTGTATTTACCTCATCAGATCAACAATTTTGAAATTACTGATGGTTTAAATGAGCTCTATCTGACTTGTATAGGTTCATTAAAACAGAAGAGGCCAAATGAAGTGGAGCATTCAACTTCAAACAAAGCTGTTCGAACTGAAATATCTAAGCAGTTAAGTCTTGACTACAAGTTCTCTGTACTTGGTTCTGTTAATATATGTCCCATAATCTCGTCAACCATGATTTTGTTTTTCATTTATTATATTGGAATTGATTTTTTAAGATGCATATTATTGTATGTAATTTGACAAAGATCCACAAGAAGCCAACGATATACATGTAGGGATATGGTTTGCTTGATGGTTTGAGATCTTCTGTATGTTCCCAGTGCTACCAGTTATTTGATATTATTGACCAAGATTGAATTGTTTTGGCTAGTTTGTCTTCTATATCTATGGTTATTTTACTTATTTATATAGCCAACATGATTGATAGATAAATTCTCATCAAGTTGAGAAAGAGTGTTCTCTGTTGTTATTATAATTGTCAATGCGGATGACAAAGTTGTACTCCTATTATATATCTTTCTAGAAAATATTCACATCGTCATGTAGACATATTAGTTAACACTAAGTCAATAAGATAGTTGGGTCCGGACTCACCTTAAGGCTAAATCTACGTAGTGAATTTATATGTAGAACATTTGAAAATATATGCATACTTATTTTCTTCATTATCAAGTACTGCATGGTATTGCATTTGATTGACCTTTTGCCAACACTACTGCCTAGTCAAAGCTAGTGTACTGAAGATGATTACTTGTCTGTACCAGAATTGCTAAATGAATCGTAATCCTGCTGAAAATGTTAACCCTTTTGGTACTTCAATTCAGTACCAATTAACATTGTCTGGATCTCCTTTGATTTGTAGATTGGTGACATCTGTTGTTGATGTTGGGCCCCCAGCTGACTGGGTGAAAATTAACGTACGCCAAACTGTACGTTCACATCATATTAAATCTATTTCTTCAATTTGTGGAAATTACGCTAATGCACAAAAGAATTGATGTGCTTGTTTTATATGTGCAGAAGGAATGTTTTGAGGTTTATGCCCTAGTACCGGGATTGTTACGTGAGGAGGTGTGTGTTCTCTATAGTTTCCTTTACTTGTTTTGTATCATGATTTCTCAGTCTTTCTCACTAGCTTCATATAAAGAAAAATAACTAAAAAGGGACAGCTTTTGTTTGTTTATTATTATTGTTATAAATACGTACACACACACACATTGAGAGAGTATTCTTCGCCATATTTCTTTATATCAGTTCAATCAACTTCAATCAGAAAAAGGCAAATGAGCTATATAGCAATATCTGTTGAATATATTGTTGGGGCTTGACTTCATAAGATTTAATTCAGTCTACTTTGACTTAGGAGTGAGTTTTTTAAAGGAATATCGACCCACTCAATCCTATCTTGAAGTTTCTAGGATGACTTGCAGAAATGTTAGCTATATAATTGTAAACTTTTATGTCATTGTTTCAAACTTTCAGATGTTGTGTTCATGGTCAAGCATTTTTCCTCACCTCAATGTGTTCAATCACTTATCCTCTTGAAAACATTCTTTCACTACAATCATTATTTATTGTCTGCTTAAATTGATATTTCTATGTGTTGATCACATCTCACAGATTGAAACCAAAAGCCTGAACTGACTAGTTTTTACTAACTATAGGTGTATTTTGTTTCTTTCTCTCTTCTTGTTGTCCAATTGTCTTTATCTTGTTGATAACATATTTGCATTTACTCCATTGTTGGCTTAGGTGCGAGTTCAATCAGATCCTGCTGGACGTTTGGTCATAACAGGTCAGCCCGAGCAAGTTGATAATCCCTGGGGGATTACACCATTCAAAAAGGTAAAACATAAGTTTCATGAAATCTATCTTATCTTCGTGTATAAAAAACAAAACTTACATACTGTTATATGATCTGTTACTACTCTATAATTGGATTCACAAGGTATTTTTCTAATAATCATCTTAAGAATGCCATAACACTATCAGTTTATTATTACAAATCAAATAAAAATATGCGACTTAAAACGATTGTTCCTTCTCAAAAAGAAATATAAAATGTTTGTTGTTCCTATTACTTTAAAGAAACAAATGCTGATGAAAAGGAAAATACTCACTCCATATGTCTATGGAGTTATGGACATATATTATGACTAAGACTAGGGCACAAACATCCTCAAAACCCATATTTGGCTCTTATATGCTATGTACTACTCTTTATTTATATTAATCCGTAATTAGTTTGATTAAACCCATATTATCAACTACTTAGATGGCCATATTGTGCAGTGTATGCACGAGAGTGCACCTCTACCACTATTTAGTGGGTGATAATGACGTAGAGATACGTTTTGGGATATTGGAAGTTTATGGTTGACATAATAGTTGCTTGCTTATATTCAGGTTATTACCTTACCGGCAAGAATTCAACCAGTTCAGACTTCTGCTGTGGTAAGCCTGCATGGACGCCTCTATGTCCGCATTCCTATTGAGCAGCCAAGCATCTAGATTCAAGTGTCTTACACAACAATTTGATTCACCGGTAACATCTACAACTTCATGTATGTGTATGGTTTACCATCACTTAATTACTTATGATAGTGGATTAGGTTTAGTCACCGTTCGTTCATATTAAAGTTTGTTACTAGGCAGAACGACATAGGGATGCTTTTTGGGCTATAGTCCGTCCTGTTCACTGTAAGATGATGAATTTTTTGCTGCTTTAACTTATTTTATTTGAATGACATGCCATGATTTAATGAACACAGTTAGTTTTTCCAGCAACGTTTGTCGTCTCTGAAATGGTAAGGTTAATATTCTATTTTTTTGCGCAGACTATATATGATCACTTCACCTTAGGAAAGACTCTTTTTCCTGTAGTGGACAACCTATGATGAAATTATGAATAATATTCTCCATTTTCTACTCTTCATTATATCATTTCTCTCAAGTACTGTTCCCTTCCTCCCATTTTGAAACATACTCCCTCCTCCCTCCGTCCCGGATAATTCGGGTCACTTTGACCGGGCACGAGTTTTAAGAATTGTAATGAAAAGTGGGTTGAAAAAGTTAGTGGAATGTGGGTCCTACCTTTATATATTAGTTTTATAATAAAATGTGAATAAGAATGAGTTAGTGGAATATGAGGTCCACTACCAAAAATGGTAAAAGTGAAATGAGACAAGTGGTGAGACTTGAGGTTTTTGTGGTCTGCCCTGGCGTGAAAAAATTGATGTGACATGTGAATAATATAGAACTGGCGTGTTTGTGACATGTGAGTGGTGTTAGTACTTAGTAGTTTTGTGGCCTAGATTTGTGCACGTGTTGGTGGCGATTGGAAATAGAGAAGACAGGAAATGTGTTACTCAACTCTTTCTCCCCCCAAAAAAAATCTGTTCAAGCTTTTCGAAATAAAAAAGGTGTATTGCTTATGAGTAAATATTTAGTGGTTAGGACACATTGTTATTGGTTGGAAAAAAAGAGAAATTTTTACAATTGTGATTGGTTGGATACACCACTCGTCAGTATGTTCGAACAACTAAATTCTTACTCATTGCTTACATGCATTGATTTTTATCAGATGATCATTATCTTCAGATGCCCTATTACTTTTTAAGTATTTGTAATTCAAGGCATGGAATATTGAGATGTGATAAAACACATAAATGGCTTATATGTTTGCTTTGAAATATCAAGAAATGGTGAAAAATTGAAAAAGAAATGTTTGGGTGTAAAAGTTAAAGGAGCAAAAACACCTGAGGACCACCAACTATGACTACTATGTAAAGTAAAAGAAACTCTTTTTATCAACTCTTCATGCCTACAAAAAAAATATTCCCATTGTTTAGGGTAACTCAATTTGTGATATTCTTCAATTCAGATGTGTTGAGTATTACCTATGTTTCAAACCAACAATAAACCTCATCACCATGCATCCCCTAATGTTTCAAGAACCCAAAGTAAGCAAACATGGTGGTGTCTTGTTTCATTATCTAAGATAGGAAAGCAAAATTTATACCCAAAAAAGTAAAAAAAGAAAAGTAAGAATAACATTCCTACCTATTTTTGTTTTTTCCTATGTTTAGTAGTGCTGGCTTTAACGACTCTTGGCATGGCCTTCTTTTAATGCCTAATTAGGCAAGAATGATGGGAATGTTAATTCCCATCTTTGTTTCCGAATGTTGACATCTAGACGTTCTTGTTACTTGACTCATGTTTCACTTTTATACAAATGAGACTGTGAATCAAACATCAAAAGTGAATTCATGTGGGATTTAGGGGTCGATTGATTTAATTGCTGCACTATGATGAACATAAATTTCCATTAAATTTGTCATTAGGAGCTATCGTTATCTAAAGGTGCGGAAACTTCGCCCCAATTCTTTCCGCTTCCCTTCTTTGCCGACCACCTATTACTAGTGACGACTGCTGTACCGCTTCTGTCTTTTGACATCAACGACAATCTTCTTCACCGATCCTACAAAAAAAAAATCTGAATCTGTCACTATACATTGCCGTCCTAGCTGGCTATGAACATGCATATACAACCCATGTCTACAACTACATCAAGCCATTATGATTTGCTCATGATTCTCATTGGGGCAAATCTATCCCTCCGGAACCTACTGAGCTATGCCATGCGGGCTACTCACGATTCTCATAACCATTGTACATGTCTACTCAATCCTAGGGTTACATTTTAAAATAACTAACGACCCTTTAAGCGACTTTTAAAATTTGACATGATGTGTAAGATATAAGTTTATTAACACTTGTCATGCCTTAGCTTTGCGAATAAAGTTTTACCTATTCTCCAAAAAATGACGCCCAAAGTTGCAAATTTATGTCAAATGGGAAATCATTAATGCACTCAATTTGCATGTGACCAGCTCAATCAAAATATGTTTACACGATTCGAAATTATACTACTTGCATGTGCATTTAGAATCTGAACCTTTTTGGCCCTTTGATTGACGTTATTAAGGACATATCTATCCTAGTGTTTAGCGACAGTCAAAAGCACGACGGTGCATTCTTAGTGCTTAAACGATGTGATACGAGTACAATTTAGGTGATCTTCTCCGATTAAGATATGCATGGATGCATGAAAAAACATGTAAATAAGGTAGTCAATAGTTGTGTGCCGCGTGACATTTAAGTTCTTCTACTTTGTAAATTACTTTTATATTTTCCCTTTTTGAGTTCTAAAGTTGGATTTTTAATTTGTATTTTTTTAATTTATGTCTGTTTAATTATGGTGTATTTTGTATATAAATTAATATTAGCAAGAATAAAAATGTAGTAGTGCGCAAACTTAGAAAGAGAGCAATTAAGATAAGAATATAACAAAAGCTGGTTTGATTCATTAATTATCATTACCAACGATCAATTATGCTACAGAAAAAAAAATCAATTTTTTTAATACTAGTAAAAAAAGCACACATTTCAAGAAAATCAAAACGGTGGTGGCGGCGGCCTTACATTACTTCCACCGCCCAATCCAAACAAATCTGCCGCAAAAGGATAATTCCCCGCCGCATTCCCAGTTACCCCGCTAAACAAGGCGCTATTAGCGGAGGTCCCCTCCTCCTCCACCTCCAGCGGCAAGCGCTCGAACACCGCATTGGCAAACGACGCCGCCATCAACACGAGCGGCCCCGCCGCGACGAGCGGCCCCGCGACGGTCCCGCCGAGCACCTGGCCCTGGGCGCCGGCGAGGAAGACCGAGAGGGCGGCGGCCCCGGGCGGCGCGGGCGGGGGCAGCACCGTCCCCGAGAGCGAGAGGATCTCGAAGCGGCCCTGCAGCGCCACGGCGGGGTGGCGCAGGGAGACGCTGGAGACGGCGCCGGAGCCGCTGAGGACGCAGACGCCCCGGCCGCGGCGCCTGGCGTAGGCGGAGACGCTCTCGACGACGTCGTTTCCGGAGGAGACCTCGAGGATGTGGGTGCCGAGCGCGTTCGGGGTGTCGCGGGTGACGATCGTGGGCGGTTTTGATTTGTTCTTGGAGCCGGGCGGGCGGCCTCTGGGACGGCGCGCGGTGGCGGGGGTTTCTCTTGGGTGGTGAAATGAATTATTAGGGGCTTCTTGCTCGTAATCACCCATTTCCGCAACTGCAAAATCTCTCTCTCTCTCTCTCTCTCTCTCTGTATGTGTTTTTTAAAGAGTGAGAAGTTAAAAGAGCAAGTGGAAGGGTTGTTTTAGTGGAATCCGCGAATAGCAAGATTGAAACAGAGAGAGAGTATTGAAGAAGCTTGAGGAACAAGTGTAATTGGATGCCAAATGGACTAGGACGATGACTTCAATATTGCCTTTTCTGCTCATATATATGTATATTATATACATCCTCCATCGTCCCACATTACTTTATAAACGTTTTTTTTCCTGCCTCAGATTTAAAAAATGTCACGTGTGACGAGTTAAATAAAGTAAAATAAAAAATAAAATAAATATAGTTAAACGAGTTGTTTTTAGCTAAAAGATAAATGATTTAAATAATTTGAGGTAACTTAAAATATAATACGACTCAAAGTAATTTGAGAGAGAGTAGTGGAAAAAATCATACTCCCGCTGCATACGTGATATTCAAACCTCCAAACTATAACAAATGAGCTTAAAATAAATACTCCATTCATTACATAGGTTAAAAAATTAAGAACAAGATGTTTATATATAGTATGAAATATAAATATAAATATAGTAAGAGATATTACGAAGAAAACGCAATAAAATGGCATACGAGTAAAAGAGAAAAAGATTTAATTGTGATAGAATATTTAAAGTAAAAAAAACAATTTAACTATTGTGGAATGAGGTGGTATTGTAATGAAATTTAGTGTAAATTGTGATGAAATTTAGCAATATTCTTTAGTGATGAAATGTAGCAAAATGAATGCAATAGATCGAGTGAAGTGCCACCTAGAAAATAGAATTGTACTCCTAGTAGTAGTATTTTTTTATGACTATGGCTATATTTTACTTTTTGCAATATCTAATCTTTCTTTTTTTAATGAATATGGCTATATTTTACTGTAATTTTGTAATAACAAATAGTAAGAAACTATAATTATCTCTGCTTGATGATATAAAATTATCGAACACACGCAACTCGGAGAGGATTGTTGGACTAGTATTTTTAATTGGTGAAGAGATCGAAGTGACAGCGTGGCATGGCTCCACGTGGAGAGTGTCGGATTTCGAAACCTAGTCAACTCACACTTAATTCAGATCCTCTCCGTGTACTTTTTCTAAAATTTATATCTACAAAAATAGGGAATAAAAATCACGGAAGTTGCAAAACATTTATAAAATTCGTAAATTAAAAAAACAATCAAATATAGACACTCACACTATTTTTTAGATAAAATACTGCAAAACAAATAAATGAATAATGTAGGGAGGAGAATGACCCAGATTGCGGCGGGCATAATGTCCCCACAAAACACTCTCCTAATCCCTATCCACTCAATATCATTTTATTATGCTCCTATATTATTTAATTATATATAGTAACATACATATTTTATACATATCCAATCCTTTAGAGGTACATTGATACTGCACAAACCACAAACTAGATTTAGTGTAAGATATAGTTACAGAATGCATATAATTAAATATTCAAGATATAATATGATATTGAAAAAGCACCCATTTGAAAAGGAGGAAATGCAAATATAATCAATTAGATTAGGATGGTTGTTTTAGCAGTATTGTTTGCTTTCTTCATCCAGAATTATTATTAGTGTGACTTTGTTTTCTATTTTTTCAAGAGGGGAATACTATAACATTTATTCGCAATTGCATGTAACATAGAAAGACCAATCAACATTTTAGAAAGTTCATCACAAGTAAATATACAATTAAAGAAAAGGAGAAACAGAGATTCCGTTCCATTCCATCTTCTTACTTCTCTTGTCAAATTACATAATTTATCTTGTTATGGATATCTATCTCTCTTTCTTTTCTTTATGATAAATATAAAAAAAATTTAAAAACTACTACTATGTCACAATAAACTCAAACCTGTGACATATATGTAGCCTAATGCACTGACCATTCTATTCTAGATATAATGTACATATTTATAATCTTTTTCTCTTTCTTTTGTTGTTTTTTTATGGTTTACAAACAAAAAATTAATTACTCTACTTTTAGGCCAACACGCACGTATCTACTCTTTTTAAAGTATGATTAAATATGCAGATATTTTAAATGCCACGTCACGGTAGAATCGAATATGAGACCCTTGGCCTCGAACATTAACCACTTTACCACAAAGCCAAAATATAAAGACATCTATATCTATTTCTATGTGCCCAAATAGTGGAGTTATGGCCTTGTCAAAATCGAGTGATTATGCTCTTTAAAAAGGGGACCTGAAATGAAGGGAAATGGGGCCAAACCCATGCCTCAAATGGAAGGTTCATGGTATATATCCATGCCACAAATCCAATGAATCCAAACAAGAATTCACAACTTGAGCTGTAATTTCACTAGTATAATACCTGCCTTCTCTATATATCTCTTTGTCAATATTTCCTCGTACATAAACAGCATGGGGATATCATATCATCTTCATAAATAGCATTGAATATTATTTATTGTAATTTGACTTTTATGTGTGAGTTTTTTATTCAAATAAATTTTTTTTTTTTATGTGTGAGAATTCTTATAAACACAAAGTAAAGCTATAAAATAACTGTATTCAACTCTACACTTAACAAATACTAGTAGTACGATAGAGAATTATTTATAGGGTTTAGGTACAATTTCAATATTTTATTATTTCAATTATCAAAGAAAGTTTCAATATAGTTCAAACGGTCGAGAGCAAAAGAAGCATCAGTAGATTGAAGGATCAATCTTTATCGTTTTCCTCTTTAAAGATTTAAAAGTTAATCAAGTTGGTTATCACTTTTGTATTAATTTATTATGCTAATTCAAACCCTTTAAGAAAAAAGATTCGCCTACCTATCTCTATCTTTACTCCTACAATAATTTTGAGTGATGCAAATAAAGCCCAAAACTGAGGTGTTTAGAGTGTTGCAAATCAAGCCCGAAGAAAGCCCACAAACTTTTTTTTATGTGCAGTAGTTCATTTGGTTGCCTCCAAATGAAGAAACCCAAAAAAATGAAAACTACAAGAAAAAAGAGAGCCCGCCATATGCTACACAATCAGTGTATCGTTAAATTCATTAAAAAAAATTATAGTTTCACGTTAATACAAAAAAATTGAAGTTTGCATAAATAAAAAGTAGTACTAATATAAAAGTTTCATTCACGCTTCATTTATATTTTATACTCCTTGCCCATATGAGGTATAAAATATTTCGACGTTGTCTTGTGATGGTATAAAAAGTTTCATTATTATTTTATGTTGGAGTGTTTAGATACAAAAGTTTCATCATGTAAGGAAAAAAATAACGGCATTTAAAAATGCATAACGAAATACTATTAAATTAAATTAAAATTCAAAAAAAACCCTTTGTTTTAAAAAATTTTGTAGCAATACGTGACAATGATAAAACATTTCATGTAAATAGTGTAACTACCGCGAATATCTAAGAGATGTTTGAAACTCAAGCACATAAAAATATAAGGGTAATGCTATGCGGCCACATTATGGCTGGCCATAAAATGGCACTTTAGTAAATTTAGATGTCGTAGATATTAATGATTTAAATATCTCATTTAATGCCCTAATAACTTTACACTATTACCCTTTCTATTTAATTATTGTTTTTTTTATAATTTAACTTCTCTAATCCGATTGTAACATTTCTTTTTTAGATTTATTCTTTGTGAATTATTTTACACTGATTTTTTAATTTATGATTAAAATTTTATTTTTTTAAAAAAATGTATATTGTTATACAATATTAAAGTTGAAGTCAATAATAATTTATAAGTTGTGATACTATATATTATCACATTATATTTTAATATTATCGATATGTGCTATATAATATTAAGAGCTATTATTGTTTTATACTCCACATAACTAAATATTATTAGTTACTATTACTAATGACATATACTACAGTATTAGTTACATAAGCTTAGTACTTTTACTTTACTTTCATAAATCAGGGGCAGATCTACTCGATGTGTGTAGGGGGCAATTGCCCACCTCAATTTATTTTATGTATACTAATTTGTTATGTAATTTAAAAAAAAAAATTCTTTATAAATGCCTCACTTTAAATTTTAAGTTTCTTTTTTATATATATTTATTTTTGTCCTTGTTGAACTAAATTCTTGGCTCCGCCCCTATCATAAATAATAATGACAATGATGATAGTTTAAATTAGTCACCTATATTCAAAATGAGCTGCTAGCCGAGGATGATGATTGAATTACTTATCAAATTAATTAGTAACTTTAATTTGTCAAAACAAATACTTAACTCTATATTTTATGTAGTAGTATAATTTAAGGTTATATTCTATTTTAATTATTTTATTCTAAAAAATTATAATCTCATAATAATTTGAATTAACTTGGAGTAATAAACTGTATAATTACCACATCATTTTTTATTAAAATAAAAAAAAAACATAATATCATCCGTACCTGATTATTATATCTTACAAAAATGGTTACTAAAAATAAATTAATAATAAAAGAAAATAAAACCGATGAATTTATGAACTATAATAATTAAAAATATTTAAAGTATGCAACTAAACGTATATACATATATATTATCAAAGTACCTGATTATTATATCTTATTCAATTTTAAATAAAACCTCATCGTATTTCATATACTCCATATTATCAAAGTACTCCTACCTTTCAAGTAAAAGGGTACAATTGTCTTAACATGTTTGTTGTTTTTGAGGTAGAAGTAATTATGTTGAATTAGCATTAATTACACTGATTTTTTATTAATATTTGAAGTGTGTGGCTGGCCACATTATGGCCATTTAGCATCACTCCAAAATATAAACGTGACCGAAGAAGGAAACAAGAGAAACGGTATTTGTTTGTATGAGTTGGTCGTGTTGGACGAAAGAGATAAACGACTGTATTTTTCAATATAATCAATTATTAATCGATGTTTTATATTGAATTTAATCGGCTGTTTTCGATTAAAATAAAATAATCTTCTAAAAATTTGTGCCAAGTCAAGAATTTGAAAAGAAAAAACTTATTTGGCATCTTCGATCGTGGATTAGGCTTAGCTCATTTTGAGTTACGTTGTTGAGTCGGGTGCTTCCAATTTCTTGTGTTGTTTTTGTTTTTAAATGCTTTGTCTAAAGCTATTACTCACTAGTTATCGGATTTAATTTCGTCAACCAAAATTTCTTATTGAGAATAAGTTTTTGTCTTAAAAATGTTCATACAAATTTGAACAGAATCATGTCGGATGCGATTTCAAGTTGTCAGATTATTTCAATCTGATAAATTTTTGTTTTTTGTTTTTTTATTTTGTACTTGATTAAAAACTGCTCGATTCATGCATATAATGATATAATAATAATGAGGATAAAAGCATTCACAGTGGGTTTAGACTAGCCATAGGCTAGTCACAAACTCCTTCTACCACATCATTAGCATTAAAATTCCTCCTGCCACATCATCAGGACAAGCAACTAGACAAGCAATAAACTAGCCACAATAATCAAAATTTATAAAAACAACTAAATTTACGGAATTAAACGCAAAATATGGAATTAAATGTACGACACATATACGAAAAAATTCATTAATTTCATTTAAATAAAAAAAAAGTACATTAATTCAAAAAAAATTACATAATAAAAAAAACCGGGCTTCACACATGAACCCCCGCCTCACTCTACTCCTCGCCACAAGCCCGCAAATCGGGAGACCGCAGCCCTGATTCGCTCCCACCCCTTCCGGCACTCCTCCCGGCTATATGCCTTCCCATGCGGGAAATTCCTCGTGTAGGCTGCTGCAATTTTAGCCCACATGTTGACGATCCTCTGATTGTTCGAAACGAGGGGATCATCACAAACAGACACCCAAGCCTTGGACAACGCGATGTTCTCATCATCCGTCCACTTCCTCCGTACACTGTCGTCATCAGCCAGCTGCGACGACTCGCCTACCACCTTTTTGCCCTTCTTCTTCGGTGCGCCCCGACCCCGACCCCGCCCCCGCCCCTGACCGACTCCCCCTGTATCCCCCGGGAGTGTCTTCGTATCGATCGACTTGTTCCAACAACTACTCTATGGAGAAAGTGTCATCTCCAGTGAATTGAGTCTCCACTGGGGTCGATGTGTGGGAAGACGCAGTAAAAAAGTCAAGACTGGGGCGATAGACATTGCCCCCCCTGGCTGCACCCCCGGCATCCCCTGTAGAGGTGTCAAGTGGGTCGGCCCGGCCCGAGCCCGGTGAGGACCGCTGACATTTGGGCTCAGCCCGACCCAGGCCCACCTCTGAAACGGATCGGGTCGGGCCTGGGTTTTGGTTGACATGAGTGGGCCCAGCCCAGTCCGAGCCCAGTTAGTAAGTGGGCCGGGCTGGGCTAAATTTACATTTTTTATGATGAATGAAAAATAAATGATGTCTTCACAATTTGATAGTATTGGAAACGGCTAAAATAATGAAAAGATTAATTGGAACTATGGAATATTGGAAAGAGTAAGAAGGGAAGTATAAATGTGATTTATTGCAACCATAATGAAAATATACGCATAAATATATTATTCCACAAAATCAGGAGTCAATAATACAATGTTATATATCTATCCTAATCTAAAGTGACAGTTTGGTGAAAAGACATTTTTGCCCTTTTTGGAGGGAAAATATAAAGCTATTTTATTTATCCTTTTGGTCATTTTGAATAATGACAACCATTGGACAAAAAAAGCAGCTCCGAGCAACAATGGCTTCTCAAATAAGATTAAACACTTATATACCCACACAATTAATTGAATCTGCATTTTAGTGGACTTAATTATCTGATTTTTTGATTTTTTGATAGCAGTCGGCGACAGCTACAAGCCTCCACTGATGGATGACGAGGGTAGCAGGCTGAGGTTGTTGGGCGGTGACGGTCCGATCCGGCAGCGTGAAGCAGACGGCGTAAAGCTGTCGAGTGAACTGTGAGGCACGGCGGTGGAGCAGCGGGCCACGGCGGAAGAAGCGGCGAGACGGGCGTGGTCGTGGCGGCTCCGAGTTGAGAGAGAAGAAGAGAGAGCGGCGGGCGGCGGCTGGTGGGCGTGGTGGCATGGAAAGGCTAATTCCGCCAATTGAGAGAGAGTGAGGCGGCTTTTTGTCACGTAGGGTTTGTAGGGAGTATTACTATGTTAGTTTATGTATGGTGTGTGTGTATTATTTGGGCCTTTAATTTATTGGATTATGTAATTTGAAAATATTTACTGGAGCAGTAGTAGTAGTACTTATTAGTTTATGTAGGAGTATATAATTTGGACCTTTAATTTGTTGGATTCTATAGTTTGAAAAAATTTATTATATTTTGAAAAGAGTTCTAAATTGGGCGTCACTTTAGGATTTGGGGATTTACAAATTTATGTAGTCCATATTTGGGCTTTATTTAGGGTTTTAAAGATTTATTTATGTATTTATGTATGATACTAGATACTATTAAAATTGATATTTTTTTAATTATTCAATTTAACATCATGGATAATAAGACAGTGAGAGTCTCCATTGAGTACTGTTCTTTGACCGTTAAACTGAGTATGAAACATTTGGTTTTCGGCGCGAGATTTTATACAGTGTTGTTTTGTGAGTTAATGAAGAAAGAGTAAAGTAAGAGAAAGGAAAAAGTAGAGAGAGTGATATTTCCATTTTATGAAACGTTTCATTTTTAATGGGACAACCCAAAAATGAAAACGTTGCAATTCTAATGGGACAAAGAGAGTATATAATATATTAGTTTAATTAAATATGTTGAAATTACTTATAAATATATTTATATTTGAATGACTAGAAGTACACATAGTTATAATTGAGTTGATTTTGTTAATTGAAACTGGTGAACTATTTATTCCTTCAAATAGTTTGCTTTTTTTTTTCTTTTGTAAATAGTAGTAGTACCTTTTTTTCTTTATTTGTATGTCTTATTCTATTTATTTTACATTATACTCATATCAAATACTCCCTCCGTCCCCTATTAGGAGTCACTCTTTGACCGGGCACGGGTTTTAAGAAATGTAAAGAAAAGTTGATTGAAAAAGTTAGTGGAATGTGGGATCCATTTTTTTATATTGGTTTTATAATAAAATGTGAGTGAATTGAGTTAGTGGAATGTGGGACCTATTTACTATTTATGGTAAAAATGAAATGTGACTCTTAATTGGGGACGTCACCGAAATGGAAAAGAGTGACTCTTAATGGGGGACGGAGGGAGTACTCCTTATGTCCCATTAAAAATGAAACGTTTTCCTTTTTAGGTTGTCCCATTAAAAATGAAACGTTTCCTAAAATAGAAACAACTCTATCTCTACTTTTTCATCTCTCTTACTTTCCTCTCTCTTCATTAACACACAAAACAACATTATATAAAATCCCGTGTCGATTCCCAAATGTTGCATTTTAAGTGGGACGGAGGGAGTATTAAAATAGTATACAATCATTTGCTAAAGTATGAAATGTTTCATTGAGAGTGGGTGAGAGAAGTACAATTGTACAAATATTCTTTTGTTGTTGTTTATAATATTATAAATACTTATTTTAATTAGTTCTTATCAGTGAATACATTTTTATACTTATTTACTCTATATTCTTTATTTCAAGTTAATATATCTTCATTATTTAAAAATTCTTTGTCCTGTGCATAGCACAGGTGTTGACACTAGTTCATATAATACATGCATATATAGTTTTATAGGTGTGTGATCAAATACTAACCAAGTTACAATAATAACTAATAATTAATATCAATTTATATGTTAAAAATATCAACACAAAGACATAAATTTATCAATCTTCTTGTGTTGATAAACTTATATCTTTGTGTTGATATTTAAATTAACATGTTTTATTGATATAATTATATCTTTGTGTTGATAGTTTTAATACACAAAATTGAAAGTTATTAGTTATTACTCTAAATTAATTAGCATACTAACGCAACCCTAGTTTTATATACGCATAAATAAAAATAATACATGCATATATTATATATACACGTCTAAATTATAATATTATAGCTTTATATAATCCCACAAATTTAGGAATCAAGAAACTAAAGTAAACGTCTAAAGTACATATTATTATAACATATGTATTAATAGTATTTTAGGGAAACGACTAAAATCATGACAAAATTGATTGGAACTAAAATCATGGAATATTGGTAGGAGAGAATGGAAAATATATATTGAATATAGGGAAATGGCTAAATCATGGAAAGATTAATTTAAAGAAAACGTCTAAAGTACATATTATTATAACATATGTATTAATAGTATTTTAGGGAAACGACTAAAATCATGACAAAATTGATTGGAACTAAAATCATGGAATATTGGTAGGAGAGAAGGAAAATATATATTGAATATAGGGAAATGGCTAAATCATGGAAAGATTAATTTAAAGACTAATTGGAACTAAAACGACATGTTCCATAATTAACATATGCTTAATAAACCCTATATATTATCGTGTGATCGTGTCTATGTATATAGTAATATAGGTTTATTATATATGCAATAGCATATAATTAGATATAATCCCACAAAATCAGGAATTAAGAGAGATCTACTAAAATACACAATCTACACTAATTCATCACTATAATTATGGAAGAATTAATCTTAATTATGCAAAATAATTTTAGTACTCAAAGAAAGAAATTAGTTAAAAATGAATCTCTTATAATGATGGAAATCATGAATTGTAATTTGAAAATGTTATATTTAAATCTCTACTATGCGTGCAAGTTGCAACATCAAATTCTTTAATTCTCACTATAATTATGGATATACTATTTTCACTATGTTATATGTCTTCTAAAATGGTTTGAATAGGCTCATATAGTATAAAAGATAGTATGAAAACATAGCAATAAGGCAAAGACATAAACTGGGCCGGTCTTGGGCTAGGCCTGGGCCGGGCTTCAGATGGTCTTGGGCCCGAGCCGGTCCTGGGTTTATAAAATAGCCCAATTGGAGCCTGATTACACTCTCTAGCCCAGCCCAGGCCCGCTCTATTGGGCCTGGGCCGGGCTGGCCTGGCCCGACCCACTTGACATCTCTAAGAGCATCTCTAATGGTCGGCTAGCGACCGGCTAGCCGATTTTTCGCGGTGGCCGATCGGCTAGCCGAACCATTGGAGTCGGCGAGAGCGAAATCGGCGAGCGCTTTTCGGGTGGCCGGCCGATCGGCTTGCCGCCATTGTGGCGACCCGATCGGCCAGCGCCAATTTTTGTTTTTTAAAAAAAAACCTATATAAACGCGATTTTCGTTTCATTTTCATTTGCACCACTTGTTTTAACGAGTTTTCTCTCTCTCTCTAACTTTCCGTACAAGAGCATCATCGAGCGATGGATCACAACAACGAGTCCAATCCAGCGACGAGTGGATCTCAGACTCCCACGGTACCCGTGGGATCTGGATGGGGGCAGATGGGCCCGGGGTTTAACATCCCTTGGAATCGATGATGGGGATGATGGCCGGTGCGCCGGGGGCGCTGCGGGGGTATGCTTCGGGGCGCAGGGGGTATGCGTCGTGGGGATGCCGGCGGCGGGGCCGGCCGGGTGGGGGTATGCCCCGATATGCAAAGCAGCTAGATGATGGGGATGATGTGGTAGGGGCGGGATGCAGGGGGGGTGCAGGGGTCACCGGGAGGGGACACGGTATATCGGCCCTCGCTTGATTTTTTGACGGCTTCATCTCACACGTCGACCCCGGCCGGAGACGCAGTTCACTAGCGATGACCTTCTGTCATTGCATGATATGGGGATCGATCTCGAGGATCCGGATACTCCCGTTCCAGCGAGGTGGGCCGCGCCGAAGAAGAAGACGAGGGGGAAGGCCAAGGCCGAGTCATCGCAGCCCGTTGTTGACGACACCCCACTGGCCGGAGGAAGTGGACGGAGGATGAGTACGCCGGGGTGGCCAGGGGGTGGTTGGAGGTGTGCGGCGATCCGCCGGTTGCGAACAACCGGCGGATCGTCAACATGTGGGCGAAGATCGGAGCTGCCTATAGGAGGCACCGCCCGCACGGGAAGGACTTCAGCCCGGAGGAGGTCCGGAAGGGGTGGGAGCGCACCAGGGCCGCGGTGGGCCGTTTTGCGAATTTGTACGCCAACGCCCTCCGTCGGCTCGGTAGTGGGCAGAATGAGGACGACGCCCGGAGGATCGCCGTGAGTCAGGCCTCCCTTGGCGGGGAAGTATAAGGAGTTCACCTACCGGGAGTGCTTCTTGTTGGCGAAGGACTCGCGAGAAGTTCCCGGCGGGGTGCGACGCCGGGTGGCCGAAGAAGCAGACGGCGAACTATAGCGGCGACTACAGCGGCCAGCGGCGAATCCCACGACCTCCCCGGATGCCGAGGAGTTTCCATCCCCCTCCTTCATTTACCGGTCGCCCCGCCCGGTTGGACAGAAGCGGGCGCAACGGGCTGCGAGGGGCGGATCCCCCCTATCGCCCCGCGAGGTCCAGTCCTCCGCCCTCCCACCCGCCCCACTCGAGTACACTCTCCATTCGCGTAACCATACGCGGGATCAGATGTACAAGGTCTTGCAAGAGTGGAGGGCCGCCACTGACCCAACGGAGAAGATGTTTCTTCACGAGATGCTCGAGTGCATGCGGGTTGATTTGGAAATTGCGAGGGCACGGCTAGCGGGTTCCGACGTGGGCTCAGATACCACGGGCGGCGGCGGCGACGGCGACGGCGAGGACGACGGCGACGGCGATGAGGAGTAGAGAGTGGCGGGGCTCGTTTTTTTTTAAAAAAATCATGTACTTTTTTTTTAAAAATCTTTGTACTTTTTTTTAATGGAATGGATTATTTTTTCCGTATATGTCTCGTAAATTTAATTCCGTATTTTAATCGTAATTTTAATTCCGTAAATGTAGTATATTTTGAATTATTTTTATTGCGGCCGGCCTATGGCCGGCCTAAATCTGATGTGGCAGGTGGATTTTTTAGTGTTGCTGACGTGGCAGGGGGAGAGAATGGCTGGCCTATGCACCATTGGAGATGCTCTAATCCCCTGCCATCCTGGCCCCCACCCCGGCATCATCTGCCCGTCCGACATCCCACTACCCCCGGGGACCATCGCGACCATCATCTGTTGCCATTGGTACATATTGTAGTACCCACCCATCGGTCCCCATCCACCTCCCACGGGTATCGTGGGAGTTTGAGACCCGCTCGTCACTGGAGGAGAGTCGTTGTTCTCCATTTCGCGTTATTGCTCTTGTACAGAAATTCAGAGAGAGAGAAAGCTCGTTAAAACAAGCGGCGCAAATGAAAATGACGTTCAAATCGCGTATATATAGTGTTTCGGAAATAAAAAATAAAAATAAAATTGCGCTGCCCGATCGCAAGCCTACAATGGCGGCGAGCAGATCGGCGAGCGCTTCGGCTAGCGCCCGAGAATCGGCGAGCGCTCGCCGATTCTCTAGCCGATTCCATGCTCGCCGCTTCCAATGGTTCGGCGAGCGGACCGGCCAGCGCCAGGAATCGGCTAGCTGGTCGCTCGCCGACCATTGTGGATGCTCTAGTATTAATGAGACTTGCAAATATAGTGAATTGATGGACGATATACTAGCTTGAATTTTAGGAAAAAGGGGCATCTCATTTTTATTTCGAATAAAATGAATGAAAATTTCATTTTTATATAATCATTTCATTTTAGAAAATTTCTTGAGACGCTTTTAATCTTGTAAGAATGTATAGATCTTGAGTTTGGAAAATTATCAATACTTTATAATCCACAGGCCACAGCCTTTTTAACATTACGTTGTAGCATCAATTAATTAGGCCAGCATATAGTCGGAGTAAATTGAATTTTTGTATGGCACCCAAAAAATAAGAAATTTTCTTCGACTAGATTGTGTAAAAAATGAATTCACTAGTCTCAAAGAAATAGGTTTTGAAACTTACAACGCCAATAGAGAAAGGATGATTACATGTCTAAACATTACAAAATTATTCACTCAAAACTACTAAGAAACTACAAATTCATTGTCAATGAACAACATCGATAAATTTTTATACACAAATTTCTTACATAAGCTTGGAGTTGTCATATGGATTGAATTAGCCCAGTGCAGTCCAAGCCCACCACAAGTTTGATAACTTGGGACCCAACCCAGTCCATGTATACCATCGAAATTGTTGGAGGTAACGATCTACGTACATTCACAAAAGGATAACTCGTGAACTTTGTAATGAGAACAAAAATCACGAGAGAATACAGTTTCCTGCAAAATATACTGGCTTAAAGTAAATTTTTTCCTTTTCAATTCGACAACATAAACTAATTTTATGTAGTGCCATGAATTGTGCCTGAAATAACATAATGTATTATTCAATTTATATTTACTCAACAAATAATATTTACTTGTTTAATACCAAGGAGCATGTTAGGGTGCCACCACTCCTTAAAATAACACCATACCACCATTTCTAGCCAATCATTTGTACATATGGACGAATAATAAGCTGCCACGCGGCAAAAAAAAAAAAAATCTGGAAAAAGACGGGCAACAATATGCCAGGTATTTGTACAACAATTTTTCTTTGAACAATAATATCCGACCACTATACAACAATCTATAAATTGCTGTGTAGTGTTTGTAATATTGCATTGTAGCGTTTATAATATTGTTGTATAAGCGCTGTCACGTTGTCATTTTAAGAGGGGTTGTCATTATAACACAAACCTTAATACCAATCCACAATTAACATGAATCAATGAGCTAAGCAGTTAAGTTGCTGATAAATAATACTATCCATATTTCTAAGTAGGAGGAGTACCATATCCAGTAGTATTTTGTTTTTAAGATTAATTGCTAACGAAAAAAGTTAATTAAGATTTAATATTGTAATAATAAATTTATTTATAAAATAAATCATGTCTACGACATTACTTTTCTTTTCGTTTTTATGTTCTTCATATCATGCCACGAAAACCATGATTGTATAATCGAATTTATAAAATTTTGTACATACAAATTAGAACGGCATAAATTAATTTTATCCTTGGCTTTGAAGTTAAAGAAAAAAATAATAATAAACCACTTTAGATTCTAAATAATTCATCATTAAATATCACATTTTATTATTTTCAAAAATGATTAGTCATAACACGTCTCATTAATTTTTAATATATTCGATAAATGAGTTTGACATCTCACTACCATTCATACTCACATAATAATAATATCTTAAAATAAGAGTTATATTCCTCAACTTTTTTAAAATCCATTCCAATTCGGGATGAATAAAGTATATAATGACCATAATTTAAATAGTGAAATTTAAGTGTTATACCGTTATTAATATTGTTTGGTAGATAAATACAACAATCTCACACAAAACTAATCTTGATATTTCTCTTATAGCCAATTCAATTGTATTAAATAATGACACAACATTTAATCAATCCAATTCTATTAAATAATCACACATAATTTAATTTTGATTACCAAACACCCCTTTTATAACCACAAATAAACAAGTTAGTGGGGCAACACATTGAAAGATAATTATATTTTGGATAGAATTAAAATAAAATGAAAATGAAAACGACATACAGTAGTGATGGGGAAGAAGATGGCCCACACTTCCAAGCTGTATTTCTTCTATGTTTGGAAAAATGGAAGCAGCTGTCCTTCCATAGTCCCCCAATTTCCCTTTCTTCCTCATTTCAATCGATTCTCTCTCCAAAAAAAAGGAAAAAAAATTTAATTCACAAAGATCATGACAACTTGTTCCAGATCATCCCTCTCCACCACCATCATCACCCTCTCCCCGATCACAATTTCAAATCCAAAACCCTCCCTTTTCCTATTCTTTAATTCATCTCTCAAACTATTGTAATTATCACTCTCTCTTTTTTTACTCGCTTCGTCGTTGATGGTTGGAATTTGATCGAGCAAAAGCAGCTTGGAAATTCCGTTGAAGATTCGCCTTTTCAGCTTTTCCCCACCATAGTCCATACCTACGCTTTCCCTGCTCTCTTGTACAGCTGATCCCGCCCCCCACCACCCCTTCTTTTTTCTCCTCTGTTTGACCCACTACTGCCGCCTCCACTTTCCGCCTCAAAATTAGGGTTTTCTTTGGGCTTCGATTTCTTTTTGCCTCGTTTAATTAATTTCCCCTCATTTAGTGTATATTCCTGTCCAGCTTGATCTTCTGTGTCGTGATCTGTTATTGTAAATTCAAAATTCAAATCTCAGAAGCCTTTATTTTCAGCATTTTGTGTATATATTGTAGAATTTAAAATTTCACGGACAAAAGATGGCTTTTCAATCGCTTTCAGCCGTAGCTAGGGTTTTTCTAAGGTTTTCCTCTTAAATTCGTACTACTTTCACTTCATTGGATCGACTTTAGTATCAATTGAATCGCCGTTTCCCCCCTTCCGTGATTAGATTTAAGAACCAAACCCTTTTTTTATTCATCCGAATCTTTCTTCTCTCTGTTAGAAGCCAAAAAAAAAGGAAGTCGCTTTAGTAATATAGGTTGATAAATTTGAGGAGGTGATCATGGCTTATCAGCAGCAGCAGCCTATGCCTGGCCCGAGCCCAAGCTCGGGGCAGGGAGGATATCAGTATATGAATTCTCCATTTGGGGATACAACCTTCACAAAGGTTTTCGTGGGAGGGTTGGCTTGGGAAACTCAGAGTGAGACAATGAGACGTTATTTCGAGCAATTTGGAGAGATTCTTGAGGCCGTGGTCATCACCGATAAAAATACTGCCCGATCCAAAGGATACGGTTTTGTGAGCACTTGTTAACTTCATTGAGGATTTTTACTTTTGATTTGTGTGAAAAATTGTATTCCTGCATTCTTATGGCTCATAAAGTTCAATTTGTTGGTGATTGCACACTCTAGTTTTTGGACTGCGGACGATTTTGTGGCCATTACTTCTTTTTAATGCTGTAAACATTTATAAGCATGAAAAAAAAATGGGATTATTGTAATTTATTGTGATTGAAGTAGAAATGTGGATGCATGAATGACTTGGGTACCAATATGGTTTTGTATGGAGGGTTTAGGTGACTTTCCGGGATCCAGAATCTGCTAGGAGAGCATGTGCAGATCCTGCACCAATTATTGATGGGAGGCGAGCTAATTGCAATTTGGCTTCACTGGGTAGACCTCGGCCAGCTATTCCGTTTGGTAATATATTTGAATTACCTTCTTAAGTGCTCTTGAGGAAATATAAATTTTTTTGCATCTTTTGTTTTATTTTCCACCTCAACCTCTTCAGTCTTCAAGTTTGGTTCTATTGTGTTCGGTAAAATAATTTCTGCAGATTTCTGACTAGAGTGAATATTTCAAGACATTAATATTACTTCTATAGACAAAACCTTCACTGGTTAATCTTTATGTTTATATATGCAATGGTTGAAATTGAACAATTGTTCTTGGTTATATGGGCATTGTATGCTAGATTATATATGCATGTCTTTATTGCTAATAGGACGCCTTAGATCTCCTGCACCTTACCTTGGAGGACAACCAGCTGCTAGAGGTGCTTATGTTGGAGGTTTTGGCTACCAGCAACCTGTTACATATGGATTTCAGCAAGGCTTGATGTACTCTCCTTATGGGTGAGGAACATCCTTTATTAGAATATTCATTTGGTGTTTTTGCTCTTGCTGTTGCCTGCCTGTTATTTGTGAACTCTTCTACTCTGGATCTGCATTTGCATAGATGGAAGTTCTGATATTTCTCATATTATGCTACCATGCGGGCACTCAAGTTGTATATGTTGCGATAGAAATGAAATATAGGGAGGGGTTGGGCGAAACTTATATAATTAGTTGTGGTTTCCTTATATAGTTTTGTTTATATATCACCATGTTTGATTAGTTAAATGTGAGTTCAGAGGCTTGTTGTTGAAGTTCTAGATGCTGTGTTTGTTGACTATTTCTTTAGTTAATCTCAGAAGTCTTCAGTTTAGTTAGTTATTGTGTTTGTAATGCTTGTTGATTTCAACTGTCATATATGCTTGTAGGGGTGGGCATTCGCCTCGGGTAAATTGGAATGCAACCCAAACCGGTCTGGTCAGGTATTATTGAAAAATTGATTATGGGTGCCTGTGCCTGATGAAAATTGGGCAAGTTGGGTATCCCTATGGCTTTGGGGGAGAGGGGAGTAATAGATTAGGCTTCTTCCAGTGGAAAGTCTTTGCACTATCCTATCACGCAGGCTAGACAAACTCATATAACTGGTCATCTTCACAAGTAATCAAACTTTGAAGTTTGTAGTCCATGCTGTTTTTATATTTGGATCCTATGTAATCGCCGTTTGCAAGAATAAAGAAGGATAGTGGACATAATGGGACAAAATGTGGGAATTAGATGAAGTGAAGGTGAAGACAGCTGATGGTTAAGAGGACAGCCTGTAGAAATAGGAAATCAAAACAAGGAGAGAAAGAAACCAAGATAGAGGAAATATAAAAACAAAGGTGGCTTTATGGTCTGATTTTGCTTTAGCAGCTACAGGTAGTGCTAGTGACATAATGAAGGGAGTATTTAAAAACCATAATTAAGGCAAAGGTTGAAGAAATCTGATACTATGTTCCTGTCCTAATCTAAAGGATCCACTTAAAATATCTGATCTGTTCCCATTCCAGTGTGTTTGTGTTGCAAAATCTATTATTCATGCATATATTGATCTGAATACAGTTACCTTCATAGGCCAGAGAGTGTAGTTTCAATTCAGAAGAATTCATGGTTATGGTCTCGATTATATTTATGTGCTGCTTAGGGATGTCATATCTAGTAATTATTGAACATATTCGGTCACTAATCCTTTTACTGGTGCAGGTATACCGCTTACAATCCTGAATATCCTTATCCTCAGGTCAACACTAGGAAACTTGAAGCTTAGTTATTTCTAGTGCTAATATTCGAGTTTTTTGACATTGGACTGGTGTTTTTGTGTAGGGAGTTTACAACCCATATGGAAACCAGCAATACCTTCACATATATGGCATGCCTGGAGCAGTGGGCACAACTATGTATCCATACAATCAGATGAGTCAGACTGTTCCCGGAAGTCATAATTACACTGCATTGCCAGGATATGCTATGCCTGGCCATCAGATAGTACAGTTTGGTGGGCCCAATGTCAATGCTATGACAACGACTTCTGTTCCAACTATTCCATCCCCATTTCCTGCTGGTAATATACTCTGTTCCTCTAGTTCAGCATTTCAGATATGCATATCTTTCATTTTCTATCTGTTCTATGTATTCACTGTGGTGACAATTCTGAAATATTCTTATTGAGGGCCTACTTCTTTCTTTTCCTCTGCGAGAGAGATTACTTTCTTGTGTGGATCTTTCAAGAGGATGAAAAAATAATTTTACTGGTTTTTGTGATCCCTGAATTTGAACAAGCACAAGGTTAGTATTTGAACTGCTAAACACCAGTAGGAATACCAGATAGTTATTATCCCCAGTGGAAATCATACATGCCTCTGTCGCTGATCAATTTTACTTTTACAAAGTGTCGAGCAGCTCCATCATATCTCTACCTGACCAAAACAGTACTGAAAAACCATTTTCTCTATCATTTCTGTGTGATTGGTTTTTTGGATGCAAGCTTCATGGCTAAAGACCATGGTGGTCTCAAGAATTTGCTAGTTTTTCCTACGAGAAGGCCCTAGCATGAAGATGGATGGCATGCATTTTAAACTGAAAAATCTTCTAGAATGGTTATGTAGCTTGAGGATTGACATAAGTGATTGTCCACATTCTGGCTGCTTTACTATTCTTTGCACACAAGAGTTTCTTCCTTTCTCTCTCTTGAACTGGTGGACCAGTTATGGTTATACTTGTTGTTCCTCAAAGTTACTGGCTGCTGTTCTGGTGACTGCTGTTTTAGTGTTGGACTGAAAGGTTATGGTGCCATATATGGTTGTAGTGCTACTGATTAGGTAGAGGGCTGTGCGAATGGTGGTGTTAGTTCTCCTATTCTCCTTTATTTGAGCTTAGAAGTATCTATCTAACACTTCCTCCGTTACATAATAGATGGCACACTTAATGGTACGGGATTTTATGAGACGCTGTATCGGATGTTAAGTGGGGAGAGAAAATAGTATATTTATATTAACGCGAGGGAGAACTTTTTTCCAAAAAAGGAAATGTTACATCTTTTGTGGGACAAACTAAAAAGGAAAGTGTGACATCTATTTTGGGATTGAGGGAGTACTAGATTCTTTGCATTTTCAAAAATAACAAAAGTTTTACTTTGCTGAAATGTTTGGAAATTAGTTTTCCTCCCTTGTGAATGATGCTCTTGTCATGGTTGGTGCCGTTTTTATTTGTAGTTCTATTCATGTATACTTATTTTCTTGAATTATCGATAATGGACCTAGCATGTTCTGGCTAGGTGATTGTATATTGTTTCATCGTCATAAAGGAAATGCATCATACCAGCATTCGTTTAATGATTTGATCTGCTTCCATGAAAGGGTTGTATTTTTTCTGCATCCTTGAACAAGCTGACCTGGTGCTAACATTTTGGTCATATCAGGTGTTGGAACACCTATTCAACAGCAGCCACAATACTTACTACCTGCACATTCACCTCAATACATGCCAGGTAGCGGTTCTGACCAGAATGCTGGGTGAGGGTTTAATCTAGGTAAGTTTTCTTGTCGACATCCACAAATTTTTCCACATGACCATCACATAATGCTACAATCCCGTGTTATTTCAAACCCAATTTCAGGTTCCCTTAGATTGCAGCAGGACTAAGAACAGCAGTACTGCCACTTCATTGGCAGGCTTCAAATCTTGCCTTGCAAATTATTCGCTTTGCATTCTAGAGGTACCCTTCCTAGTTTTCATCGCACTTTGACATCTATGTTGTTGCATGCTAGTTGTTCCCCTTCGAATTCATGCCATCCTTGAGCAAGATTGGGCTGAGTGCATATGTATTGGTGCAGGTCTTACATTGTCACGCTCACCAGAGAAGTCAATGTCGGAGTCGCTCCCAATGGTGGGGAGAGGATGGCACATCGTATAACTTGGTGTATGTTAAAGACACTTTGTGTTGTGGCAAAACAAGTCGAGTCTGGCTGGAATGGGATTTCTGGCCTAGCATGTGGAAATAATGACATTCATGTAAAAAGAAAATTTATGTAGAATCAACATATGATTCTTTTATAGTGAGTCAATCCCCAACATTTTGGGTGTGTAGATAGTCAGTCAGTCAGTCAGTCTGCATTCTCTGTATTTAATTTACTCAGCATCCATGTCCATAACCCACCACTTTTAGCTTCTTCATTGTCAAGTCTTGGATTTACTCCAGAGCTTCACTTCAAAATATGAAACAAGAAGCTCAATTGCTTTGCTTTCTTATATTTTTATTCATCTAGGTAGGGATCTATGATTGTTTTCAAAATAATTACTAGTATACTAATACAATTATTTTAGTATGTAAAACTCATTAAGTGAAAAAGCATCATTATAGCAAGATGTGTTATGACCATTGTAAATCATGAATAGATCAATGGTAAAAGTGGTTCATAGGTCTTACAATAGGAATTTGAATGTGATGGGTGATTTTATGTATATATTAACTATGATATTATTGGAATTGTGATGGACTGAATAATTCGCCATGCTGTGAGCAAAAAATCATTGAAAATTTAGAAGCTGAGACCAAAAAATCAATGTTATATCTTCTGATCTTGTGTTGCTCTGCTCTGAAATAAAATGAGATTATGTAACTCCTTTTTAACATATTTGTTCTTGAGATTTTGGTGCAGTCACAAATCAAATTACTTTAATCACATTGTAGCAACTGAAGCTAAAAGCCTAAAACCAAATGTTTCACAAAGGATTATATTTCATAGTTGAAGAAAACTCCAAATACTAAACCATTTGCTAATGCCTCTATACACACTTCAACCAAGCACAATATAATGGCAATGTTGTACCACCTTGGATGATTTATTAACTTAATCTGAATGATGAAACAGCCTGCAAAAAAAGCAATCATTATTTTGCAAGATTTGAATATTAAATGCTTTGCAAAATTATGCAAAATGTTCGTAATTGCAGCTTACCTTTTGAATCTTGGGACCAAACTTTTCTTCCTCTTCATCGACAAACTGCACAATGCAAGCAAATAGCTTAGGCTAAAGATGGAAAAATGAAGATGACACTGAATCCAAGTTATAGTATTAGCATATGACTAACCTGTCCTGTGAGAGTGTATAATCTGTTGTAAATCCCATTGCTTGCCACACCAAGAACTGAATACAAATGTCTCCCACTTTCTCCAGGATTTTTCAATGTGTACTCTATATAATACAGCCCTGTCCCATAAAACATTCTCAATTATCCCAAAAAAGACAAGTATAATCTTAGTCAGAAACCATATCTTCAAGTAGTTTGCATTGACAACCTATAATTTGCTACATAGGATCGAACTCGAAGGGAACAAGTTCATAGTTAGGCTACTCATAACACCCCCGTCTTGAAAACAACCTAATTCGTCATGATGACATATGATCGTATTCGAAGGGAATTGGTCATTACCATTGGAAGCTCTGCTATCTATAAGTTTGGCTGCAACTCCGGGAGGCCTCTGCCAGCTTCTGTCCAAACCACCAATCTGCCAAAAATACCAAACCATTCATCACATTCATTATGTTCATCACATCAAGTTGCAAGAGAACAGAAAATGGTGAAACCTACAAGAGTCTCTGCAAATTCACCGACTTTTCCAAAAGACTCCAGTCTGGTGAAGTCAGCACCGAGGCTAGTAATCGCAATGCTCACTGAAGCAAGCAATAGAAGCAAGTCCAAGAAAAACATTAGACTACAGTTGGACCAAAAGTTCCACAAAAACATCCTTCTTCAGATGCATACCATTTGAACTGGAGGCCTCCTGTGGATAGAAAGCAATCAGTGCCCTTACTCCGTCTCCTTCTCCCGTGCCTACTTGCCAATCTGCGCATACACAATTTTACTAGCAAAACAGTATCTCATCCACTGATGCAACTAAATATGATCAACCACCACGAGCATATCAGAAACTCTAAAATAGTTTTTTTTCAATCCAACAATCAGTGACCTAACCCCGTCTCCTTCTCCTTCTCCCTCTCCCGTACCTACTTGCCAATCTGTGCACACACAGCTTTACTAGCATAACAACAATTTAACAGAACCCCCTCCACTTATGAAACTAAATATGATTAATCACAAGTATATTCAGAAGCTAGAAAGTAAGTGGTTTGTTTCACTTCAACAATAAAACAAGATCAAATAACTTTCTTCCTTCCAGCTCTCATAAAAACAAAACAGCTACCACATGCTAAAACCCCCTCATTTATGGAGAAATTTAGTCAGTGTGAATTCTTTTCTACCTATTTCATAGTTTCAACACTTGAGATATACTATATCTCTAATGCTAAAATTTAGTATTTCTGCTGAATGTAGAAATCGAATCACAAAAGTAAAATTTCATCCCAAACAAAACCTCACCTTCTGGAATAGTGATCTTAAACTTGTTCACCTCATCAGTGTAAACACGAAAACCCTCCGGCAATGCTATAAAATCCAGATTATAAGATTCCGATTAAAAAATAAAATTGAAATCTTCTTCAATAAACAACACAACTACCGCTTTCAGCAGCCAATGCAGCCGTA
Organism: Salvia hispanica; assembly: GCF_023119035.1. Lineage (NCBI taxonomy): Eukaryota > Viridiplantae > Streptophyta > Magnoliopsida > Lamiales > Lamiaceae > Salvia > Salvia hispanica. Next base: position 21,641,141 of record NC_062968.1, on the reverse strand, counting down.
GAAATTGCAGGAAAGGCAAACACAGAAGCCGCCGCCTGCACCAGAAGCTCTCTCCTTCGCCTCTTACATTCATCTCCAACGCTCACGCTGTCAAAAATCAGTAAAAAAAAAAAATTCAGCAAAAAAAAAAGTAAATCTAAAATTGCATGTTTGTGTATAATTTTAATGCGCGGGAAAGATGGAGAATGATTGCCATTGAGTCTGCTGATCAACCACATTGCTCTTGCAGCAGGTACTCTTGTTCTTCCTATTGTCTTCATAAAATAAAAATAAAAATAAAAATAAAATTGTCGATGAATGAAGAGATTAAGCATCGGAGTTACAGTAGAAGAGGAGTGAGAAAGAGCAGACCTTGCTGAGGGGAGTTGGAGAGAGAGAATGAGGGGTGAGAGAGAAGGGAATGAGAATGCAGAGAAGAAATAGGAGCCATTGTTGAGAAAACAAGCTGTGATGTAAATTGATTTTTGATAAGGCTGCGCCCATTAATTTCAAATAGAATAAAACAATTAATTTTTGGATTTTGCTGATGTGGCTCACAATATCTAATAGGATAATAAAATTGTTTTTATTTTATTTTAAATGTATCATTCCGAGTTTAGAGCATGAATAACGCTACTGGGCCGGGCCGCAAATATCACTCTTCCATCCATTTTCAAATCACTTCAACTTCATTCCCTCTCACTCACCATAAAATTCGAAAAATGAATCCTCGGCCGGGCTCGCACCCAGGTTTTTGGGGGCCCGTTCCGAAAGGTTGTGGATCGGCATCCTTTTTGGGATTTTTGGGTCGAAAAAGGCCTCATGTGTTAAACGGGTCCCCTTGTTCAAGGGCTTTTTCGGGGGCCCCTACCGTAGAGTTCACGCCCCACCGTCGATGCTCTTAGAATTTTAAAAAAAATATTATTAGATGTGTTTTGAGGTATAAATTTTATTTTAAACAAAATTATAGTAAATGAAACAATATCGATCGGTCTAGTAAAAGTCTAATGGATCCATATAGATTATTAGGCAGCCACACTAGTGTCAATTGTGTCCGAAATAAAAGGATTAGGTCGGATTCGGGAATACGTGCAACCTATTAATCGATGATTTTAAAGACCAAATTTATTGTTCGCACGAATTACCAAATTCTGCCAAGACTAATTGTACTACAGTTTTTCTACCAATATCTTTTTCTTCTAATAATATTTCTTTTATTGATTGTTCAATCACCCTCAAAAGATCCACGAAATAATGTTTTATTTTGACATTTTGCAGTGTCCCCGATTTAAAGTCACGAAATAATAGTTCATTATAAAACTAGTCCTACGTGAAAGTGGTGGCTTGGATTAGCTGGCCCTTATATGCAATTCGCTCGAGCTGGCCCGGCCCGGTTTGGCCCGAGCTGAGCTGATGCCTCTAAACACAACTCCCATTACAAGAAACCTATTATCAAACATTCTGATATAGAAGTACTATTATTATTTTCACGTCATAATTAAACTTTCCAGTAAATTAGAAAGAAATCTCCAATCATAACTCAGTACCACAAAGGAGATAGATCTCACTTTGATTGCAATTCAGCTCTTTTCAGTAGCAAACGCAATGAAAAGAATCCCATAACAACAGTTTGCCAAAACCAACCTCTTGCATTGGCAGGATCACATCTTCTTGCAAGATGCCACGCGTACACGCCCTCCCCGATATGTGCAGCAACAGCAGAGACGAAGACTGCTCGTATCACCGCCATGGAGCGTAGAAAGAAGAGGCAAATCGCTCTTATCACGGGAACAGGGCCCAAGTCAGGCAAGCAAACGGCACAGAACAGCATTGCCATTCCAATCACGACAACCACCCACGCGTATATGGTCGGACCATCCAGCGTTCTTCGTTTCCTCTCCTTCCAGTAATCAACTGTTGCAGCCATACCCTCTTTAGGGCTGACCAGAGGCCTATAGCCCAGTTCCTCCTTTGCTTTGAGGAACGAAAAGTAATGTGTAGTGCCAACCTGCCAAAAATCAGAATAAGTATTCTTAATCTTATAGTTTAACAATACGTGCACATATGCAGCAGGTAATTTCCGGGTAGCACCTTGTAGACTTCAGCGGGGAGTATCAGAGGCTGAGGAAGCCACCTTCGGTTTAGACACGGATACAAAAGTGAGTAAAACACAGAGAAAAGCTTTCCAAGGAAAAGAGCTCGGGAGACGGGCAATGTCAGTTTAGGGAGCTCATATTCCAAGCCTTCGAGCAGAGGCCTGAGGAACTCAAAACTGTTGACTGGAGAGCCTGTCGATTATACGGGAAACAACTCAGACGAAACGAAAACTGAAACTCAATCCATAATATGTGGGACAACTTTACCATCCGATATGAAGTAGGCTTGGCCGGCAGCAACAGGCGGTCCTACTATCCCGGGAATATCATCCAAAAGGCCCATGCTTGCCTGGAGCATTGCCAGAACAAGGTTATCAACATATACCCAATCCGACTTCACATTCGCTTCACCAATTTTGAACAGCAGAAGACCCCACTTTGCGAGTGTTATGATCCTAGGCAGGTGCCTTTCTTCACCTGGCCCATATATAGCAGCAGGGCGGATCGCACAGGCATATAACGTTCCTTTCTCTTTTCTGCATAGATCAAATTTCAAATTAACCGATGAGTTAAAAGAGGTTATGAGTCCTTCAAGAAACCTACCTAAATGATCGACCGTTGTGTTTGAGAACAAGCTGCTCGGCTATAGATTTACTGCGGCCATACGGGTCTACATGGTCAGCGATAGGAAAGTAAGGCAACGCCTCGTTTCCATTCACGATTTCTTGCCCGCCAAACACGACATTATGCGTGCTGACATAAACGAGCCTGCTCACGCCGTGCTCAAGGCAAGCATCCAAGACGTGGCAGGTTCCGTTTATGTTTACTTCATCGACACGCCCATACTGAAGCATCTCTTTGCCCGACATTCCATAAGAGGCAAGGTGGAAAACACAATCAGCCCCTTGTAAAGCCTTCTCAACATCCTTTTGCTTACACACATCCCCTGATTAAGTGTATCATTGCACATGTATAATATCAATACAATTATGTCATAGAGTTTCTACTTTAAGTAATCCTCCATCAAGATCATGCATTTGCTTAATAAGCCAAAGAATTCAATAACTTGAAAATTAAGAAATTGAATTATCTCGAAACCCCAATTACTTACTGCAGCTCCACATGTTCATTCTATCACCATCAAACTAATGTAAAACCGTAAAATTCACCAAAATCAAATCATCTAATCCAATAACGATAACTCTCAATCGATAGCAGAAATATCGAATCAGGATCCACAAGCTGCGAAAAACGACAAAGAAAGAAGCTGACCTTGTAGACAACGAACGCCGCGAGCACGGAGAGCGTCAGACCAGGGTGATCCGGCCCGAATATCGAAGGCCCGAACTTGATATGCACCTCTTCTGAGCAGCTCCAAGCAGAGGGCCGAGCCCACAAAGCCAAGCCCCCCGGTGATCACGAAGGTTTTGCCTTCTATCCCCTCGTTCTCGCTCAAATGCATCTCGAAATCAATGTGTTTGCGAAAATGCGTCAATGACCTCAGACGACTTTGTGTTGGGACTTATGTTTGGCAAATGTTTAAAGAGTTGTAAAATCAAAACACTCAGGAGACTTTTGCTGACTAAAAGTAGGTATATTAAATACTTGTAAGAAAAATTATTATGTTGTGTTAGACTTTGTTGGCAAGTATTTAGGAGTTGTCATAATATTTATATTAAAATAATAGAAATGTTAGCATGTTTAAATGTTCATGAACATATGTTTCTTCATATAAATGAGCTTAATCAAAATTACATTTCTTTAATACTAGTAGAAATGTAAAGAAAAGAAACTTATTATTGAAATACATAGGAGTAGGATTTTTGGATAGAATTGTCACATATTGCTATCTACTTCACTTGCTTTTGGTTGGGAATGAGGCCATTTTGTTGATGCCACAAATTCCAGCTGGTTTTCCTGTGTTTCTCTTCATTCTGATGTATCCCTTCTCTCCCCATTTCGGCCCCCACGAGTTCTTTACGATGACGTAGTCCACTCCCCTGCTCGTCCCATATCCAACGGCTGCCACTCCGTGATCAAGCTCGGTCCCACAGTGCCCATCGAACACTCCCTGCAATAAAAATTCACTAATAAAAACTCATTTCACTTTTACTATAAATGTTTAGTAAACAGAGGCTTACTGTTACTTGTGAAAAGGAGTAAAGTTTGAGCACGTACCCCGCTGTAGAACTGGAAATCTCTTCCCGAAGCCTCAATGGCCACGCTCAACGGCTGATTCGCCAGTGCCTTCAACAGGCTCTTCTCGTCGTTGGCAGGCACATCGTGGTATCCACTGATGGTGACTGCTTCCGACATGGCCTGAAAATCAATCTTGCAAATGTTAATTTTCATGAAAATTATGGAAAAAAAATGTTAGTTTCTTTGATTGTTTTAGGGGTTGATTACCCTGCTTTGTTCACAGGTTCCTTCTTCCATTATGTATGGATAATCTTCCTCCTTATGAAGGCCGCCGCTGGAAACGATGTAGGTGAACGCGTAGTCCATGAGGCCTCCGTTGCAGCCGCTGTTGTAAGCCGTGTCGCAGTCAATCAGCTCCTGCTCTGACAGCTCGGTCAGGTTCCCCGTCACGATCTGGTTTATGCCCTCCACCGCAGCCACTGTCGAGAACGCCCAGCAACTGCCTGCATTTGCACTCCAAGAATCCCGAGTTAGCACTCATATCGAAATATTACAAATATGCCACTAGATACGAGTTTGTCAGGTACCATCTTACAAATTCTAACACGTGAGACACAGTGTTTAAAAAATCAGACCGGATCGGCTGGTTTAGTTGTACATATAAACCGTTAACCAATTAGACCGCCCCTAATCGGTTCAACTGTGGACCGTTCGGCCTTTCAATTTTTTTAAATTTTTTTTAAAACTACTCATACTTAATTAATGTTGGACTCATGAATTAATAAAAAACAACGCTTAAACTGTTCTCTTTTATCGAGACATCCTGGAATTTTTGCACGTACCGCACGAGCCTTGGTTCTTGACACGAGTGACAGCTCCTTTCTTCCTCCAGTCGACGGATTTAGGCAAGCTATCGAAGTCTTGATGTTCAAACTCCCGAGGGAACTCGTTTCTCCTAGGCAACCGATCATCGACCCTGAGCCCTAGGAACCTCTGCTTGAACTCGTCGTGGGTCATGTCCGAGAACTCGTTCAAGCTGAGCCAATAGTTGGTGACCGCCTTATTCCTTTCGTCGACGTGCTTCAAATTATCCTTAAAGATCTCGAACCTATGCAACTTCTCCTCGATGCTCTCGTACCTCTTCCCGTGCCTGTCGAGCCACGACTCAAAGAGGTTTATGAGCTTGTCGATGGAGGTCAGGTCGTCAGGCGAGTAGCCCACGATGGAGAAGTCGCGGGCGGCCAATGCCCGCCACGTGGCAGAGGAGAAGAGGAAACATGCGAGAAAGAGTAGTTTGGGAAGTGAAGTGATGAGAGCCATGTTGGTTGGGAAATGAGTTGTGATTGGGCAGTTTTTATAGGTAAGATTTTGTGTTTGGGAAGTGTTTGCTTTCAAGTGAAGGTGTCTGAGACTTTAAGGTTGGTTTATAGTATGTTTCCAAAATTGGTGATGCTGATACACAACTTCTGAGCTAAGAGATGATGTTATAATTTGGTGACAAAATCTTAATCAATCGAAAAACATCAAATTGTACTTTTTTTAAAAAATAAATAAATTTTCATTTGGCACAATATCTATGGGCCCTAACACAAGGCCCAGCCATGTTGAAGGCATATATTAATTCTCAGTTTGATCCGATATAAAAAAGGCCCAAACACAAGGCCCATCCATGTTGAAGATCTTTTATAAATAGTTTTCCAAAAAAAACATGTCAGAAGTGGGATTTGAACCCACGCCCTCTCTCGAAGACCAGAACTTGAGTCTGGCGCCTTAGACCACTCGGCCATCCTGACTTATGTTACCATTTTAATGTTAGTAATTCAATTCGAGATGAGATGTGCTCTGCACATAGTAAGAAATTGTCGCATTATAAAAAGTTTCTTGTTACAACTTTATGAATTACTACTATGAAACGTGTGACTGAGAATATGTATTGTACAAACGATGCAAAATAAATTTTGAGAGAGCTTCAATATGCATTGATTTCAACGGTACGAACACAAGTGGTGTCCCAACTACTATAGTAGTAGGAGTAATACACAAACTACAATAATTCTTGCAATAATTCTAACCGTATTTATTTCTTTTTGTACATATGTTAGACTTGTCAATATTCAAGAAATGTAATTACAGAGCTGCTATATGATCTGAAACGGTTGCTTGTTTTTTAGGACATCATATGCATTTAGCTTTTTAATTACCGGGAAAATATTTATCATTGGAATTAATATTCGCTTTTTAAGTGTTGATTGATTATCTGAAAAAAAAAATCGATAAATGATCATCAAATTCAGCAAAGGTTTTATTTGGAATGCATTATACGTTTTTGGTTTATATACTTCATCCACAAAATCAAACACTTCTCTTTATTATCTTGTGTGAATAAATTATAAACAAACAAAAAGATTATTACACATAACAAATTTTTGCGTACCGATTTACTCCCTCCGGTCTCAACTAAATTGAATCTAAGTATTTTTTTTGGAATGTCTCAACTAAGTTGATCAATTTTCTTTGTTGAAAAAAAATAAAGCATTCAATCACTTTTAATTTACTTTGTTCTGTTACTAGTTTAATCTCTTTATTTTTTTATTTTATTCTTTTTCTTAGTTTTCAAAAAAAAAATGTGTGACTCAATTTAGGACAAATTGATATGAGTATTTATTAGAGTACTAACTCAATTTTTTACTATGAACTGTCACGTCAATGACAGGAGTTAGACTTTTTTTCTTTTTTCAAACAGAGATTATGAATATTTTTTTTTATTTTCTATTATGAAGAACCGATTTGTCAAATTTTTTTATTTGCATTAGATAAGTGATGTTCTCATTCTATTATTTGTTGGATCATATACGTTTTTGAAGCCTAAATTTTTTAGTACAAAACCACTAGTATTACAAAGATTCATAGACTACTACGTACAAATAATTTTATGTTCAACGTATATTTATAAATCACCTATATATTTATAAAGGAGGTGAAGACAAAATAGAAATAGGTGCACAAATACTGCAATACTCCTAAGAAAAAGAGATTAAATGGAAGAATGTGACAATTTTGTAGGCTGGCATTAGGTATGTTTTGACACATCATGCTTACTTACAGCTAATAATTTTGTAGCTGTCAAATGCTAATCATCAAATGAACGAGCTGTTTCATTTTTAAATCAGACTGCTACCTTGATGTTCACACTAATTCATTTCAAATAGCAGGGAATTATGGAGTATTTATGGAGTACTCCCTCCGTTTCGGATAATTCTTCACTTTGATCGGGCACGTGTTTTAAGAATTGTAATGAAAAGTGGGCTGAAAAAGTTAGTGGAATGTTAGTCCTACCTTTATATATTAGTTTTATAATAAAATGTGAGTAGGAATGAGTTAGTGGAATATGAGGTCCACTACCAAAAATGATAAAAGTGAAGTGGGACAAATTATGTGGGACAGACCGAAATGAAAAAACTGGGACGAATTATCTGGGACGGAGGGATTAATTTTTATAATTAAAAAAATTTATTGATATTTAAAAACTGAAATTTAAAATTTAATTTTGTAAAATTAAATCTAGTATTGAAATAAAGAAACAAAGTGAAGGATGACAAAAGGGAAGAAGAATGATAATTTTGAAATAATATCAGATTTAGTACATAACTGAATTAATATAAGATTTAAAATGTTAAAAGTGTAAAAAGACCAAATTGCCCAAACCCCTCAAAACCCCTCAAAAGGACATTTTCGTCCCGAAACAGTGCAAAAGGACCGTTATTTATATTAATCCTTAGTCTAGAGACTACTGGTAATTTTTTAAAATTCAAGGACCATTTTCGAGATAAATCCATAATTCAAGGACCATTTTTGAAGTTCACTCTTTAATTTTTCATACACTACTATTGTTGGTTGGATTAGGATATTTTTTTTTTCAATTTTCCATCTATATTGTTGGTTGGATTAGGAGTAATAAATCAAGTAACTAAAAAAATGTCACAATATATATGTTAATTGAAACGTTGCCTTTTTTGCAATTATTAAAAATATTTAACCAATTTAAATTATAGTAGTAGTACTATAAAAAATTTAAATGGAAGCTAGTAGTATAGGGGGTTGGGGTAGGTGGGGGTCACTAATGCGTACGTGTGCATGTATATAAATATAGGTAGGCCTGCTCACTGTTGCTGCCCACTAGATTCTCACTGTTGCTATCTTTTACTTGCTTCACTCACCATCTTCTTTTCTAAATTGATCTTATTTATCTACCCCCAATTTTATTGAACATACTTAAATGCTTCCATTATTTAATTGTTAGAATTTTGGTTACATATTCAGTCCTCTTTTATATGCTAATTAAGTCAATTTTTTTTTTATTTTGAAAAGTCTCAAGATAAATAAATTATTTCAGTTTTTGACAAAAAACAATCTTCTCTCCTACTGCATAGTCTATATTTTCTCTTACTTTATTATCTCTTACTTTATTTATCATCCACTTAACACACTGTTCTTAATTTTCGTGTCTAAAAGAAGTGTCTTTACTAACAATAACAGAGGGAGAACTAATTAAGTTGCATGATTTTTTTTATGGAGTCATTTTTTAGAGTTATATTTAGGGACTTAGTTAGGTTTGGTATCTTAGACAATTCACACAAATTTTAGTACATTGTTCCACCAACCTATCATGGTTAAATATGATGCAAATTTTGAAAATTATTCTAATACTACCTTCACATCTCTATTAATAATTTTTTGGAAGATTTATTATATTAGAGAAAAAGGAAAATTTATCATTTGACTTTATCATGCCATTGATGAACAGTTATGTAGAGTATAGATGTTGATTCGTCTAACATCTTTCACATTTAATATGGAGTATATAATTAAATTTTTATTTTTGAAGTTTAAACTCCTAGTGAGATTTTTCATGAAAATGCTATAGATGCTGAGATCCTTTAGGAGAGTTTGATGAGTTTTTTATTTGATTTGTCACAAAATTGGGCACAAACATGGTTGGACACTCAACGTACAAGAATTTTATTTCTTTTTTCTCCCAAATTTTTTTGTAGCTGGAATATACTTGTATATTTGTTGTGCAATTAAATTATACCCTACCTATCCCACTACTACTAACAAATAAACAAATAAATAATAGGAAAAAAAACTTATCGATTGTTTAAGGGCATCCGCAATGGGCTGGACGATGCGACGGACATCGCGGACGATGGGTAACCCATCGTCCGCGCCCGATGCGCGGAGGATACCCATCGTCCGTCGCATCGTCCGCCACTGTGGACGAGGCGGACGATGGGTCACGGACGATGCGACGCGGTTTAGTTTTTTTTTTAATTTTATTAAAATTTCAAAACCTATATATTCCTCTTTCACTTCATTTTTCTCACTTCACTCTCATCAAATTCACTACATTTTCAAGCAAAATGGATTCCGGAGATTATCCGAATAGTCCGATGTTCGGTGGTGCACGATGGCCGGGTACAGAACCCGACGAATACCGGCCATTCAACACCAACGCCGAGTACGATCCCGACTTTTCCAACGACTCATACGGGCTGTCCGATATGGAACCGTCTCCACACCGCCCCTCCGCCGACGCCGCACCTCGCGGTCGGCCCGCCGCTGCCGCCGCTTTCGGGTCCGGCACCAAGAAGAAGCGGACAAAGGCACGAGCCCAGAAGTTGCCTACAATGGAGGTGTGTGAAGAGTTCACCCCGGGCAGGACGAACTACTCCGACCCCGAATCCATCGTCTTGACAAGATGTTGGATTGATGTTTCGGAGGATCCGGTGTACGCCAACAACCAGAGGGTGACTGCGTATTGGGAGTGCATCGCCGAGAAATACAACGCGACCAAGCCGGCGAACGCGTACAAGCGCCACAGGGAGCAGCTCCGCAAGCACTGGGATCAAATAAAGAAGCAGGTAAATTTGTTCGCGGCTGAGTACGAGAAGTGCGAGAGGGAGCAGGGCCAGTGGCGAGAGTCTCGCGGATGTGCTTGGACAAAGCGATGCAGTCGTACATTTCATTGTACGGCGATTTCAAGCACTACCAGTCCTGGGCGCTCTTGAGGGACAAGCAGAAGTTCGTTGGTGGTGTGATTCCCCAATCGACGGCGGCGAGGAGGAGGGCGTCGAAGCGCACCTTCAATGATTATACAAGTAGCGATAGCGGCGCGTCTCCGATGGACCTCAACAGTCCGGTGTTCGAGGATGAGAGTTCCGGCACACCGATGTCCTCCCGGCGTCCCCCTGGCGTCAAGGCTGCCAAGGGCAAGGGCAAGGCCACATCAACCTCCGTCACGCCACCTGACCAGGCCCAGTCAACGACCCCGAGTTCGACGCCGTCCGCGACTTCGACTGCGGCCCATCCGTACGCGGATTTGGCGGCCACCTCCGACTACCGGACGTTGTTGGACGCGCACACCGCCCTCATGCAGGCGACCAACCCGGCTCAAATCGAGGGGATCCAGCGGATGATCGATGGCCTCAGCCGCAAGTTGGGACTTCTCTAGACTAGCCTCCTTTTTTTGTATTTAGTGCTTTTTTTATTTCTTATTTTGTAACTTTTTTTAATTAAGTAAAATTAGAATTTTCCTTTAATTGTGTTGTTTTTATTTGTTTATTATTTTTATTTACATTTGCAAACATAAAAATATAAATACAAAATAGTAAAATGCTTAGGGCATCGTTTAGGGCGGAGTATACGCCCAACTGCAGATGGAATAAGAGGAGGATAAAATGCTGACGTGGCGGTGCATAGGACGTCGCTTAAAGCGTCCCATTTTGGATGCCCTAACCTGCTTTAACTTTCTTGATCATCTTCACTAAGTAGTAAATTGAGATTAGGATGCATGTAACTTTTGTACGAATGTAAGTCAAACGAGAAATGCTTGTTGGTGTTTATCCGAATTCATTTAGATTCCTAAATATTTGAAACGAGACTATTAAATTAGATTTTTTCTATACTTTCTAGTTTCTACTAGTATTATTTTATTTTTGTTCGATTTTGCATGATGTTGGGAAATGGGAAAACTTATAGAAAACCGTTAGGTGATTTAGTAAAGTGTGTGCATTGTCAAGCAGATAAGTGTGTGTTTGAAGGTGAAAGGCATCAGCACAGCTCACAATGCATACGAAAGCTACAAATTGGTGCAAGAAATTTAAGGAAATGCACTTTCATCAAAAGCTGAGGTTTGTATTAGGCATCTCGTTTTTGGGTTTTGAGTTTCACAACACACCCTACCTCTTTAGGAGGGGCCCTAAATATCACTTTTACTACTACCAAAAATATAATTATGACATCAAATAAATTAATTCAATTAATGTGAAATTATGTCCTTAGATAACATAGCAGTTAAATAACTATAGACACTATAAGGAAATTTATCAGTGTATCACGAAAACGTAGCAAATCCATGATATAATTTTGGAAGAGGCGGAATCAACAGAAGTTGGGAAAATGCAATTTTTTTACTTTAACAAGGAATAAATTTATCACTATACAAAATAAGTTCTTGAAAAATCTCAAAACACAATTTTAGAGGGGACGGAATCTATAGATCAAGTGAATGAACGATGGAGGAATGAAGTTTTTCTACCTAAAGAAGGGATAAAATTATAATCATACAAAATAAGTTTTTAAAAAAATCACAACGACAAGTAAAAAAATTTAGCTAGGTCCTTGATCTTAAGTTCTTTTCAACTTAATTAATAGGCTACTAAATCACATTTCCACTCTCCCTTAAATCTGCCAATTGTTTTAGTTTTAGATGCCAATTTAACTATTCATATTTATATGTAAAATTATTAATAAAATGGACGTTAAAGACAAAAAAAAGACATTGATCCCTCATACTACTTCCATTTATGAAAATTAGTTTTGGTAGTGGATGTTACATAGTTTAATTTAAAATCTGTAAAATAAGATAAAGATAGTGAAAAAAATGGGACTGACTTATTACAAAGAAAAATTTATAATAAATAGATATTGTACACATTAGATTAGATTAAATACATAATAATTGAATTGGATTAAATTAGTGTGAATCTGAGAGCCTGAATCTTTGTAAAGCATAGCACGCATAAATCTCTGCAACAAACTCCCATTGCATTTAATTTCACCTTTTCTCTCTCTCTTGATTATTATTTTACCAGTTTTGGAGCCCTTCTCAGGTGGCTTTTACAGTCCCTATGCAGATTAGCCTTTATTACCACCCCAATCTATTCCATTCTCCTTCGTTTTCAGTGCGTGATTTATATAAATAACCCACCACAACCACCACCTTCTTATCCATGTTCCAATTTCTACAATTCATCTCATCAAAATGTGGGGAGTGGAAGAGATTCTGTGTGAGCTCGAGAGAGACGATCACCACCATCAAGGCCTACCTCCTGGCTTCAGATTCCACCCTACTGATGAAGAGCTCATCACCTTCTACTTAGCCTCCAAGGTCTTCAACGGCGCCTTCTGCGGCGTCGACATCGCCGAAGTCGACCTCAACCGGTCCGAGCCGTGGGAGCTTCCAGGTGCGTTCTCTGAATCCCTAATTTGTTATGCAAATCAAAACCCTAATTTTGTGATCCATATTGTAACAGATGCGGCGAAGATGGGGGAGAGAGAGTGGTATTTCTTCAGCTTGAGAGACCGGAAGTACCCGACCGGGCTGCGGACCAACCGGGCTACGGGTGCGGGTTATTGGAAGGCGACCGGGAAAGACCGGGAGGTGTCGAGCGCTGCAAATGGGGGCCTGATTGGGATGAAGAAAACCCTAGTTTTCTACAAGGGGAGAGCTCCGAGAGGGGAGAAGACCAAGTGGGTCATGCACGAGTACCGCCTCGACGGCGACTTCTCGTGCCGCCACACCGGCAAGGTCTCCATTTTCATCATTGTTTCATGTTAGTATGAAAAGAGTGATCTTAAAGAATCTAATTGGGATATGGATATGTTAATTATGTTTGGTATGGACAGGAGGAGTGGGTGATGTGCAGAATCTTCCAAAAGATGGGTGAGAGGAAGAGTTTGGTGCAAGGCCAAAACTACCTCTCATCATACTACAGTTACAACCCAATGACTTCACTGCCTCCATTGCTGGACTCACCAGCAACACTTGATCATCATCATCATCAACTACCATTGCATCATCAAACCTCTCTTCTCTATCACACACAGGATCAGCCGGAGCTCAAAGCCCTACTCAGCTACCCCGTCGCACCCCGACCCGTTGGGAGCTCGCTGTTCCTCCCTTCCAACCAAGGCTCGAGTTTGAAGGAGCTGAGCAATGTCATTGCATCACAGTGCAAGAATGTGGGTGGTGGTGGTGGTGATGGGGGTGGCAATAGCAAATATGAAAAGATAAATCCATTTGTTTTTGGGGGAGATTTGGCAATCCCATCAGTGGCAGCAGTGGGTGATCACATCGTTACAGCTGCAGCTATTGATCATGTTATGTCAACTGAGCCTGCTTTTAAATGGTGGTAGTGAGAGACAGAGAGAGAGAGATGGAGATTTTAATCCCATCACAGTCATTGGAGATTATTCTTGCCAGTCTTAAATATTTCAAATATAAATCTTACTAATGTTTCATGATTGTAAGCATGTAGCAGTAGCAGTGATGATGGGGACCATGGAATGACTAGTACTTTATTTTGCTGTTTTTGTAGCATATACTGTATTAGTATGTATTTATGCCAAGATAAAGATCTGCAATTTGAACAACTACTGATGGTATATAACCAAAATATTTGATTTCTGGCACCAAAAAAGAAGATTTATTGGGAAATAAAAGTGATGGGGCTGGATTTGATTGGGGTGGGGGATGATGTGATGGCAGGATGTGAGTCTACTTATATGTACATGTATAGATATAGCTGTGCATATATATAGAGGTAAATTTGTGCAAACGACAATACCCGCTTTATATCTCTCCCCAACCATATACAACAAATATTGGTTGCTGTAAAAGTTGTCGTGCTTTTAATAGTTTTCATTTCACAAAAGTATAGAATAAGAGACAATAGTTGAGAATTTTGTTTGGTTGATCATGTTGACTCTTTTTCCAGTGTGCAACTGACTATACCTAAGTGCATTTGGTGTGTTACAATCTAAGTAAGAGAATAAAATCAAAATGTGTTTTTTCTGTAAATTTTTTGAAAGTCACTTTGTTACTATGCTAAGAATCGTGAAACACGAAGTAAGATATATGATGAAAGATAATAAATAGTTAAAGATAAGGTTGGGTTTATGATGAAATTAGATAGTCAACGACATTATATGAAAGAAGTTGTTGCATCAGCAAAGTTAGTTACTTTGCCAATCTCAGTATCACAGGCCACCCCCGATGAAAAACCCAATCTCTATGTTAATCTTATAATCAAATCACATTATAGTGACGGATACACCAAACTCATAGACATTAAAGCTTATAACACAGCATGAGCATATTCAAAATGATAGTGAAGAAAGAAACAGAAGTGCATTGAGATAGTTTGAAAAAGTTGTTTACATCACTGAAACAACATTACAATTATTACATACCATTTTCATTCAACACATAACCACTTTAACCAAAAGGTGGGCATTCAACCATCGCGGAAGCCTGCATCATGAAAGACACCCTAAATTAGATTACATAACAGTCTAGTTCTTAGCTTCTGTAGATCATTACAAAATGAAAGTTTCATAAACCAAGATTGCAAGCATTAAGCACAAGAAATGAAGTAACACAATAATCAAAGAAATGGTTAGTATCAAATCCTATCAGCGAAACAAACTCTTTGTTTCTCTCAAGAATCACATAGCAATAGCTAACAAGAGCAAGAGAAGGAGATTCCAACATCCCAAAGCAATCATTGATCATATCTTATGTCATTAGCCCATTCCCCTGCTTATCGTTATTTACAACTAGGAAACATAACTCAACCTAAAACAAACAATTTCTACCCAATTAATCCAAATAATAGCATCTCCACACCTTTTCATGAGCATTTCTGAATCCAGCTTTCAGAAAAATAATATGAAAATCCAATATTTGAGGCACCAATCCATGAAACGGTAACAGATTAAAAAACAGAAAAGTATCAACAATCAAACCCTAACCGCAAACGCGAGGAATGAAAACAATTTGGAAGGCTAAAAATTGAACAAATTACCTCTTCATCTAATGAATAGAAATGGAAGATCCCCAATCAAGTGGATTTAGATTGAGGTTTTCCGCGCAGAGAATCGGGCGGCGAGTATACGAGCGCAGCGATTATCGTCACCGGAAACACTACATCCTTTGCCAGCGCAGCCAGCTTGGTGACCAACGGCTGTCCTCGCATCACCATCTTCAACTTGAGCGGCTGTTTTTCCTTTTTTCAGAGAGAGAAATCGGTAACAAATCTGCAAATCGACTCTGATGAGTTGTTTTTGACAAACAAGTTGGGCTACTCTAAAGACTGAAAGCCCAATAATGTTGGGCTTTTTATTGAGAAGGCTTATTTCTCTTACTAATATGCAACACTATTTCTTTTTTGTTTTCATTTTGACAGAGTAATATTTAATTCTCTATTTAAATTGACGACATTACTTACGTGTATTGATTCAGATGATATGCCAATTATGTGGCAGGGATGTGCTCCTTTTGATTTATGAAATTCTCCTTGTCAATCTTCTAAATGCCCCCCTCAAATTTTTTCCTCTATATAAATATATTGTCTATTATAATATTTTTTTTTTTTTAATTTTTCACTAAATGCTCCTTCTCAAATTCTTAAATTTTTTTTATAGGTGAATTTATTCCATTTCCTATAAATTCCTAGCTCAACCCCAAGTATCGTGATACCAAAGTAACCTCATCTTCTCAAAGCTCCTAATTGGGTTTAAAATGTTGAAATCCTATCTTATTTTGAATATTCCAAATAGACTAACTTCTCAAAATATGGATGTCCAAATTTATTAATCAAAGTTCATGAAGGGATTAATATTGAGTCAAATATGAAAAACGCCTTCGGCTGTGTCAGGTATACATAGTGCACGATATTGCATGAAGAATGTCTTTGTGATCATCAATTTATCTTTGATGTCTTATAGTAATATATCATATGTATATTTAAGCAATAGTTCATAGGTTTGTGTTAAAATGTCAACCGCTCTTAAAATGACACCGTGACACTCAATGTTTTAAAAATCGGACGGGCCGGCGAACCGGCGAAACTACTGGTTCATGGTTTAACCGGTCCGACCGATTTAACTACTGGTCGAACCGTTATACTATTATAAATATATTAAATTAAATATATAATGCACAAAAATATAATAAATAATAAAATATAATTCATAACATGTAAAAAAAATTAAACCATATAAATAATTAGTTATAGATATAATATAAATAAATAAAATAGTACTCAAATATTAAAATTGAATAATTTTTTATTAGTAAATATAACTAAATACATAAATTATTAATTAGTGTTGATGAAAATATATATTATATGTATAAAAGTAGATAAAGTTCATGTTATTTCAAAATGTGTACGTGACAAAGTAATATTATAAAATTATTTAAAAAGAATATTAGGTAGTTTAAATAAAATATATACTAAAAAATAATATTTAATAAAATGAACTATACCTAATAAGTAATATGTAAAAAAATATGAATGAAAGTAACGATAAAATTTAGTTATTAGTAATTATGATTAAACTTTAAGATATAATAATTATAATTGAATATATACTATAATTACAAATTATTTATAGAATATATAATTAAAATGAATTATTTTATTAGTATGGGTAATTTGGGTGTATAAAATTTAATGTATGTATAAAAATAATCAATGTTCATTATATTCCATCAAGGCCTTGTGGTGGAGTGGAGGAGTTGTTGATATATGGAAGAGAGGTCATGGGTTCGAGTCTATGCAGAAAAAATTTTGAAAAGATATTTTGAAAATGACAAAACTGGTTCCCGGTTACCGGTTCGGCCGGCCGGTTTCACTGGTTCACAGCGGCTGAACTTGGTAGCGGTTTTTATGGCTTAACGGTACGGTGTTATTTTAAGAGGTAGTGGCACCCTAACACTCCTCATAGTTCATATACATATCCACTTGGCTTGACATTATATCACGTACTTTTCACCAATAGTTCATCGACTCCACTTCTATAAGTATATCCACTTGACATTAGATCTTCACCATAACCGAACACATTAAAAATATCTTAACATGAATCAAAAGATAGAGATATTTTCGGCGTGTCACGTCAGTTTCGTATGTGTAACATAAAATTCGTGCTTAAATTATTACGACTAATAAGAGCTCCATGTTATTTTTTGACATTTTTAGAGACTTTTTGATGTTTAAAAGCAAGAGTCCTTTAATTGGTGCATGTCTCTCACAATCTTCACTATAAGTATAACCGATCACATCAAAAATATCTTGACAAGTATCAAAAGATTGAGATATTTAGATGTGTCACGTCAGTTTCTTATGGCAAAATATAAAATTCTTGTTTAAGTTATTGTTACTATAGTAAGTTGATATATATTTCTCAACATTTTCCTATGACAACAAGAGTTCTTCAAAGTTGGTGCATTTTTTTCATATCTTAATGAAACGTCTACTAATAACGTAAACATAACCTTTGTCTACATTGAAATTTCGACATGCCACATTAATTTTTGTTTGAGCAAAAATATAAGTTCATGTATATATTGACACCTTTAAAGTTTATGTAAAAAAACCACAATTGTTCTAAAATTGGTATATTTACACCTTAATAATTGGGAAAATTACAATAAAAATCAAGAAGTTTGGTCAAATTTGAGTTTATTTTTAATTTTAAAAATTTTCAGAAAAATCTCAAAATTTAGAATGGGAAAAAATCTAGTGGTGTATGTGCAATATATTTGTTTATATTAATCAATCAATTTTTTTTTTAAATAGACAACATTATTTATAACTCATCGGCGGTGATGTTCACGTATGACTCTCTTGACGATAATAGAGAATAAATCCAAATTTTATAATTTTTCTAGTTGAGTTTTAAAGTTGCACGACCAAACAGAATTTAACCAAAATTTATTATTTTTTCAAGAATTTTGCCCTTAATAACTATTGTTTCTTTGTGTAACTTATAATCAATGATTTCCTAGTTATAAAATAAAATATTACATCCTCTGTCCCAAGTTACTTGAGTCGTATTCTATTTTGAGTTGTCCCAAGTTATTTGTATCATATTTCTCTTTGAGGCTAAAAACAAAACATCTAATCATATTTACTTTATTCTTTTTTTTTTACTTTGACCTCTCTCCTCTCTCTTACATTATTTTCTTTTCTACTTTATTTAGTTCACTAAACATAACTTTTTTAAATTTCGTGTCGAAAAGAAATGCTTTAAGTAACTTGGGATGGAAGGAGTAGTAGTAGTACTTACTATGAGAATATAATATGCAAGATAGTATTATAAATTTATTTGATGCCCACATAAATAGGGCTTCTCAACTTTGTTGTTAGTGGGCTTTAGTGGAACTATGGACGGCTACAATAAAAAGGGAATAACATGGAAATGTGTCCTTTCATAAATATCTTATTGCAATATTTCCACTATTTGATTTGTCTAACGTTATCATGTAGGTTATAAGTTGGCAACTTTTAGCACACAAAAAGTCGGTTATTGGATATAAATCGTAAAGTTAGTTCAGATCCTCATACACATATGTATCTCTCTTTATTTTATGATATCTTTCATATTAACATATTGTTAATCTTGTCACTTTTCATAGTATAGTAGTATGTCTTATTATAAAATGTTATACTAAAACCAAATCTGTATGTATGCAAATTGAATTTTGATACTAGCTACTAGAAAAAGGTAAATTAATGTTTTAATTATCTCCAGTGGCATGCCCCCATAAAGTTATAATAGTACCATTGTGATTATTTTGTCTTGTTATGACCTAATATATTATTAGTGCAAATATACTCGTGGAATATACTTCAACCTTCAACCTATCATATAATTAGACAATAAAGCATAACTTTATAGTATAATTAGATAATAGACCAATAAAGCATAACTTAGTCGGTAAAATATTAACCTTATATTTAATGTGAGTATGAACAATGAAAGTGAAAGATAACATAGTTGATATACAAGCAGTGGTGGATCCCGGGGGCAACTGCCCCTCCCCGGCGATCCGCTACCGTTGACCCAGACGTGATTTTTCCATTGTCGCTTCCTCCGATAGCTTCCAACGTCGCTCCTCCCACCTCCGTTAGCTTCCGATAAATTTTATTTCAGCCTTTTCGTTTTAAAATCCTGGATCCGCCACTGAACGTTAGACGTTTATATTACAACTAATAAGTCAAGAAAATTTGAATCAACATGTCTAAATGAAAAAGCCAAATGAACTTCCTAGAAGTTTCAAGCAGTTAGTATGTCTTTAAGCTCCTTTCTAATTGGAAATTCTCTTAGAAAAGTTGGTCGTCACTTCAAATATGCAAACACATAATCAAATGCATATATATTAGTGATGGTATATTTATTACTACTACTTTAGTACCACGTTATGAAGAAATTGCCACGATCACCATTAATATAAATGTATATATCTTGGCGTTAACAATAGATTATAGTTCCATTTAAACACTATGTAGTATCTTTAAAAAGAGTAATTGCTTTTTGTATTTTGTCTATTTCTCCCCTTTCTTTTAATTTACCGTAACATAATAAGCACTCAGCATTATAAAAAACAAAAGTAAAACCCATATGAAAAGTGTGAATTGGACTGACATAGCTTTTATTTTCCTCCTCACATTTTCTTCGTTTTATTATAGGCCGGGGGAACCCAAAAAAATTTTTTATTTTTTTTAATTAAATTTTCAAACACATATGCGCATTTTTATTTTCATTCGCACCACTTTTTTGACAAAGTTTTCTCTCTTTTTAATTTCGTAAAAGAGCAAAATGCGAAATGAAAGGGGGTAGTAATGGAGTAGTGATGAGGAGTACGAACGGCAAAGGACGGCAGGGGGCCTATGGGGGCGATGACCGGCTCCAAAAAGGGATAAAAACAGGACGACCTCCACCCGTTGCCCACCGCCACAGGAAACGGACCGTAGGGCACATCCCCTATATGACGACTACTTTGAGAAAAAACCCGGGTTTTAAAGCCAACATGTTAAGCGTTTTTGGGTAACAAAAGCTATTTATGGACGGACGCTTTTAGCTGAAAAGGCTTCCGCCCCAGAGGACTGGGGGACCCGACCACACCCCCTATTCAAAAAGGACTGGGGATCGGGGATAGGGGGGGGGGATATATGGGAAAACTCAAACTGGA
The DNA here is from genome assembly GCF_023119035.1 of Salvia hispanica. Taxonomy (NCBI): domain Eukaryota; kingdom Viridiplantae; phylum Streptophyta; class Magnoliopsida; order Lamiales; family Lamiaceae; genus Salvia; species Salvia hispanica. Next base: position 21,620,603 of record NC_062968.1, on the reverse strand, counting down.
GACGCCCCCCCAAGCCGGGCCTAGGGCGTTGAAATATTCAAGGAGAAAGACGAAGCCCTCCCCCACAAACGCGATCCTGCATGCACGGGGAGAAGCGGGTTTCCCGGGGAGATGTTGGGAAAAAATTGAGCACGGGGGGAAGAATTGCCCCCTGGGGGGGGGCCCAAACCCCCCACCTTAAAAGGAAAAGAACCCCACTGATCCTCGGGTCAAACCATGGCCGGATTTAGACGCGATTGGGTGCGGGCGAACAACGCCCCAACGCCCAACTCGCGCCTTTTTCAATGAGAAGGCTGTGGGCTGCCGCCATGGGCTTTGTCACCAACGAACCGAGATAGGCTACTACTGGGGGATGATATCCCCCAGTGGCCCGCTTTGTGAAGGACGAGCTTAAAGGGGACAGAAAGCCTACTTTGAACAGAAGATCCCAGAGGGAGCGCGTTTTTGGGTGCCCGATTTGGGGAAATTGGGGTCCAACGTTTCAAGAATAAGAACGTGATAGAAATATAGAAGTTAATTAATCACTAAATTTAGTCAAATTTTTTTTATATCTTACCATCTCCAAAATTACATAGAAAATATGGAGTTTAATATTGTTTGCAATTACATACAATGAATTGATGAAATATCCAACTCGTTTATATGTACGTACATTGTTAATATGACTGAGTAAGTGTTTATAAGTGCATTGTTTGATTTTTAAATATTCTAGATATGAAGAATCAAATGAAACATAAATCCACTATACAACTGTCATGTTAGCATAGCGAGTGCCTAAATAAGGGGATCAAAATGCTTAAACCCCTTAACCCCTACTAAACTTTCTTGTATAGAGTTTTTAAAATTTTATTTACATTGATACACAAAAGTTTTTTAAAAAAAAACAAATTAAAAATATATTTTCGAATAAAATTTAAAAATCACAATTCACATAAGTGACTTTTTCAACACATTATAACAATTTCACTGAAATGGAATTCGCATAAATGTGATATATACGTAAACCGAACTTACAATATATACAATACATAAATAGCCTTTCATTCTTCAACTAGAATCACAAATTAATTCTTCCTTCACCCGAATTCTATAATAATTACTGCCAAACTAATGCGACAAATTAACCTAATTACGACATATAACCAATACTAATTACTTGGCTCTCTCTCGGCTCCGGCCGCATTCCGGCGGCCGAGCACGCGATCGCCGGCGGCAGGCGCCCGCACTTTTTGCACCGCGCCACCTCCAGAATCCTGCGGCACGACGGGCACGACGCGTGCGACGCCAGCCACGTGTCCACGCACGCGGCGTGGAATCCGTGCCCGCACTGCGGCAGCACTCGGATCTCGTCGCCGGCGGCGAACTCCGCCAGGCAAATGGCGCAGTCGTGGAGCTTCGCTGCCGCCGCAATTGCGTCCTCGCCGCCGTAGGTGAGCTTCGGGAGAGACTTCAGGACCTTCTTCTTCACGCCTTTGGTGGCCGGCGGCGGCGAATTAGGATCTCCGCCGACGAGGCGGCGGATCCAGGAGCAGCGCGCGACGGCGACGAGTCCGAGCACGCAGATCAGGGCGCAGAGGAGGGCGGCGAGGATGACTATGAAGTCGGAGTCCATAGATTCGAACGTCGGAGAGGATTGTTGAGACGGCGGCGAGATTGCGCCGCCGAGGAGGCGGGAGGCGCGTGTAGTCATGTAGAGAGAGAGAGGAAGGGAATCGAGGAGAGAGCGAGAGGGGGGCGGAACGGAATTGTGTGTTTGGGTTTATCAGTTTTATATAAGGAAAGTTAGTTACAAAAGTTTAACAAACATTTGAATTTCTTAAAAAAATTTAATGACATGTAAATAATTAACTGATAATGCTACATTGCTACGGGATAAGTCTTGCCGCCGATCTATATACTTAATACATTTTATAATGTTTATTTGGTGAGTATTTATTCAATTTAGTCCGAAGATAAATGTATAGAATTATGATACTCCTAGTATCTCTTACAAATATAATTTTTGAAGGGATACTAATTTTAATGCATAATTAGTATAGATAACTAAAATGTTATTAGTGAATAATGAGTGGCTTATTAATTTTTTTCAAATTAAAAGGTTTATAATTATAATAAACAGATTAAAGAGAAAATATAAGAGAAGGAGAATAGAAAAATAAAATACTCCAGTACTTATACAAAGTAACGGTATCAAGTGAATTGTAATTATACGGATACGGTGGGTCAATTTTAGAAAACCAATATTAACTAATAACTACCATATATTATGAGGTAAAGAAGCATAATTTATTTGTTTTATGTGATTTTGAAGTTCATTAGTTTGTACAACGAGGGATCTCATTTTGTATCCCTCAACTAAAAAGATTTGACAACTTAACTTTAAGGATTTTTTGTTGCATTCCAAGTTTCCCACTCGAATTTGTAACACATGTTTGTTTGATTTTCACTATTTTTATTTCATGCCTTGAAACATATATCATTGAATTCTTTAGGCATGCCTACACATGAGAATTATTTCAAGAAACCAATGATAATGGAATATAAATTTCAAAAGATGAGTGCATTTCAACCTATCAAGGATTAGAGGACATCAGTGGTCACTATTTAAATGTAAATAATTTTCTTAATGGGTAAATTATGAACAAGAGTGGATTCATCAATTCTCAAATTCAAATTCTTTTTCTACCATAAAAATTCTATTTCGGTAAATTAGTGACTAAAACATAGTTGAAGAATACATAAACGACAAATTGCCTATGAACAAACTCTAACACGTTTCACAATTTTAAAAATTAGTTAGAGAAATATTATGAGTTTTGGATTTGTGTTCAATTATTTCAAGGTAAATTTTGTTAAATTATATAGTACAAATCTGATATCACAGCCGTACAATCACACGTGAACGCTATCGTTGATAAGTTAATCGTCTAACCTAAATTTGTGTAAATTTCATAATTTTTTGGGCAATTTTCCCGTATATACGTCGATGGTAGTTGGATGCAAATTATGTTTTGTTTCATGAATTCATGGTCGGCATCACTACGAAGATTTGAGCAACTACTGCACATGCACCTCACAAAATAGTGCTATAAATAAATATTTGCCCATACTTTTCGTCTCTATCTCAAATAATACTTGCTATTCATAAAAGATATTCATTTATTTGACACGTATCACTTCAAAATAGTATTTGAAATATAAAGAGTCATTATACAATTACTACTTGTGTCACAGCAATTCTTATCCAACTAAATCAATGCGGTGAAAATGGATAAAATGTTAGGCAAACTTTTGAGGAATATTTTGTTCTCTCATTTTTGGTATTTTACAAACCATTTTTATACCAAAACGAGTTAAGTGCAATGTACCAAGAAAAAGATTTGTGGATTCAACTATTTTTTTCATTTTTATGTTTGGATAAGGATTGTATATCTTGATGATCACTAGGAATCTTTTATGATGCTTGAGAATAAGATTTGGTGAATTCAACTATTCAAGTGTACTAATTAATGGTTAAGTTTGATGAATCTCGTACTAATTGCAATATTATATGAATTGAATCCATATGTTCTAAAGATTAATATTCAGTGAACTTCACAGATGCCATATAACATAAGGAATAGAGAAGCCTGTTTAAAGAATATTGTGAATTAAAAGTAGTGTACTAAGAAAACTAGAAAGTAAGGTTGAACCAATTACCAAACTAATTCATTTAAATTTAATTTTTTTTATTGAGCTATGATAATTGGTGCTTAATGGGTAATTTTTGTGTCAATACTTGTAAATTAGTAGTACTATTATTTTGCTTAACAAAAACAATAATAATAGCCATAAAAAAATATTAACTCTAACTATTTTAAATGTTCTTTTAGCCTTAATAAAACTTATAGTAGTAGAAATACAAGAAAATAATAAAAATATAAAAAAAATGAAAGAAGAAAGATGAAAATAGTAAATAATAGTAACACACTCCACTCATTGCCCCTTCCCGAGCCCCAATTGGTCTCGCCGTCGGTCCACGAGAACTAGAAAATTCTACTTAAATTCAGTCTTTCCGAGCTATCGTTGACCTCATGTATGACTACTTCATCCGAGCGACCCCATCTCTGCACACAAGCCAAAAGATATAGGGCAACATATCTAAATTTCGTTTACTTTCATCACATGTAGTATATGGATGAAGTTCTACAAAGCTCAAGGATGTCATGAAAACTTGAAATCAAATAGAGCATGTTGGATAACATTAAAGAAGAATACAGTTGGAAAACCAAATTAATGTGTACATTAATATTGTGAACCATTGAGAAATGAGATGCTGCACAGAAATATGATAGGGACACAGTAATAATGAAGGGGTGAGACAGAAAGATTGAGATG